>NC_041223.1:40348335-40394498 GCF_002837175.3 Physeter macrocephalus
AGCAGTGAATTCCACCATTCTGTCTTCCAGGTCACTTATCCATTCTTCTGCCTCAGTTATTCTCCTATTGATTCCTTCTAGTGTAGTTTCCATTTCAGTTATTGTATTGTTCATCTCTGTTTGTTCTTTAATTCTTCTAGGTCTTTGTTAAATATTTCTTGCATCTTCTCGATCTTTGCCTCTATTGTTTTTCCAGTGTCCTGGAACATCTTCCGTATCATTATTCTGAATTCTTTTTCTGGAAGGTTGACTATCTCCACTTCATTTAGTTGTTTTTCTGGGGCTTTATCTTGTTCCTTCATCTGGTACATAGCCCTCTGCCTTTTCATCTTGTCTGTCTTTCAGTGAATGTGGTTTTTGTTCCACAGGCTGTAGGATTATAGTTCTTCTTGCTTCTGTGTCTGCCATCTGATGGATCTCAGCTTGGATTTTAAATTCCAAAAGACTTGGGCCATTCTTTCTATGTGAGGGTCTTTTAGAATTCACCTCTTACTGAGTTGTATGTTTCATGATTTAACTAGTAATTGGCTTAACTGCACTGTTATTTTAATTTTATGTCTTTTTCTGTGCCCATCTCTTAATTGTGAATGTGTCCTAGGCTTAATATTCTGTAAGACAAAATATTCTAGCTACCCTGTTTAAAAATAGCTTTATTGAGGTATAATTTACGTACCATACAATTCTCCCATTTGAAGTATACAATTCACTTGTTTTTAGTATATTCACAGAGTCATGAATCCATCACCACAATCAGTTTTAGAACATTTACATTACCCCCAAATTAACCTGTACTCCTTAACTGTCATTCCCTAACTGCCCCACATTCTCCATTCCAAGGCAACTATGAATCTACTTACTGCTTCTATAGATGTGCGTATTCTGGATATTTCATATAAATGGAATCACACAATATATGATTATTTTTGTGTCTGGTTTCTTTAATTTAGCACAACACTTCTTCCCAGGTTCATTTATGTTGTAGCATATATCCGAACTTCATTTCTTTTACTGTAGAGAAATATTCCACTGCATGTACATACCACATTTTATTTATCCATTCTTTAGTTGATGGATGGGCATTTGGGTTGTGTCCACTTTTTGGCTCTTTGGAATACTGCTACTGTGAACACTTGTGTATGTTTTTGTGTGTCCACATGACTTCATTTCTCTTGGTGCATACCCACGAGTGGAATTGCTAGATCATTTAGTAACTATACATTTAACTGAGAAACTACTAGAGTGTTTTCCAAAGCAGCTGTACCATTTTACTTTTCCACAACCAATGTATAAGGGTCCTGATTTCTCCACATCCTTGTCAATACTTGTTATTATCTGTCTTTGTGATCATAGTCATCTTAATGGGCGCCAAGTAGTATCTCATTGTGGTTTTGATTTTCATCTTTTTTTAAACATAACCTCCTAAAAGTAGTAAAAGTACTTATTAAAAGAAGTTCAAAATTTCTACAAAGTGTATATGGCAACTGACCATTAGAAATTGAAGGAAAAAATTGCACAATGGAAAATGCAACCATGTTTTCAAAACCTACCATTTAAATTTAGAATGAAAAACACATAGTAGAAAATTTATATTTAAAGTATACTCAAACTTAAAGGAAAAAATCTTACAGGATAATTTGTGTGATAATGATGATGATTCTCTGAATGAACAATATGCTAAGCATTCACTAGTCTGTATAAGACCCTTTGCCAGAAAGAATACAAGAGACACTGTCAAGTGAATTGTGATAAGTAATTCCAAGCAAACTTTAGCCTATTTCTAAAGCCCTTGGTCAATGTTTTGAACACCCATAATACTCTCGCAAATCAGCAGTATTATGATGTTCATTATTCCTATTATGTCTTCCTAATGCCTGTAGGACAGTGTATGTATAATGTACTTGTGGTAAATGTGAGATAGATTAATTGCAAAACTGATAGCTGGATATAGCAGATGATCCCTTTGCCAGGGAGCATTTGAAATGAAAGACAAGAAAGAATCACGAAGGAATGGGCTTTGAGTAATAGGAAGGTATCCACCATGCAGAATTTGACCCAACCATAGTGTTTTCATTTCTTCTCCCAAAACCCTACAGGCTTATAATGAGTGCCTGTATATCCTGATTTGCTTGTGCAGCCCTGGGTTATGCTTATTATCCTGTTGTCATCATTAATATCTTTCCTTTCCACTCTCAAAAGTCATCTGGAAAAATATTAAATTACATTTTCATCCTATTTGTGAAAGACCTCCCATTGCAGTGAGAAATATGTGAAGAAGATACAGTGCCTGAGGAAGGGAAAATGTCAGGAATTAGGCAGGTCTTCAAATGAGGACTCTGTTTTAGATGGATAGACTAAAGAACTAAGGAGAGAAAAACCTAAGCTGATGCCCTATTCTGAATGGTGTCAGATTTCCCCTGAATGGGCTTTCTTTGTGTGCCTATGACTCCATCCCAGGTATGCTCAGAAACAGAGGTATATCCACCTGAGAGATCGTGTGGAGGTGGTACATAGGAGAACAAGCATCCTGATGGGACCACTGGATTCTGTATTTTGAAATCTATTTCCAGTCTCTATTTGACAGAAGTGAAGAGACTGTTAAAATCTATCTCTATCAAGATCTTTCTCAAAACTATAGTGGACCTGGATATACATGTAGTTCCTTGGATTGGGCTCTAAAGAATTGCGGTGGCTGAAGCAGCAACTGACCTTGTTCTTTCCTCCTCAGGCTACTTTAGGAGGTAATTAATTAGGAGGGGGCGCTGGTGGGCAGGACATGGATTTTTTCTTCTCCCAAATCAGTGGGAATTAGAACTAATCCAAGATCCTCAGGCCTGGTTTGTTATCATGGTTAGTGGCAGGTTCTTGGTTGTAATTTTCAACAACTTCCAAGATTTACTCTAAAAAATTGTAGTTGTGGGCCATGAATCAAGTAGAGAATTTACTTTTTTAGAGCTGTGCTGTCTGCTGCTTAGATAATTAGCGAGATCCTATTATATGTCACACATTTAGTCACCTGGTATATAAGCTGGAAATAATTGTTGCACATATTTTAACTTCACTTTGAATTACTTTCATGAATTTCATTTGCTAATTTGCTAGATGATTAGAGAGTATGTGTCTAGCAAAGAAGTTATTCCTAAAGGAAAACAAGCACATTAAGAATCCCATCTCTCACTTTCAGAATTTCCACATATGTAAAATTAAACAGATTCCCCCTATATATTTGACTTTTGATTTAGTAAAAATATCACCTTTTAGGAGTAATAAGAATAAAGTAGGGGAAAAAAATGACTAGTCTCTCTCAGTCAATGATTTTAAAACCATGAGCCATGTGTCCTGCATGAATGGACAGTTGCTATTGCTACTCTCTCTGGAATGACATAGGCACACTCTTCAATGAGATTTTTCACTAAAGGACCAAAATTTTCAAATATATACTAAGTTTTTAGCTGTTATTAAAAAAAAAACAAACCAGAGATTTAACGGTAGAATAACTTTTCTGCCTATATATTAGGGAGTTGTTATCTGAATTTGAGACTTTGAAAATGGACTTCTATCACCCTGGTCGTGTGTCCTGGAAAATGGCAAATACTATGCTTTTATGGAAAATTGTATGTGCATTCTAAATTTTAAAATTGCCTTATGACCCATTTGTGGTTAACAGTAAAACAATGAGAATAAGTGGAGCATCTTACTTTCTCAGAGTTAATATTCTGCACTGGTTGTTACTGTTGTCTCTGTAAATGTGTGCATGCTTCACTCTCTCATTCAGTTTTGGATGCCGAAGGATTGGAGAAGCTCACCATAATAGAGAGAAAGCAAGAAGTAGGAACATGTTCATACTGGTTCATACTGTATTATTCTGATTTCATCTGTCACTTGTAAATGAATATCATCTAAATGGGTCTAAAGCTTCTGCCAATGTAGGGTTAAAAAGGGCACAGAACACAAATTCAACAGCATAGATGGCAAATAGAGCATAAAACTTAATTCTGAGATAAACAGAAAAGTGAAATAGAAAGAGTCAAATTTTCCATGTCTTCTGATCAAATAATGGAAAGAGAAGGGGTCATCAAATAAGATCTTGGAAACAGAAGATGCTGAGTGTGAACTATTTTGAAATCCTATCCAAACCCCAATATACATGTACAGAGAACAAGTATCTGTGTGTTCTGTTAAATGGTTGTGTGGTTTCAGGATTTTATCCAGTTGCTGCAGTCAACAGTTCTGAGTTCTATCCTCATCCTGTGCCAAAAGGACATCTTTGTGGAGACTTGCAATGTGCCCTCAGCACGAGTCTCTGTCTTTAGTCCCCAAATCACTTTCAGTGCCATGTATATCCTTAGGGCAGCACACCCCTTCTGAAAGCACTTTTCTCCGGTGCTTTTGTTATGTTATTACCATCCGTATCTTAGTTATGGTGGATTCTGGTTCTTTGGGAGAGTCTAGTTTGACTCATGGAAAAATGTTGGGTTATGGGTAGCGAAGAAAGCCACATTCTGAAACCCTAAAAGGTCACGTGGTCTCAAATTAAAGTCAAACCTGGGTTTTCAGAGCTTTTAGTTTCTTCTAAGTTTAAAAGATGGAAGATATCAGGATAAAAGTTGACTATTATGATTGGAAATATTTTCTAATATGATTAATTTTGTTGTTGATTAACACTAAGTTCTTTAATTTGGTGTATATTTTTAAAAATATTCTCATGTTTTATATAAACTTGTATGAGTCTAAAAACAATAACAACAAAATACCTGGATCTGTTGTAATCTGCCTGATAACTTATTACCTTAAATGAGAAGGTAGACTATCCTTCCACCAGTACCTACTTCATAAATATTTAAGTCGCTTGCTTGAAGATGAACACTGCACTTAAATGCTATGAAGGATAAAACTATGAGTCCATTTGAATTTAATATTTAGAGGTGATCTAATAGAGAAATAACTTATGTCTTGGGCACAAATACAAACCAAACATGGCTTAATTCTGAATAATGAAAAAAATGGGAGAATATTCATTGCGTTGGTTCTGTTTTGTTCAGCCTAATTGCCGTAAATCTAAAAGTTATGACTATACTTATTTTAGATCTTGAGCTATAGGTCGGTATTGATGGGAAATGTAGCAAAATGAGTTCATTTTATATATCATGCTTTTGTGAGGGCAAATCAAGCTTCTGTAATAATCATCAAATAATTCCAACTCTCTGTTGTTAAGAAGAAAGGAACAAAATAGCCTTAACTTAGTATTTCCTCTTTCATTATTTTTACTTAAGCCTACATGTGAGCATTTCCTTCTCCCACACCTTTACATCAGCAATTTCCCAACTTGCCTTGACATATTGATTTTATACTTTCGTCATTAATCATATCTGTCAGATTTTTTTCCCAATGGATGGACAACTTTGCAGATTGATTTCCATCTCCAAAGTGTTAAATTTCCTTCCATTCCCAGGGTTCAGTTCACAGTGGTGTTCACTGAAAAATGCTATGTCAAAATTCTGGGCAAATAGATTGATCTTTTTGAATCTCAATCTTCTTATCTGTTAAGAAAAAAAAGAAAAAACCAAGAAGATCAAAACAGACTATATCTGTACTCCCCGTAGCTATAAGTAAGTATGTATAACATGTGACTAATGTAAATGAATATAACAAATCTCTCAGTAGGACTTACAATCCCACAAGTTTTTACTACTTGTGGGAGGTAGTCAATAATATAATTTAGTCAGTAGATGGCACTGTTTATTATACTATTAGGATTAAGAAAGCAGTCACTGAATGTCAATTACCTCACCTGATTAGGGTCCAGGTAGGAGAGGAGGAGGTTCTGTTCTTACAGAAGAGAAGATATAGATTCTTTAAAGGTTAGAGTGACCTTGAGAAGGAATCTAGTCTGTCTTCCTGGCTCATTAGATCTTTACAAGGAAAATTCTATTTCAGATATTTTTCAAATTGGTGGATATTTTTAACATACTTCATTTATCCATTTCATGTTTGAAACACTCAAGAAATCTTCTATCCAAATTGCATCTTTTTTTTTTTTCATGTCTTTGTATTTGTTCCTGAGTAAAATTAGGAACAATTCTCATTCTTCTCCTGTAAGATCCCTCCAGGCATATAGGGAACACTATTATTTTATGCATATACTTTTTCTTTCTTGGGGTCTTCACTCTGAAAAACACATCAAATTTGGGGGAAATGACTATCCACAATCTAATGTATGAACTCTAATATTACAATACTATCTTGAATTCTAACATACCATTATATAACATGTAAAATCTAGTATCTATAGAAGCATTTAGTTATAAAATAATCAAAATGTGTAAATGTTTATAGGACACAACATTATATACATAGCATTTCCATTAGCTGTAACCAAATCAAATCTTTTGGAGAAATTTATAGATCAAAAAAATAGATTATAATTCATAACTATTAGGTACAGAATGTTGCTTTCAACTACCATCTCTTAATCTTTCCCTCATTTTGCTATTTCTTCATGAATTTAAAAGTTTCTAAATTAGAATAAATTAGTAATTAAAGTACCATATAAGTGAACACTATTAAATAAATATTCAGAGTAGTTTTATTATAAGTTCAGAGGGTTAACCATCTTGGACAATAAAATATTACGTTTTTTCTTTAAAAATATCAAGGAAATATCAGTGTACTTAACTTTTTATAATTCTTTTTCTCTTTACTGTATTTTAAGTCTCTTAAAGTCAGAGAATATGTTTCACTTATCCATGAATCCAAAGAACCTTGAAAGTACTAGCTTAATAAAGATATACAGTGGTACATAATAAATATTGGTTGAATGAATACTTTCACCCAAGTTAATTCAGTTGTTCAGGAGAATTATCAACTACACCGAAAGTATAGTTTCAGTAATTATTATGTCAACAGTTGATTTCCCTGTGATAAGTCTACTTATCATTGTGTGTTAAGACTTTTTAGTAGCTATCTTTGTGTCGTTAATAAAAAGTAAAAACAAGGATAAAGAAAGGCACTTAAAAATTAATCCTGTATAGAAATGTAATTAGATTAAATAATTAACTTTTATCATCTTCTGGTTATTATGAATATATTCATTACATCATATTATTCTGTACAAAATGCTTTTTTCAGACATATTTTTTATACATTTTCTTTGTGTTCTCTTACAATTATATGCTTACTTATTATTTTAAATTATTTGGAAAACATTGAGGGTTTAATTTCTTCATTTGTTTCATTTTGTTTGGGGAATTTCATATTACTTGTACATTTTAGTGTTTTGAAAGTGTTTCTTAAACTTCACCAATAGTCATTAATTATAGGATCGTATATGCACTGTAATCTTTATTCTGTACAATTCCTGAGATTATGTCACAAAGGACCCTCTGCAGGAAACCTAATATATGTGATTAATAAATGTACTTATTACTTAAAGAAATCACTTGGTATCCTGTGATATCATTTGGTATCTTATGAATATAGTTAAAATAAATAGACAGCCTCTTTGAGGAGATATACAGATAGCAACAAATATATGAAAATGTGTTCAATATCATTAGCATTAGCAAAATGCTAATGATACCATGATGAGGTGGCACCACACACTTATTAGAACAGCTAAAGTAAAAATAGTAAAAATAGTGACAGTACAAAATGCAGGCGAGGATGCAGAGGAACTGGATCTCACACACATTACTGGTGAGAATGTTAAATGGTATAGCCACTCTGGAAAACAGTTTAGTTTTCTTAGAAACTAAACATATGCTTATCATACAACCCAGCACTTGCAGTCCTGCACATTTATTCCAATAAAAAGGAGTGAACTATTCATAATACAACAACTTGGATGAATCTCAAGGACATTATTCTGAGTGAAAAACAATGTCTAAACATCACATACTGTATGATTTCATTGATATAACATTCTTGAGATGACAAAATTATAGAGATGGAGAACAAATTAGTGGTTGTCAGAGATTACGGATGGTGGTAGGAGAGTGCTATAAAAAGGTAGTGAGAGGAAAGAGATATTTGTAATGATGGCATAGTTCTGTATTTTGATTAGGTTGGTCATTACCCAAATCTACACATGTGATAAAATGTCATAGAACTATACATACACATTGTACTAATGTCATTTTTTTCTGTTTTTGATATAATGCTACAGTTATGTAAGATGTAACTATTGGAGAAATTAAGTGAAGAAGACATGGTACTTCTTTCTATTGTCTTCCCAACTTCCCAACGAATCTATAAGTCTCAAGTTAAACAACTTTAAAAAGTCATTTGCCATCTTGTTTTAAATTCCAAAACAGACAACATAATATTTTTCCTTTCTTTCCTCAATACTATTTTAAATTATTTTATACTTTAAAATAATTCTCTTCTGGTGGGTTTGTGTCAATACTTGCTAGATTAAGCTATCTTGGCAGTCTCTTCTGCTTTTGAAATAGTGGTAAAGATTAAGGGTATGTGGGAGAAATTTTGCAATTTCTCTACTCAACAGTAAGGATGGCTAATACACAGAGTATGCTGAAGTTCATTGGGAAAGAAACATGCTCATGTAGGAGTGCTTATTTCTAAGATAAAAATTTTAAGTGTTTTCTCTACTAGCTGAAAGAGTGATGACTGTCCTTTTTTGGTAATATAGACCATTGCTTTTGATGATTGTAAGCAGGACACTATAAAACTAGAACTTCCTTCCCACTCCATGTTATATAGTCAAGTGTGAACAGAGAAATAAACCATTAGGAATAAATCTTCCATTTATTCCCCAATCAAATTATGCACAGTACAATGAAATTCTTTGCATTTTTATGTGGCTCACAGATGTGTCTGGAAGGAACCTGACTTGCAGTTCAGGATGTCTAGCCATAAATTATTCTCTTCCTGATAGTGTGATACAAAGGATATGGATTTTAACTACTGATTCTACTGCTAAGGACCCTTGAAAAACACTATTCTGTCTGAAGAACTTTTGAAGTAAAAATGTGAGATACTTATCTGCCACTCACAGATACATAGCTTAGGTCACAAGTTTGGAAAATGCTATCAATTGTATGCCATTAGATCTGCAATAATTTGTGATTATTCCTTACTATCATCCCTTAACTGGTTGAAGTTATTCCTGCAGTCACTCACAAAAACTAAAATAACATCATCTTCAGCCCAAATTATAATAAAATACTCACTTTATTAAATATATTTGTCCATGAATATTTGGCCTAAAATTATTTTTATATTTCTCTATAAACATATGTAAAATAACTTTATGAGCTAAAATATACTTTTAAAAAACTTTCTTACAAGCCTTTTGCAAAACCTGTTGATGCCTCTTTCTATATGTTTAAGCAGTTCTCTATACTTTCACTCTTTTCTTCTTCACTTCTTACTGAAGTCCAGAAGTGAGTGTATATTTCAACAAATACTTCTTCCAGCTTCAGATCTATTATATACTTTACATGAGCCAAGGATATGGTATTGTAGTTGTACCTGTCTAGGTCTCGGTCTTTGTTTCCATCATGTTCTATGTTTCCTAGTGAGCTCCCTGAGGACAAAGCTCAGGAGCACTGTCTATAGCCCTGAGTATGAAGTGACCTGCGTGGTGAGTATTCAAGATGAATGTGGTAGTTATAATTCTGCACTTAGAAATTTAATTTATTTCCACTGAATACTTCTAAAGGAATTTAATTTATTTTAATTAAATTCCTTTAGAAGTATTAGTTCAATACATGAAAGGAGAAGCTGTGTAATGTGCAACAATACTCTACTAGAGACCAAAATGACCTAAGAAGCATGGCCAGGAGACCAGAGTGGCTCAGCCTTCCTCACCTTGGCTCAGCCTTTCTCACTGTAACTGCAATACCACGTACACTTCAACAATCTGTGCTCCATCTCCATTCACCCTTGTAGACTGGAAAATAACTGGACTTAATCCTATGCCCATATAAAATAGGAAATGTGTTTCTCAACTCTTCAGCCCATGTCTCCTTTCAATAGGTTGAAAAATCTCTTCCCTTTCTTTGAAGTTAATTGAAATACCCCAAAATTAAGATGACATACCCACACAAACTCTGGAGTCATTAAACTGCTAAATATGATGTTTCAAAGTTGTCCATGACCACTAGTCTTCATTCTCATATACACACATTGATGTACAAGACTCTAAGCTCACATCTTCATAAACCAACCCTCACTGGCATCAATGACTGAGAATAGTTGTTGAGTTGGAGCATTGGTTTGAAGTGCTGTTGCTTTGGTGTTTTTCAGAATCTTAAAATGTGAATAGTGAATACACATGTGAATACTGTTATATGACAAATGCCCCAGGGCTCCAAAAAAGAGGCAGAGTGTGAAGTATAATAAAATCTGCATGGTTTTTCAGTTCAGTCAATCAAAAAGGGGTCCGACTAGTTCTGCAGGTCATCAGTTTTCTCATTGCCTTCTTCTAGGCTATACCATGAAGGTCACAGGGCTTGCCAACATTGATTGACCAAAGAATTCAATAAAATACTCCTTATTATATTTGTTATAATTATTATAATATATAATTATTATAATATATAATTATTATAATAATTCTAAAATTTATATGGAACCACAAAAGACCCTGAAGAGCCAAAACACTTTTGAGAAAAAAGAATAAAGCTGGATGTATAACACTCCTTGACTTCATACTGTACTGCAAAACTACAGTAATCAAAACAGTATGGTACAGGTACAAAAACAGACACATAGATTAATGGTACATAATAGAGGTCACAGAAATAAAATCACTAACCTATGGTCAATTAATCTATGACAAAGGAGGCAAGGATATATAACGGAGAAAAGACAGTCTCTTCAATAAGTGGTGCTAGGAAAACTGGACAGCTACACATAAAAAATGAAATTAGAACATTTTCTCACACCATATACAAAAATAAACTCAAAATGGATTAAAGACCTAAATGTAAGACCAGAAACCATAAATCTCCTAGAAGAAAACGTAGGCAGAACACTCTTTGACATAAATTGTAGCAATATTTTTTGAATCTGTCTGCTAAAGCAAAAGAAACAAAAGCAAAAATAAACAAATGGAACCTAATTAAACATGAAAGCTTTTGCACAGCAAAGGAAACCATCAACAAAATGAAAAGACAACCTACTGAAAGGGAGAAAATATTTGCAATTCATATGACTGGTAAGGGGTTAATATCCAACATCTATAAATAGCTCATACAACTGAACATCAAAAACAAACAACCCTATTAAAAAATGGGCAGAAGAACTGAATAGACATTTTTCCAAAGAGGAAATGCAGTGGTCAACAGGTACATGAAAAGATGTTCAACAATGCTAATCATCAGGTAAATGCAAATCAAAACCACAATGAGATATCACCTCACACTGATTAGAATGGGTATAATCAAAAAGAACACGAATAACAAATGTTGGCAAGGATGTGGAGAAGAGGGGATCCTTGTACACTGGTGGTGAAAATATAAATTGGTACAAACACTATGGAAAGCAATATGGAGGTTCCTCAAAAAATTAAAAATAGAATTGCCATATAAATCCAGCAATTCCACTTCTGGGTATTTATCCAAAGACAATGAAAACACTATTTGAAAAGATGTATACATCCCCATGTTCATTGTAGCATTATTTACAATAGCCAAGATATGGAAACTACCTGTGTCCATTGATGGATAAATTGATAAAAAAATTGTGGAACATATATACAATGGAATCTTATTCAGCCATAAAAAAGAATGAAATCTTTCCTTTTGCAACAACATGAGTGAACTTTGAGAGCATTATGCTAAGCAAAATAAGTCAGAAAGAGAAAGACAAATACTGTATGATTTCTCTTGTATGTGGAATCTAAAAAAAAAACAAAAACAATAAAAGAAGCTCATAGATACAGAGAATAGATCATTGGTTGCAAGAAGCAGGGAGTGAGGGATGGGAGAAACGAGTGAACTGGGTTGTTTTTTGTTTTGTTTTGGTTTTGTTTTTCCGTTTTGTGTTTTTTTAGTTTAAATAAATTAAATACAATTTTAAAAGAAAAATAATCTATATAATTTTCTGAGTTTTAATACAACATGTTCTTCTTAAGAATGCAATGAGGTTGATGTTTCCAAAAGCTCTTAAATTCTGAAATATAAGAAGAATGCTTTTCATCATTGAAACCCAAAGTCCACCTAGACACAATGTGGTGAGCAGACAAATGATAATCTCTTATGACAAATCTAAAATATGCTTTGCCCAACCATATTAAGCTGTTGGAAGAGTCATGTGATCTGGCTACTTGAAGCAAAACCTACACTGTGTTATGCTACTTTTCTTAGGTGGAAGTCATGCCATGTTGCAGGAAGGTGTGTTTAATGTTTCATTTCTAATTACACCCCTGAAAAAGTTATTCCATACATATCATGCAAGAATCTAACTGCAGAAGAAAAAAAAAATTCTGACTTAAGAAGGCTGGATAACATTTACCTGTTTAGGTATGCATTTCATCACACCCCATACCTTCTTATTTCCTCTTTCTTCTAAAATAGAGCATGTGCTTTCATTTCCCATTTTTGACTTAAAATTTTATGACAATAATAATTCATTACATTTACTTAGAATGAGAAATTCATCTAATGACTCATGTGTAGAGGGATGCTTACAAAATAAAAATCAGTGAGCATGTTGTACCATCCAAGTGTTTCCAGAGTTACTTAGACTTGTCCTAACTGATGCTGTAAACTTTGAAATAAAGCAGAATGCAGAACTTCTGTGGTTTGTGACCCCTTCCAAAATATGGCAGAATTTATAGTCATTGCATGTGAAAAATTATATCATTATCATTATCATTATAATTTTTTCTTGTAACTAAAATTCTGAATGAGCCCAAA
Source organism: Physeter macrocephalus (assembly GCF_002837175.3). Lineage (NCBI taxonomy): Eukaryota > Metazoa > Chordata > Mammalia > Artiodactyla > Physeteridae > Physeter > Physeter macrocephalus. The sequence goes on from NC_041223.1 coordinate 40,361,214, forward strand.
CATAGACTTGTGAGTTCATTTTTCTATAATACAAGAAAAAATAAGAATTTTTAAAGGATTAAGTCGTATACAATTTCTGATTGTGTATCTTAGTGCTTAGAAGACTCTTGACTTTTAAAAGAAGGGTAAAAATGCCACTATCTACTATAGAAATTTTTCTTGACAACTTGGCTTTTGGGGCCTATCAATCTGAAGACAACTATTTATTTTTAATACTAACAAATCTGAATTTGGGATATATCTTACAATGACTGTATGTTAGTGCCCTATTGTAATTTAATTGGTAGTTTTTTTCATGCCTTACAACTGATGGTGTCTTAACTTTGGTGAAATATTGCAGTTTTTAAGATGGATGAATTGATCTGACTTATTAATCCCTTTACATTTATGTTTCTAGTAAACTTCTTTCACTTTCTGTCCTGTATCATCCTCAGGCCTCAGCCCATTGTACCTTACCTCTGGGCCACAATTCTTATTCTTATTCTTTTTAGGTCAATGGGGAAAATATTAAAGAGCTAATGATCTTCTTTTGTTCCTTGGTTTCTTTGAGAAAGGACCTGAGGGTCACCACCAAGCTCTGAGAATGAAGGAGGTGAGGACTAGTGTAAGTGTCATTCTACACCACAGTCAAGTAATATAGAACTCTTATAGACTGTTGCTGATTTGTGTTACTCAAGCCAGAAATTGGATTCCTACCTCCTTGTTTGTAACTCCTTACATCAAATCAATTAGAAATCCTATTTATTCTAATTAACAAACATCTCCCAAAGCTTTCTACCTTTCCCCATCACCACCGTCACTACCCTGATTCAGACTACATCATCTCTCATCTGGGTTATTACAACAACCTTCCAAAAGGTCTCCACATATCTAATCTTGCTTCCTCTTGTTCATTACAATGAGGCTATTGTATCTGAAAGCTTTTTAAAGCATGAAACATATGTAAAGTACTTCCTGGAATAAAACCTCAAAGCCACCTAGATACAGTGTGGTGAGCAGACTTATGGGCAAATCTCTAATGCCCTTTGGGTTTTATAAAGTTCAGTGATTCTTTATTGCTTTTAGAAGAAAGTCCAGGTTTTTTTTTAACCCAGCTTCCAACATTTTTAATGTTACAACACATTAAAATCATAATACTTAAGTGGCTCACAGGGATACCCTAAAGTGGAGGGTTTTGAAGGGTCTACATTGATACTGGACTTAGAAAAAAATCATTACATTTTATCTAGGTCACATAATTACAATAAGAAAAATAAAATACAAAGTGTTAGGGAAGAAACTAAATAATTTTACTTGTATAAATCTTTCAAATAAAATATTTTAAATTTTTTCTACTAAAATTTTTAAATCGGTAAACAGATTACAACTTTTATATTAAAATTTATGTCTCAAGTGGCTTCACCAAATTTCTAATCAAAACTTTTTAATGATGACCTCTCTGAAATCTTGACAGATCAATCTATAAGAAACATTGGTCTCACAAAAAGTAACTAATGACAGAGATGTGTTAATCACTCTTTTTATATTGATGAAAATGACATTCTCATCATTAACTAGAATTTGGATAACTTGAGCTACTTACATGGTCCTTATTATACTCAATTCTTCTTAAACCTAACAGCTTTCTTTTCTTTCATTGATCAGTATCACCTCAAAATTTCTGATGGTAATGCAAAATGATTTCTGATTCAATAAGACTTTTCATTTCAAAATATCAAAATAATCATGAAATTTTTCCTCAAGTTGCTCTAACAGCCTGTACTAGTCAGGGTTCTCCAGAGAAACAGAACAGAACCAACAAGATATTATACATATATGGAGAAGGAGAGAGAGAGAGAGAGAGAGAGGGAGAGAGAGAGAGATTTTTTTAAGGAACTGGTCATGTGACTCTGGAGGCTTGGTGAGTGCAAAATCTGATGGGGGAGGAAAGCAGCCTGGAAACTCAGGAAGGACTTGTGGTTCAAGTCCAAAGGCAGTTTGCTGTAAAATCAGAAAGGTAATTTGCTGATTACATTGCAAATGTAATGGATGGAGGTCATGGGGTGGAGATCACACTTTTGTTCGAGTCAAGCCTTCAACTGATTGAATGAAATCCACCTACATAAAGAAGGGCAACCTGCTTTACTCAAAGTCCACATTTTTTAATGTAAATATCATACAAAAACACCCTCACAGAAACACCCAGAGTAATGTTTGACTAAATATCTGGGCACTGAGGCTCAGGCGAGTTGACACATAAAATTAACTATCACAACAGTCTTAATTAGTCTTAGAATTCAAATTATGATTCTGACTAAATATTGCTAATGAGCAACTTCCCCTTCCAAAAGAAAATTTTTGCTCTGAATTTGTAAACTTTATGAGTACATATTAATAGAATATTTATATGATCCTAGAAAGTTTTAAGTTTATTTAAGTGCTTAAAAAGTTCAGTTAAGTAACCTTTTTTTTGGAGCCAATAACTTGCATTTTATTTTACTTTTGTTATTGCTCATGAGTATCAAATATAATCCAGGACTAAGTAGTACAGTGAGGTAAAAAGTTGAGAAATTCTCGAATATGGAGTAAAATATACTAAATTTAAATCCCATGCACAAAATTCAGAATGACAACAAGATTTATGGTTAGACCCTGCTTTACAATGTGACTGAGGTTCAGAAAAGTTAATTAAGAGACAAATGTAGTCAGAAGGGCAAACCCCAGGGATGAAGAATATGGGCTTTGCAGTCACACAGTTTGGGGCCAAAACTTTTTTTGGAGCTAAAGTTTCTTCTTCTGCATGGTGCAAATAGTAATACCTGCCTCACAGGCCTGAAATAAAAAGTAAATAAGAAAAAAATACACAGTCCTCAGCACAGTGACTGATGCAAAGTAAGTGTTCAACAAATAGTATATAAATAGTATAATTTTTGTTTATATATTTTTTTCATTTTGTTTATCATTATCTTTATTATTACCCTAATTAAGGAGCTGGGATTTGATCCTGGGAATGCTTTTGCTAAAGCTCATTTTCAGTAAACTATTTCTCAAGCTGGTATTTCTGTAGAAGTGATCAGGAACTAAATACTACCCGAGGAGAATAAAAAAGGAAGTGAATGAAAAAAATTAATACTAAGAAAATAAATGCTGCAGTCTATATCATCACCTCATAAAAGCCTCTTATCACTAAGATAAGAGTGGGTGGAGACACTTCACTAAATTACTATCAAAGCATTGTGGTAGCATTTGTATTAAGTGTGCCAGAAAAGGAAAATCTTTTTCCCCCTGTACATTCATCTCATTCATCTCTACAGCTGTGGAAAAAATATTAGTAAATCTGTTCTTGAAGGGCTGGGGTGAGTGTTTAAGCCCCTTTTAGCACCAGCTACAGTTCAGAAACCCTCCATCAGCAACACCAAGTGACTCTTTTCTCTCTTCTGACCATTTCTCTTCTTGGTCTCTGTTTAGATTTTTCTTTATCACAAGGGCTGGGCTATTATGAGTGCAAGACCTATCATATTTTGCTCAAATCTTGTGGTGGTTACAGTGGTTCTTTCTCCTGTTGCTGAAATTGCATTTCTGATAACTCAAATTAGACCTCTGGGCATGGCTCATTCTGACCACAGCTAGTTGTCATTTCATATTTCTATCTGTGAGAGGTAACTGTCTGCTGTCTTCAAAACCAACAATCAAATAAAATTCTTTCCCTTTCTTTTAGATGTTTCTGGTATATTCCTGGGAACTGTGGAGAAATGAAACATGAAAGACAGGACAAAGTCCCTTCTCTCAAAGGGCTTTATTCTGGAGCACACAGGATAACAATTGCATGAAGCCAAGAAGGACAGACGTGTCCCTACATTCATCAGGTTAGTAGTAGTTCCTTACAAGGCAGAAGGCATTGCGGTAGAAGCTGTGAATAACAAAAAGCTGTGTTATAAATGTTTCCTGCTGTCTAAGCCTGAGAATCAAATAAGGTCACTCACTGAAGAAAATGGTACATACACTAAGCCTTGAATTATAGGTTCAATGTCAATCAGTGATGATTATTGGGGAAAAAAATCTCACATGGAGGGAAATACAGGGTAAGAAAGAGCAATGCAGAACCAGGGAACTCTTAATAACAGTTTTATTATAATACAATGGAAGAATTAAAATTATCAAAAATAAGTCTATAAACATGAGTTGATAAATTCTACAAAAGGTATTGAGTTTGTATTTGGGAGAATTTTTAAAGTGTTTTTTAAAAAAGAATTGGCATAATCAAAGAAATGCGCCACGTTTATAGAAAGATTAATGTAGTATTAATGGCAACAAAATTTTGGAAGCATGGATTTGGAATGAGAAGTTGTTCCATCTGTGAGCAATTGCCCAGTCTTGAATGCTTACAGTTTTGAACTAGTAAGTTGAGAATTTAAAAGAGAACATGAGTGTGATAGACACTAAGATCCTCCAGGACCTAGTGACTTTTATAGGTGAAAACAAAGAGTGAAAGTCACCTCTGATAATTCATGAATAATCAAAATATAGCCAGCACCACAAAAAGTCAGAGGACTTGCACAGAAGTTGTGAGGGATGGTATGTGGACAGGGGCAAGGAAAGGAAGAATTGAGGTTTAACAGCTGGTCCAGGTAGGAAAAGAGGAGTAAATCTGAGGAGAAAAAGTCAGTAGAAGACAGAAATGTAAGCCTCATCTATGTGGAATCGATTATTAAAACCATGAGCACAGATGGTATCACTGGGAAAAGAAGAGCACATGAGAACAAAAAGAACTTACATTTTTTGATCACTTTTTAAATATTAGAGCCTGGGTTTGGTATTTCATATATAGCATTTCATTTCTCTAGTGTAAAAAATCTTGGAAAATGTCCAAAACAGGCATGGAAAAAAGAGGAAAAGGGCATTGAAGGAGAAAGAATAGTAGGAGGAGAAAGGAATAAAGGAAAACAAAATTAATATGTTGTCATATTATCTAAAGCAAAAGGAAGGAAGAGAGGCAGAGGCTGCTCTGCATTGTCAAATTCTGAGTGGGTGGCAAGGGGAGGGGAGCATTGAAGATGAAACCCAAGAATAGGTTGATTTTTAATGATCTTTGAGATTCATGGCATAAATTGTGAGGATGAAAACAAGATTTCAAGGCCTTAGAATGAGTTTGTAAAATGTTCATGGTAGCACATGAGAGACTAGTGTCTTTTCCTTATAGTCCCTTAGCACTACAGAAAACAATACAATGTTCCCTGTACTTTATCCCTTGCGTCTTCTTCCTGTGGTTTTTGGTCTAATTTCCGTCTGTTCTTGTGTCTGTGAAAAAGATGGCTCTAGGTACACTGGACCTTTCATTAAAGAAATGATCATAGAACTCCATTTATAAACCTGATACTAAAAATACACCAGTGAATTATTTCTCTTTCTAATGGTTTTGAGCATCTTCTCTGTGTCAGTACTGTTGTTTTGTGTGTACTATCTAATTTATTTTCAGAATGACCTTATTGCATCATTGTTATTATTTTCATTTGTCAGTGAGGCAAACAGAGGCACAGACAGGTTATTTTTCTGATACAAAAAACTCTCCAAATAGAAATTGGAAGCAGTTTTGTATGTAATGGATTATGTGTCTTTTGCAGTTGTGATTTAGATGGATCAGTAGGATGATCCATGATCTTAACTGCCATTTTATGCTTCGTTCTATTTGTTTCCAACAAACATCAGTGAATACTTTTCACGTATGCCCCACATGGAGAAGATATGATAGCTTTCTTTATACTGAGAGTGAGCATCTTCAAAAGTGAATAAAAATGGAAAAAAGTAAATGAAACAAATTTTAAAAATTAGTAATTTAGGAAAACATAATATAAATTATTTTAATTAAATATGAAAAAAATTAAGTTCAAGACAATTAATAATTCTTATATTGTGAGCTTTTTGTCAGTGTATATTATTGTAGTAATTGAGGTGTTTTGGTGTTTCATATAAGACGCTCTTTCAAAGGTATTATATTTGGTTTCTCTCTCCTTTCATACATTTATTTAATGGGGTTTGCATTTAACATTTTTCATACATGGCTATATTTCACACTGATGTATTAAATATTGTTGAGATTTTTCTTTGTGTATTTTTATAATCTAGTAGGTTATAGGTTTTTATACCTTTCTTAATTGCTTCTATTGCAAAACTATTTTAAAAACTGGCTAAATAAAAATAATGTAATAAGGGTGGAGTGAATCTATTGTTTTTATAAAAATCTTTCTAAGTTGTTCTCTTCACTTTTGTTTTGATATTCAGTCACAGAAACTAAGTAAACGAAACCTCTCTAGGGATAATAGGAATGTAAAAAATACAGACATGCATGCACACACACACACACACACACACACACACAATGTTCATCTCCTTATAAGACACATTTAGAATATTAGACAGGTGAAGAAAAGTCTTAAGGACAAATACTGATTTTCCCATTTCAGTCTTGGAGAGTCAGGCAGAGATATCTCTTGTTTGTTTTTAGGATTCCCAAGTGTTCCATTAGTTCAGTCAAAGATTTAATCAATCATCCAGATGTTTGAACAATTGTCCAAATGTTTTTGTCAACTTTGTGTGAAATAACTGAATGGCCCAAACTGACTTGAGTTGTTATCTTAATGCATGGCAGAGTTCAACTGAGGAAAGTATTAAATGGATCCCAACCACATGGCCTTAACAGAGAAGTAGAAACTGGTACTCCCACATTCCCATTAAATCCTGGGGTCATGCCTATTCACTCTGGTAAAATTGAACTCAAAATTTAGAGAGATTCTGCCCCAAGAATCTAAAGACCTAGTCTGAAAGGATCTTTTGAATATTTCTTTAGTTGTATAAAATTTGAAAAAAAATCAAATTGGTTACAACCTTTTATATCTGTCTCACTTTAGATCAAGTTCAAAGCTGGAAATGTCACTTTAGTTTCCTTAAAATAAATTTTTTTCGAACGAAATTATTAGGATTTCTTAGATTACCAAATGTTGCAAAATGGTGCATGGAATGATAGTGGAAAGAAAGGACGAACTTTAGAAATAAACACATCTGGTTTTGAATCTTAGCTTTGCTATTATAAATAATTTGATGTTGAGTAAGTTATTTGATTTTCCTAATCTTCAATTTTCTCATCTGTAAATTTCAATATTATTGTAAAGTTTAGCTATAATGAACATACAATTGCTAGAACATTATAACTCATAGCTATACTGTTTTTCTTAATCATAATAGATACATTTCTTTAAGATGGAGTGTGTCATATCTATATGGAATTTTAACTTTATATTAGTGCTTATAATCTTTGTATACTCAGTTTTCAACGTGCAACTACTTGGGGCTAGTATTCATTCATCCATTCAACAAAATTTTTTTTTTCAACAAAATTTTTAATGCTAACTATATTCCCGGTACTGTCTCAGCAATGGAGAAACAATGAGGAAAAAATAGAAAAAAAAAAAAAGAAAATAGACATAGTCTCTGTCCAATTAGAATTTGAAATTAATTTGGAAGAAAAACCAAAAAGGTAAATAATCAGATTTTTAAAAATATATGATTCTGGAGTGTACGCTACTCAAAAAAGTACAGTAAAAGAAAAAAAAAGTGCAGGTACTGTAAGAAAGGAGAACTTAATGGCCCAATTTAATTTGAATTGTTTAAGAAGGGTCTGAGTAAGTGCTATTCAACCTGATTCCTGAAGGGTAAGTGTGGTCAGTAGGTAAATCATGGGGAAAATGGTAATTCCATGCAGAAAAAACTGATGTGTAAAAGTCCTGAGTCAGGAAAGAGCTTTCTGCATTGAGAAACTAAAACAAGATTGGTGGGGTTGGAAAGTTGAGACAAGGGGTGGCATGATCAGAGGGGAGTCTGGGGTAATGGAAGGGAAAGACAATCAAAGGCATTTTAGAGTCACTCTTAAGCTTAATCTCGAGAGGATAGAACTGAACACTTGCTTTATTTAGCCTCTTTTCACACCTCTTCCACCAAAATCCATGTGGAAGTTAGAAAAGAACATTTTACAGGCTGAATTCTCAAAAACAAGAAAGAGAACTCTCAAGGGACTAGAACATGGAAGGAAACCCTGGCAGCAGAAGGTCAAATTGAAAAGAGAAAAAGAATGCCAAATGTGCAAGAGAAAGTTCTGCCTTAGAAGGTGAGAAAGAACAAGGCATCTTCATGACGTCAGTAAGTGACACCAGGGGCCACAGAGCCCAGGGCAACCAACACAACGGTGAGCTGGAGTAGCACAAAGGGGAATGTATAAAGCAAATACTGGTAGCCCCACAAAGGAAAATGGGCAAATTCCTAATCACAGCAAGAGGCTGAACATCTCTCTCTCAGGAACCAACCGAGAAACCACCCGCTAATAAAGACGGATATGAAGGAGTTGTGTAATGCACTTAACAAGCCTGATTGAATAGCTACACAAAGAAGCCTGCACCATACCAAGAAAACTACATGTCATTTTCAAGCACACAGGCTACAGCCACAAAAATTTACCATGCGCTAGACCACAATGGGAATGTCAGCAAATTCCATAAAGGTGATATTATACAGGCTCCATTTACTTATGCATCAACAAGTACAAGAAATTCCACTATTCAAAAAAAATCCCCATATACCAGGAAATTAAGCACACACACACATACACACAACTGCAAATAATTATTAAAGTGAAAATCAATGTGGAACTTATAAACTATTTGGAGCTGAATAAACAAATGAAAAGTGCTACGTAACAAAACTAGTGGAATATGACTGAAGCAAGACTGAGAAGAAAAGACATAAACTTAAATGTATCTATTTGAAAAGAACATTGAAAATAAATGATCTTTGCTTTTAAGACAAGAATCTAGGAAAACAACACAAACATAAAACAGAAGAAAGTGATTAATATAAATGAAAGCACAAAACAACTAACTATAAAATTTAAAAATGGATAAGTAAAAACAAAACCCAGTACTTTGAAAAGAATAATAAATTACTTTAGCAAATATAACCAAGATTTTTAAAATACATATAATTGGCAGAAATGAAAAGTGAAACAAGAACAACACAGAGGAGACTGAAAAATTGTAAGAAAGCAATAAACTGCAGAGTAGTACATTTGTAAACCTAAATTAAACCAATAATTAATTTCCAAAAAATAAATTTCAAATGTATGTACTTTTCTGAAGCTTATTATAGTTCAAAAATAGGTTTAAAATTAATGGTAATTATATTCTCCAGGAGAATAAAAAAAAAAGAGGAGGGGAGGAATCTAGCTAAAATGTTCCAAGTGAGTAAAAGTTGTGGGACAAAAGAAGTGGTTCCTTCAGGGCATGTTTAGGACTGTAGTATTCTGTGCCAGGCAAGTTTTCAGGGAGGGATGGTAGGAATATGTAATTTAATATTATTTATTAATATTGGTCATTACTGAAACCTCTAAGTCCTAAACAGTCATTCTGCTTTTTTTTCTGTTCTGGCCCAGATCTCAGAATCTAGGCTATTATGAGGGTGTTTAATTTGAAGCCCTTGCAAGCTCTATCAGACCTCCAAGAGTCAAAGAAAATAAGAATGGCTTCTAATAGTTTGCTCCCACCTCAATGAGTGCTCAGAATTCAAAAATAATCCCAATAATAATTTATACAATTTTCTAGGCTATATATACTTCCTTAAAATATTTATTTTCCTGGCCCAGGCCCCTCTGACAACAGATATTAATGTTTTAGAAAAGTGCATACAGTCTCAAAAACTGTATGAATTATCATTTATAATTGAGATGGAAAAGGGTGAGATCGTCTGATCTCTTTTCCCCACTAAATAAATGCTTTCTCATGATGATGTGAACTTTATTTGTTATTTAAACTTTTTAGGGGACAAATATGGTTTTTCTTTCTACCATCAGGGCTGAGAATGTGCATCTAGAGGTGAATGCATCACTGGTGACTCTGAGCCTGGGTTAAGTTTACTCAGTGTGTTGGTGGCCCAGGTAGTGCCATCGTGCACCTGCTTTCTCACCCTTCGATTTTGGCTTTTAGATATTGCGCCCTTTTTACAAAGGATTACTTGAAAAATACAAGGCATAAATAAAATAGAAGTAAATATGATGAAAAATCATGTGAGAAATGTGCACACTTCAGGGTGGATGAGTTTGGTAGGTCTGCTATAACAAGGTACCACAGACTGGGTGGCTTAAACAATAGAAATTTGTTTCTCACAGTTCTGGAGGCTGGAAGTCTGAAATCAATGTGTCAACAGAGTTGGTTTCCTTCTGAGACCTCTCTCCTTGGCTTGCAGGAAGCCACCGTCTCCTGTGTCTTCACATGGTCTTCCCTCTGTACCCATCTGTGTCCAAATTTCCTCTTCTTATAAAGACACCAGTCATATCAGATTAGAATCCATCCTATAGACCTCATTTTAACTTAATTACATCTTTAGAGACCCCGCCTCTAAATACAATCACATTCTGAGGTACTGGGGGTTAGGGCTTCCATATGAATATGTGAGAGAGACACGGTGCAGCCCATAACAGGGGATTTTTGTAGAATATAAAAATAAAAGGGGGAAAAATGAAAAATATGGCATAAAGATAGCTGATAAGACCGTTGTGTGAGCAATGAAAGAAAAATGATTTGAGAAGAATTTAAAACGCTCACATGGGACTTCCCTGGTGGTCCAGTGGTTAAGACTCCTCGCTCCCAATGCAGGGAGCATGGGTTCGATCCCTGGTCGGGGAATTAAGATCCCGCATGCCACAAGGTGCATCCAAAAAAAAAAAAAAAAAAAGAAAAGTGCTCACAAACTTGGCCAAATACTGGTTAAGCAGTTGAAATTGACTTCTACTTTGCCGCCGACATAACTCCACAGTACTTTGTTGTTTCCTGTAGCTCGTTGCGTTAACCCAGTTAGTTGTGTGAAAAGCTTTTAGAAATTGCCCTGCACACCATAAGGACTTAGCAAGTATCAGCCATCTTGGTCGTCCTCATTGTTAGCTTGCATTCTAGCACTCATCACAGTCTGCCTTTAATGCGGTCCGCTCATGTGTCTAGTCTCCTCAACAATCGTGAATTCCCAAAAGGCAGAGAGACTCACTTCTGTTTCTCTGTTTCAGGATACAATGTAGCCACATAGTGCTTGAAACCTAGAATGTGCTAAATCAAAGTTAAACTTCAGAGGAAAAATAAAAACAAAAAACGGATTTGCCATTTCCTAATGTTTTTTTCGCCTTAAAATCCTGGACTAGACAAATGCTCAATACATGCTGAATGAAATACAAATAATATTTGTTTAAGTATGGAAATAAAATTTATCTTTTTTTGAGAACAAACAAAAGGAAAACCACTTACTGAGGTATTTTAGAGGCTCATGAGAAAAACAGGCAGGAGCTAAATTTTAAAACACTAAAGAATTTTAATTTGGTAGTGTTTGTAAAATGCTTTAAAGATGCAGAGTGATGCATGTGCTTTTTTTTGAACTTGGCAAAAAGGAAAAGGACACTTAAATACTTAAGACCAGGTGGAGTGTGAAAAACATGAAGAAGAAAAAGTGGAACCTAAGTCAGCAAAAATATAGTTTTTCAGAAATAATTGATATTTTTGCTGTCATCTGGAATGACCAAACCTCCAACTTTTTTGTGTGTGTGGTACGTGGGCCTCTCACTGCTGTGGCCTCTCCCGTTGCGGAGCACAGGCTCCGGACGCACAGGCCCAGCGGCCATGGCTCATGGGCCCAGCCGCTCCGTGGCATGTGGGATCCTCCCGGACCGGGGCACGAACCCGTGTCCCCTGCATCGGCAGGAGGATTCTCAACCACTGCGCCACCAGGGAAGCCCCAAACCTCCAACTTTAATAAGAGATAATATAATTTTTAAAATATCCAACTTGTAAATGTATTTTTATTTTGAAGAAATTTAATTAGAGAGGTATGAAAAATTTTATCATTCTGCTTTCTCCTAGAAAGTAAAAATGGGATCTCTATATAAACATGAGCTGAACAGGAAAGCTCTGCTTGGTCTGAACACCTCATACTTTTGAGTGTGAGATTGGTGTTTTGGTGTGGGCTGCAGGCACTGTATGTAGCTTCCTTGTTGTATATTGTTTCCAGTGGTGGTGATGTATTTTGCTCTCCTACTTTATAGAACTCTATTACAAAACACCTGGTGCAATTTAATAGTCATTTTTGTACTGCTGTTCCATCACTTTATGGTCATATTTAAATTTTTTGAAGTAATTCAAAATAGGCTGGCATGGTTTGAAGAACTGAATCAGGACCTAGCTGGCATTAATGATCTGCTCAGCTGTGCATTTAGATGTAAACAATGGGTAAGTCACTTAATTTCTCTAATCCTCTATTTTCTTATTTGAAAGAGGAGGAAAATACTATCTATTCTCGCTATCTAATGTAGTTGTAATAAGGATCATATGAGATATGTATCTAAAAGTGCTGCTTAAATGAAATGGGCTTACCTTATTATTATTTGTTAAACAGAACTCATAATTGACTTTTGTCAAATCACCAGCTCCCATACTTCAGATAATATCAACTGTAAGAGTTGCTTGTTTTCTACATGTATTGCTCAGAGAAATTGTAGCAGGCAGCTTCTATGACAGAAGTTGGTATATGATAAGACATAACCAAAATTTAGAGTTGCAAAAACACTCAAAGATATCTAATTAAGTTTCCATGTGAATTTGTAAAGAAGAAGACTGAAACCCAGAAATTGGTTAATAATTTTCTTAAGATCAGTGTGCTCTGATAGTTAATTTAGTGCTTACTATGGCTCATACATGATGCTATTGGAAATGATTGCTGGATTAGACAGGGCCTTGCTCAATCTTTTAGATCAGGGGTCAGCAAACTACAGCTCATGGGCTAAATCTGGGCCACCACTTGTTTTTGTAAATAAAGTTTTATTGGAACACATCCACATCTATTTATTTACATACTGTCTATGGCTGCTTTCATGTTACAGTGAAGTAAGTCAGAAAGAAAAAGAAATACCATATGCTAACACATATATATGGAATCTAAAAAAAAAAAAAATGGTTCTGATGAACCTAGGGGCAGGACAGGAATAAAGATGCAGAGGTAGAGAATGGACCTGAGGACATGGGGAGGGGAAAGGGTAAACTGGGACAAAGTGAAAGAGTAGCATTGACATATATACACTGCCAAATGTAAAATAGATAGCTAGTGGGAAGCAGCTGCATAGTACAGGGAGATCAGCTCAGTGCTTTGTGACCACCTAGAGGAGTGGGATAGGGAGGGTGGGAGGGAGATGCAAGAGGGAAGGGACATGGGGATATATGTACACATATTCACTTTGTTGTACAGGAGAGGCTAACACAACATTGTAAGGCGATTATACTCCAATAAAGATGTTAAAAATAAATAAATTTTTAAAAGCACCATTATTTAAAAAAAAAGAAAGTAAAGTCCATGAAAGCTAACTTCCTTGACAAAAGTAAAAGATTTTATTTCCCTCCTTGTAAAGTAAGAAGATACAAACCTCATGGTGTGCACATAGAATGAGCTTATGAGGCAAAGAACAAAAACTCTCAGTAAACAATAGGTTTTCACACAATAAACAACAGAAAGCAATGGATACTTCTGGAACCCTCTCCATCCTTCTTTCCTATGGGTTTACAGACCAGGGGTTGCCTTGACAGGGAAGTGACTATACTGTCTTACTGAAAGATTGTTCTCAAGTCACTAAACAAGAATTAATTGCACAGGCTTCTATCATGTTACTTTTAAAGCAGGTTATTGTAAGACAGTGCTAACCTATGAATTCTCGAGAAGTGTGTCCTGAGAAAGTAAGCATAGGAATTTTACCTATTTCTTTATTATATTCATGATTCTTGCCTTGCCTTTTGCCTGGTGAGGTAATGCAATAACAGAACCTTCAGCTTATTGTTTTAAGCAGAGTTCATCTAGTTCACTTTGGGTTCCTGGGTGGTGAAATGCTTGAAGACCTCCCATGGATAGAAAATCTTTGCATTGTAATCTTATTACACAACAGGGAAGGTCAGTGGAATGAGCCTTTTTTTTCCCCCTCATTTTAGTTTGTCTCTACCACATAAAAATGTGACACAGAATGAAGCAGACCCAAGTCTCTGCGTGTGATATTAACTTGGAACTGCTTTTTGTCTGTCATCATTGACAATTTCACCACTTTGTCACCTGCCTCCTAGATTTTGTCAACTGTAGCTGGGTGTCTAAGATCACTTTCATCCTTGTGGAATGTGCCTGCGGCGTTTGCGTGAGGGCTAGTCCACTCAGATAAGGCTATTGCTGCTGGGGAAGTTGTTTTGTTTGCATTCCCTGGATTTGTGAGATTAATAGAGAGCCCTCCAAGGTGGGATGAAGAGGACCTCAAAAATGTCAAGGGAGGAAACACGCCCTCTAGCTATTTGATTGTGAGATTGATTTCACGAAAATGACATGTGTAGTGACCCCTTTACACACAGCTTTTTATTTCATCCAGTATTGTGGCTGAGCTTTCTTCGTCCCGGTTTTTCTTTCATAAAAAACAGAAAAAAAAAAAGTTTTATCAAACCCCAGAACTCAATCTCCCAGCGTCTGTTTACACTTCATGGAATGACTGAATATGTGTGAGAAGAAAATGGCAGAAACCAGGAGGATAAGTGAGGAATGGCCCCCTTCCTAAACTCTTCTGAGGATATTTGGTTTCTTCCCGCCTTCCTTCCCCTCCTCTTCAGTTCCTCCTTCCCCACAAACAACTTTACTCATTTTGTGCAAAAGTTTGCCATGTGGTGCTCAAGGTTAATTTTAATACCTAGATGTTTCAGCTGCTAGTTCTTCAATAGACTCCAGGATTCCCTCTGCACTTTTGGTGACTGTATAATAGGCATGGCGTAAACAGTAGGATTTGTTTTCACCTACAGTCACAACCACAGAGTTTTGTATTTGCTTTAGAGCAGTAGCTCTCAAAATGGAAACTTTGAAAATATTTTATTTATTTGGTTAAAACCATTGGGTCATATCAAAAAACACGACTGAACAAAGAAATATGGAGAGGAAGTGTGGGGAAAGGAAGGACTCAGAGTTCTGCTGGAGGACCAATAAAGGGAATAAAACCCATCATTTTAATATCTTATACATTTCCCTTTTCTATTTAAAAGAAAATCTCAATAAGCAGGCTAGCCTATAACATAATTCTTCCAGGCTTCTCTGTTCCTATTTAACTACATGAAAACCTGTCTCTAAGCCCCCCACTGGGAGAGGGAAAACATTCCCTTTGCTGGCAGGTGGTCTTTTGCAAGCACTTCCCAATTGAAAGCATATGTTCCTGGGTGTCAGGAGGCTTCTGGTAAGTGGGGAGGAAGCTCATGTGGAGAATGATTGGATTATGTAGGCAAATTCAAGATAAACATGCTTAGTCCTCCTTTCCTTCCAAAATAAAGGTAGAGGCTTTTGATATCACATAGAAGGTCTCTATCCTACTCACCTTCACCTCCAAGTTGAAGGTCTTCCTTCACTGTCCTACAACATAGTTCAGTGTTCACATCCTCTTTCATATTAGCGTTAAACTAAGACCCCCTTGTTTCTCTTCCTTTTCCTGGTCTTTGCCACCAAGACCAGTTAAGCTACCAATAACATGAGATTGATCTTCTTAAGGATAAGATCCCTTCCGCAGAACTCAGATTTCTTCACAGTTAATGGAAGAAAGGAGAGAGGCAATGAAGAACCAAAAGAGTATCCTTTTCCTATTCAAAGAGGGGGAAAGTCTTTTAGCAAAGATCTTTTTATTTGTTTTTGCTTTTTTGTGTGGTATGCGGGCCTCCCACCGCCATGGCCTTTCCCGCTGCGGAGCACAGGCTCCGGACGCGCAGGCCCAGCGGCCATGGCTCACGGGCCCAGCCGCTCCGCGGCATGTGGGATCCTCCCGGACCGGGGCACGAACCCGCGTCCCCTGCGTCGGCAGGCGGGCTCCCAACCACTGCGCCACCAGGGAAGCCCGCAAAGATCTTTTTAAAATGAGAAATCTGATTCAGGAAGAGCAGTATGCGAATGACCATTTCAAAGGAAATCAATGAGAAAAGTTCAAGAAAATGATCATAATGAAGTACATCTTAGCAATACATCTTTTACTAAACATCAGACATCTATTATGTGCCTTTCCCTGTCTGAGCACATTTTCGTAAAGGCTCAACGTAGCTAATTCTGTTGCATTTCCTGGAATGAAGAAAGAGTGAGTTTGCTTCACAAAAATTAGAATTGAATTGAATTTTGTGAAGTACAAAACCCCAAAAAACATTTTCCCCAATATCCCAAACTCTAAAAATAATTGAGGACTGCACAGAGGCAGTGAAAAACTGCATAATATTGGAAAATGTTCTTTACCCCAACTCAAAAGCACTTTATAAATGGGTACAGTATCTCATGGTGAAAAGAGGAGGTCAGATTGATGCTGTTTTAAGCAATGGGTTATTTAGTTAAGATTTGCTGCATCAGCTTCCAAGTGCTCCCCCAAATGTCAATGCTCTTAAATGAACATTCTATTGCTTGAAAGATCAAAGTTTTCTTTACTGATCAGAAAAAGTGGCATCACATTTTGCTTTTCCCCAATAACTGATTTTTGTACATTTACTATAGAAAGTGAATCTAACCATATTGAAGGGGATAGTCAGGTTACTTAGCTTGGAAAATATTGAAAATGAGGCAAATGCCTCTCATTTTCTTTTTAACAGAAATATCCTACACTGTACTTGCAAACCATTCGTTTATGAGTGAACTAGTTTACAATGTATGTAGTATTATATGTGCACATTAGCACTTCTAAGAGCTGCTTGAGTAACCCGGAAAAAAGGGTCAAGAAAATATTGGACTTTCCTTCAGTTATTACAGGCTATTTGGATACTGGAAAACAAGCTAATTCTGATTTAAGAAAAACATAACGATACTTTGTTTTTATATAGTACTTTTCAGACATGACTTCATTATTTATCAGAACATTCTTCTGAGTGTAGGTAGCAAGGGCTTTCTTCAGTTTATAGAGGTATAAACTTGGGCATGAAAAGATTAATTGATTTCTGCTGGGCACAGAAAATCTATGCCAGAGGGAAAGAGAGACCAACTTTCTACAAAGGACTCAGGAGCCTGCTCTTCCTCCAGTAAATAGAAATCAAATCATCATTAACCTGTGTAAAAACTTCTTAGAATCTTTGCTACACCATCAGTATTAACCATCTCCGTGGTATTGATTTAAGAAGACTTGGGGGTTTTGCTCGTTTATTGCTTTATGCTAACACACTGCACTCACATAGAACATAGTCATTGGTTGAACAGCATTGCTTACATGTAATAGAGAAAAGATGACAATCAGTAATGACACTCGATTCCTAATTCAAGAGTGCACAAAGGGTACAGCTAAGAGTTGTCATTACTCGCTCCCAGCAAGTACTATTTAAGGCCAGAAAATCACATAATTAGAGGAACTTTCCAAGCTCCTGATTTCAAGATAACTTTCAAACGTAATTATCACATTTTTGACTGGAGACATATCAAGGCCACAGACATTAGTTTCTGCAAAAATCCCCCGGTCAATAATGTGTTACAATACCCTTATAACAATATATATTGGAAATTACTTTGCTTATGTAGTTTTTCGGGTCTGAATGAAGTAGAAGAGCGACACAGTCAATTCACATTTTTGTAAGTTCACTTTGGCCTATAACATGGAGAACATATAGGTCGATGAGCTGGAAGACAGGGTGATTAGTTAGGAGGTTTTGGTGAGAATGAAGGTAAAAAATAATGGCGGCAGTAATTAGAGTGGTGTTAGTGGTGATGGAAAGAAGTAGGTGGACATACACATACTTATTGGATAACATAGATGTTTGGTTGGTTGGTTTTGGGGACTGAAAGAAAGGAGTTAAAAATATCTCCCAGGTTTTGTTTGTTTGTTTGTTTTCAATTAAGTGGATGCTGATGACATTCAGTGAGATTAGGATTGGCAGAGGGTCACAGATTTAGTCTGGGGAAAGGAAGCTCCAGGTTTTGACATGATGAGTTTGAGATGCCTGGGAGATACCTAGGTAAAACCATGGGCAATTGAATGTATGGCTCAGAGTTCAGCCTCAGTGGATATCCTCTATGAAATCTTCCATAATCACTTTAATGGAAAGCCAAGTCTAAATTCTGGATGCCTCTTCATGGCTAAGATTTGAGGAGTTATCTTGATTTATCTCACAGTATCTTAATATATACTTTAACAAAAATATTACCTAATTTCTTCAGTTACTTGTAGTCTAAAAGCTCAAATTTATAGAGTAAATTTAAAAGCAATGATCTTTTCTGAATTCATAGAATATTTGAATTATATCCCTTAATTCTGCTTCACTCAGGTATTATATTCATTTGCACAAACCCAACATTCTTCTTGGAATTCAGTATTTTCTTGGTATTATGAAATAAGACTTCTATTTTTATAAACAGCAGGTGTTTGACCAGGGAGATGATTCCTACGCTTTTAAGTGCAGAGCTCTAATGAATGTTCTAGGTTTTCAGATATGAATTTATAACCTGTCATTCATTCATTCAGCAGGCACTATCCTAGGTGCTTTGATTTGCCTGTTTGATAAACATCTCTTTCCTTGGAGAGATTATAATCAATGGAGAAGACAGTAAAGAAACGATATAGTATATAGAATATAGTATAATATATAGTATATTAAATGGTTATTAGTTATTTGGAGAAAAGTTAAAGTTGAGAAGATGAAAAGGGAACACTTAAAGATGAGTGTCTTCAGCTTTCGATGAGGTAGTCAAGGGAAGCTTCACTAGGAGGGTGGAATTTGAGACTAGACCTAAAGGAGATGAGGGAGGATGTCAAGCCACTATATGGGGGAAGAATGCACCCTCAGCAGAGGGGACAGAAAGTGCAAGGGCTCTATGTAGTCACGGCCTCCAGAGTAAGGACACCAAAGTGATTAGAGTGGAGTAAGCAACAGGGAAAGTTGTAGTAGATGAAGCTGAATAGGGAAGGAAGTAGGGGTTCCAGATTGTTTGTACCTTTTAGGCCAAGACAGGAATGAATTCATGGAGAGTTTTAGGCAGATGAGTGACATGCTCTGATGCATTCTTAAAGGATCACTGCTTGTTATGTTAAAAGTAGGCAGTCAAGTGTTAAAATGAAAGCAGGGAAAGTTAGAATAATTCAGGAGAAAATTAATGGGGGTTTGCTGTGATGGTTAATTCCAGCAGGCCTGAAATTGGCCTGAGCTGTTTGGCTGAAGTAAGAGATGTATCTGTATAAGTATGGCTCGCTAACCGATTGTGCCACTGGATAGTTTAAAAAATAATAATAATAAGAGATGTATCTGGATGTACTAATCTCTAGACAAGGCATAAAATATACTGAATAATAATGTTGCTTTGTAACCATGCTTCCCATGCAAGTTTTAGGATGGTTTTTACCAGCTTGTCAGCATTATTTATTTTGTTTATCTACAACAGTGAGATTGCTGATTTGTACCTGGTCTCAGTGAGACTCCTAGAGGGTTCTGACACTGGGGCTGCTTATCTACCAAAAAATATGCCTGCATGACCAGCAAAATATAAAATATCCTGGTCAAAAATTCATTTTGGGTTTCCTGATTCCAGGGTGTTCTGTGAGGTACACACATCTGTGGTCCCTGATCTTTGAGAGAAAACAACAGAGCCCTGCAGGGGAGGATGATTGGAGTGCATGCTCAGCCTCTCTAGGATCCTTGCTATGAGACAGGCTTTGGCTAGAATGCAACCTTACCTTAACTGTTGTTTATCGTATGCTTTTCCAATAATAAACCTTAGATTTATAATCATTTTCACTTTGAGTTCTGAGAGTCTTCTTTAACAACTGAACCCTGACTGCCACCACCAGTGAAGGAGCTTAGACTGGACTGGTAGCAGTAGAAGTGATGAGTCAGCCAGTTGGATCCTGGATAACATTTAAAGATAGAATTGACATGATTTGCTGTTGGGTTAGATGTGGGGTGTGAGAGATAGAGAAGAGTCAAAGATGACTCCCAGTATTATCAGCCTGGGCAGCTGGTAGAATAGAGTGTAGAATGATGATTGAGATGAAGCCAAATTAGCATTTGTTTAACAGCAAAAAGAAAGTAACTGAAGATCTATTGAGTATAGACAACTCTTCTGGGGATATCAGATATAAACAGAAGCAGAGAAAAGGGGGCTTTGTTAAAAGAAAAACAGAGTTTCAAATATTTAAGAGAACTGGTGATATAGGCATAGAAGAAAAAGTTATTTTGTTTTTAAATCTTTTGAAAATTTCTTTGGAGAAATTATTTCCTTTCTCCAAACTAGCTATTTAAAATTTATCTAACAACAACAACAACAAATAAACAAACAACATGGGAGTAAATACCAGTGTAGCACTTAATTCTATTATAGGACTTATAAAGTATGCCATTCTATCTCCAGGATATTTCATTCCAAAATGATATTTCACTTAACAACTAAAATAAAAGCATAATAAAATCATAAGTTGAAATCCAGGGAAAATGTAGAATATTGACTCAGTTTAAGCCAAATATTATTCCCTGTGATTCTGGACCCAATATTAATTCTAGAATTATGTGTATTTTATATGAGCTTAAGAAAAGAGCATCATTTCTAAGCTAAAATGAATTAAAGCTGCCATTAATTTGCTATTGACCTTTAATATTTATTCTGTTCTGTGTTTTTACATTTCATCTGGAAGTCTTTTTCAGAAAATCTGGGATGACTTTTACCTGGTTACAAAGTGAGAAACTTTGGAAAGTTTCTAACCTCTACATAGTAGGTGCTGAATAAATATTTGTTAAATAGATGAATACATATATGAATGAATATATGAGTGAACGAAGAGTCACATGAATGGTTTATGAATAAACATATGAATTTATAGTAGCATGTATAATGCAAAAAACACATTATATAAACAGAGAGGAAATCATGAATCTTTTGTGATTCCCTTTGTTAACAGGAACAACTTTGAGACATACTTGCAGAGTCAGGGCAGTGGAAGAGAGCATCATTTTTGACCATTCTAGAACAAACTGGGAGATGAAATACAAGGGCAGAGTGAGGGGCAAGGCTCATAGCTAATTCAGGTGGTTTCAATAAACAACGACTGTGTGTTTAAGTGCATCCTAGGCCCTGACAATGGAGGTTGAGGCCAGAGTTAGAGCAATAAAGAAGCTGCTCAAGAGAGAAAGTATCACTCCAGGGTAGAACTGTCTCATCGGAGAAAAGGATGGATGTTATTTCTTTCCTCTTCTGAGTCATGAACTCATGACCTCCCTCACTCCCCTGTATACCTCCCAAGGCATCTGTGAATTGAAAGATTTATATGAACTCTCACAAAGAACGTGACTGTTCTCATAGGTGTTTGCAGACAAGCAGTTTCTCCACCCACTCATCTCCCAAGGAGGTTCCTTAACCAGGTAGCAAACTGAGGCATGGGATTGAGACAAATACTGAAAAGTCATTTTAGAGAGGTTAACCTCAGAATGATTTAGGAAATAAAAAGAAAATAATTTCAAATTCCTTTATCCTTATATGTGTGCATAGATAGATAGATAGACAGACAGATAGGTTGATAGACAGACATAACAAACTCTGTGTTATAGAAAAGGCTTCCAACACTAGTTCTTTTTTACTTTTAGGCTGTTTAAAAAATTCTTTCTACTTCCTTTTTTTCCCATCTTAGTAAATATTTGCCAATTCTCCCAGAATTGTGCTTAAAAAAAAAGATAAAGTGTATATATTAGTGCAATTTGGTAGAAATTAATTAAAGAAACTAGCGCTTCTAGAGCCAAGCAGTCCCACCAACCACTAGCCCACTAAGCAATGCAAACAAGCGGGAATTTCCATTCAAACGGTAGTTGCAAAATATTCTTTGATATTTCAGATTCTCTGTTGATGGTAGGGCTTGTCTCTTCAGTCAAATAGAATATTTCTGTCATTCTAATGAAAAGAAAATTAAATTAAATTTAAAAAGAAAGCAGTCTGTTATTTGTCTTTAGGCAATAGACACTAGACACCAGGAGAGTAATGCAAAGAGAAAAGATGTAGATCAGAAGTTCCCAAGTTTTTCCCACAGATCTCTAGGCCAACCAGATGCTCTGAGAAAATTGTATTCCATGGCAGAACATGTTTCTGCAGTGCTCCATATGCTGTCCTCTCTAGGGGATGCACAAGGCTCATTAAAATAGTAAAGACCCCCAAATCCTGAAATAAAGAAATCTATTTGGCTTCCTTTAATCCAATGTTTCTAAAATTTACAAGTCCACAAAGGCTTCTTAAATGTAACATGCATCAAGATCCTGTAGAGGTAGTGTTATGGAATATGCTTGGTGTATGCCTATTGTAGACTATGCAAACATACTCAAGTGTACACAGAGCCAGGCTGCAGGGAAATGGAATCACTTAGAGGTAATCAAAACCTTTGTAGAAAAACATAACCTTTTGATGCTCAGAGTATAGAAAAAAAGAAATTAAATGCATTGGAAACCACGCATCACCCCACTCAGGGATATTTTTGGGATTAGAAAAAATTAAAAAGAAACCAAGAAATGGGAAACAAAAGCCTAATAATTAAATCCACTAAACTGTATTTTTAATTAATGCTTCTGGTAGTTGTGGACAAAACTTTTCTCAGATGAGGCATATTAAGAGCACAATATTTTTCACTAAAACAGTGCCTTCTGAGCTCTGAGTTCCACTTGCCTTTGGAAAACCCCACTTCCCAGGGGTTCTAATGGGTCTTGGAGGAGGAGAGTAGAGGTTTTCAAATGTTCATAAAAAGGCCCACAAGGCTTCTTGGATATCAAATTCCTCTTACAAAACGATAATTTGTTGAATTAAGTGCCAGTGAACCAGATGGATTACATTTCCCTCACAATGTGCACAAATTAAAAAATTAAAGAGAAAAGTACTTGGTAAAACCAAATTTGTATTTTGCTGGACCTAAAACATTTAGAAAAACGGTTTGAGATGTTTGGCTAAAGCCCAGTGTCACCAGGCCTGCCTGGCTCTAGACACCAGCCTCATTGACTGAAATATTCTATTAAGCAAGCAGATGGGTGGTGGTTTGTTACTGACTTTTCCACAAAAGCGAACTGTGAAATGTAATATTTCTGGAAGGATAAAGTGCTTGTGCTTCATACTTTTACAAAAGTGGGTTGACCATCTCAAGGATACTTCAGAAATAATATAAGCTCTGGGAATTAATTTTTTAAAAAGGTTAACTGTATCAGTATAAGATAATTGAGAAAGGGAGAAAGAACTACCTAAAGAAAACAAGTAAACTAGAAAAATTGGGAGTATAAGTTTTATGAATAGCTTGAATTTCTGCCACTATGAATATAATTATTGGGATGCTTTTTAGAGTAACGTAATTTCGTGAAACATATTTATTATGCTTTTTTTAGTTAATAAACTTTAATTTTTAGAGCAGCTTTAGGTTCACAGCAAAACTGAGTGGAATGTACAGAGAGTTCCCATACACCCTCTGTTCACTCTACACACACATTTCCCACTACCAATATCTCATAACAGAGTGGTACACTTGTTACAATCAATGAACCTACACTGACATATCACTGTCGCCTGAAGTCCATAGTTTACATTAGGGTTCACTCTGTGTGTGCTTTTAGCAAGGAGGTATCTTGGTAAAATGGATTATTTACGTGTCAAGTAACCAACAGTGCTGCTTATAATATATTATTAGTGCATATTTGAGGATTAAGGATTATCCTTAATCCTGGAACTAAGGCTTTTGCTTGTTTTGAAAGAAACAATTTATAATCACACATTAGTTCATTTGATTTCAAGAAGAAATAAATTATAAGAATGGAAGTTTTACATACTTAAGTCATCACAATAAACAGACAAGCCTTATACATTATCAAGTGCCATTTCTAATTTGCAATGTATAAATAATATGTTTTGCTTTGTGTAACCCATTCTTTCTTAAGACAGCCACCTTTGGAAAGACATGTCACAGAAAATTAGCTTTATGACAGTGCTTTACATAGAAAATTATTGTAATAGCAAAACAAAACCCATGTTCATTTCTAATAAACCTATTTTAAGTGTTTCCTTTTCACTATCATGTTGAAACCTTGCATGCACCAACTATGCGCCTCCTTTTTTTTATAAGGATGGAGAAATACATTTTGACTCCACAGACTGAATTTCTGTTTCTTGACCTAAGCTACACCCCATGATCCACTCACTGAACAGGTTAAAGTTCCCAAAGGAGAGATTAGAAACACCAAGATCAATTTAGAGTCTCACAGTGTTTTTGCCAAAGGCCTGATGTACACATTTCTGGTATTAACTCTGGTCCAGATATATTCCTGAGGAGGGTGACTAGTGCATGACCTTGCCTCATACCCAAAGAATCACTGTTTTATTCAGCAATGCCCAGAAACCCTGGATGTACATGGCTTTTAGTGAATTAACTGAGCTCAGAATTCACTCATATGGAGCATCTTATCTGGAGTCCAAGCTTTCTATATATAATAGCACTGTGGGTATTATTACTAGTTTAATTTGCTATTAACTTCGCACTCCACAGTAAGAATAATTGCAAATATTTTAGTTTAGTTTTCCCATCAGAGAATATGAATCTAAAAAAGGAACAAAACGAAATTCAGCCGCAATCTCCAACTACTCAGTAAAAACTGCCCTTTTGTTTTCTTTCTTTTCTCTTTCTTTTTTTAAATCATACCCTCCCAAATTCATTTTCCCTTATCCTTAAAGCAACCTTCATCCTCCAACTTTGGCTCAGATATCCACATTCCTTTAACTTTGGCCTGGAGTTCCAGGGTTAGAGCACTTGGTCCAGACTTGGCCAATCAAGCACCTTAATGTCTCCCTTCACCTGTCCATCACCCCCCATACCCATCCATCCATAGTGATAAATTGGGGTGTGTGACCAAAATTTGCTCAAACTGGATTTTCAGTTGTGCAAGCCATTACACATTCTTTTCTGCTTAAGCTGAGTTGAATTGGTTTTCTTCTCATTTGAAACAATCAAACAAAATTGTTCTGGTATACCCTTTCAAACATTTTTCTGATGCTACTCATACACATATTTTTATTTAATGGAGTTATTTCTATGAACTAAATTTTCCAACAACTAAGTGCGAGAACTTTAGTTTGGTGATTTTAATTCTGTGATAAAATTCAAAGACTCAAAATGAACTTTAATTAGCACTGCAATAAGAACTCAAGAATTACTTAATAGCTTTCTTAGATTAATTGATTTTTCTAAAGTGCCTGCAATTTTGGGGTGCTTTCAATAGATTTGCTGCTTTGATGTCTAACACTGCAATGCAGAGAACATTCTTTGCTTTTCTTTTTATGCTGTTTTTTCTCCATGCTGTTTTTTCTCCATCCTGTTTTTTTTCTCTGTCCTCTTAATTGCTTCTCATATTTGACTGGCCTTTATTTAGAATATAATCCACCAATATTAGACTCAATTTCTCATTAAAATGATCTTGGCTTAATTAGTAGGACAAATACCCATGAATTGCAAAAAAAACACACATCCTGTTTTAAAAGTGTTTGGTCTATAAATTTACAATTTCTCCTTGATTCTGTGTGAAAACCATACCTTCCTACTTTCTGCTTCAACTAGAGAGGTGAGCAAGAATTTCTAATCAAGCCATTGTAGGTGTGAAATATGATAATAGAGAGTAGCTTTCTAGAGATTAAGGCTTAAATAAACATGAACTTGAAGACTTTCCAAGCTCTCCCCTTAGTCCTCTCCTTTTACCTACCTTACCCATGCTGGAGTGATAGGACTAGTGATAGAGCCTGGGAAAAGGAGTGAGATAAAACTTTCTGGCTTCTTTTTCTTTAAAATTCATGTTACTCTACTGACCATTTATTGTTTGAAAGCTTTTGATCTTTAACAGGGATAAAACCAAGTCTTGTTCACTTTCAGGAAATAAGAATGACTTAATCAGGAGAATCCACATAGACATAGTGAAAGGAAGCTTAGCAAAAACTAGAGTCTTCTATAATCAGAATTTTATCTTGACTGAAATGTTTTCAAAGATTATTATTTTAAAATTTACTTTAATATAAAAACAACATTGATTACAATGTGAGAATATGAGTAAATATTTGTTAATTGCATGTGAGTAGGTGAAGAAAATTAGTGACAAATAATTCTAATTTTGTTTTAGTTTTAGCATAACATTCTCTAGAGAGAAAACTGCCTTCACCATTTAGCATTTATAAATAGTATTTATAATGTAATCCTTGAGCTTGTTTTGGGCAGACTCTGGGGCAATCTAGGAGGCTGGTGGGCTGGGTCAAACATTCTAGAATACAGAATGAAATTTCCCCAAATCTGTTAGTGATCAGAAAATAAAGTCTCATTAAAAGAGAGGAAACTGCCTCAAGTGCATGGTCAGTCTCCCTTATAAGCCTTTTCCCAGAATTTGAAATTTGCATGGAGTAGAAATCTAAAGATTGTTCAATTACTTTTTTTGCATCTACATAATGAAAATTTGTCCAATACGAAATAAAAACAAAATTTCAACCCAAACTACTGAAATGTATTCCTATTTATCATTTGAGGAATTACTCGGTTTTCTTCCTTTCTTTGCCTCAACACTGTTGATTGACATGCCATGAATATGTTTACATGAGTCCAATTCTCCTTAATATTTATAGAGTTTATAGAGTGACAGACTAAAATCTGAGAGAATACAAGACTGTAATATCTTTACTGGGTGCTGGTCATCTGAGGGCAAGGTTTTAAATCCACATTAAGTGAGGTAATAAGTTGGTTAGTTTTTTAATCTACACATTTACATGTAATTCTATATATTTGTCATATATCAGTTTCAAACTGCCTGACTCAAATTACATAGCCAGACATTATTAACCTGAATGATTGAATCAGTCATTTATTTATTTAAGTGCTTTTTTCTCTTTTAAGTGTATGACTCCAAATTTTGTTCTTTTCTACTTAATTTCAGATGGCTGGATATACGTAAGTCTATTTAAGTAAATTTTTATTGTA
Source organism: Physeter macrocephalus (assembly GCF_002837175.3). Classification (NCBI taxonomy): domain Eukaryota; kingdom Metazoa; phylum Chordata; class Mammalia; order Artiodactyla; family Physeteridae; genus Physeter; species Physeter macrocephalus. Next base: position 40,388,233 of record NC_041223.1, read on the forward strand.
ATTAAATAATTGCTGATAACAAGAAAAGCTCCTATTAACAAAGATATAAACAGTGTCATCTTTGTATAGAAAGGGAGGTAGAAATACAAATGACAGCTTTTCCACTAGATGATGTAAACAAGCATCAACAGTAGCAAATGATCTCCTTTATCATGAACATATTTCAAAGGTTAAAATGAGTTTAATATAATTAAATGGTAGAAAAGTCTAAAACCCTTTTTCAGAAAGGTTCAGAGTTTTTTCCTTTAAAAGAGATGGAGTAATCTGTACCCACTTTCTGTAAGCTGCTTTGCCATTTTAAAATACTGTAAATATCTTCCTAGTCAATGCACTCACACACGTGCACACACAAACACAACCAACATTATTCTTAATTGATACATATATATCTTAGTATTACTGAGGTATAATTAATTTGGTCAATCCTGTATTTTAGGAAATTTATGTTTCTCACATTTATCATATTTCCAATTTGTTAAAATATAAATCATACTATGATTAATACACTTAGAATGAAATATTTTCCTAGATCCATGATGATCTTAGGGCCAATTACTTAGAAGTTGGAGTATGTGCATCTTAGTGAATAAGTTTGTTTTAAACATATGTTGACTAAACAAGATTATTATATTACCTTATACTATAACCAACAAAGATTATTAAACTTTTTTATATACACATGTAAATATTTTTTCTCAGCTTATCGTTTTATTTTTAATTTTTTAATGTTAGTTTTTAATTTACAAAGATCTAGTTTTATTTGGGGAGAGACAGAGGTTGAGAACTGAATCTTCTCACCTTTATTCTATGATTTATGCCTTTTATATTATGCTTAGAAAGGTCTTTCTTACTGAAATATGTATATTCACCTAAATCTTATTTTGATACCAATATGGTATTATTTCTGAAAATTAATCACACTCAAGAACATGGCCTGAATGTTCCTATGTATAAAATATTCTCTTTTGCCCCTCCATAAGGTTTTGCATTTAGATCATATAACTTTCTCAGCAAGTCTGTTACATAGTCATTTATATTTTTGATTGCTATTATGAATGGAATCTTTTTATCATAGTTTTTAAATAGTTTTTTCTGGTACTTACGAAATCCATATATATTTTTGTATATTTTTCTTTTTTTTCCATTGACCATTACAAAATTTTTTCATTGGTTATAACAGCTTCTTAGTTGTTTCTCTTGGAATTCTTTTGGATTTTCTTATTGAAAAATCATTATGTGCATTAGACACAGATTTAACCAAATGTATAAAATGCCTACTGGGTGTTTGGTACCATCCTAAGTGCAACCAGAAAGTGACTAAAATATAGTGAACATGGTTATTGTCCACAGCCAAGGAAAACTAAATATCACTCAGCAGGAATAGTCAAGTGGCATTTCCAAGGTAGCATATTAATAGGCACATGCCCACATAGTATCGTATATGCAGTAATGGAATTCAGAAGTACTGAGAGAGATGAGGACAACAGTTCTTGGCAAGCATAGATCAGATGAGGTTAATTATAGAATATTCATAAAAGGAGATGATGTTTTGGGTAATAGTCATAGACTAACAAGAGAACAGTAGTGTTAGACAGATTCTGGGAAGATGGCAGCAGCATAGCTTTTAATCTCTCTGAATCCCCATAAAAAAATAGAGAAACTAAATACAAAAATGAAAACCTCTGGGCAACACTAATAATGAAACTAGTTTACAAGATATCCCTAAGAACCGCAAAATACAAGCTGCAGGGAACAAATTTATTTCAGCTAAAAGACTTGGATTGTATCAGCATCTTAAGGAAAAGAAGCAGAAGTAGCCAACTGAACATTTGATGGACCTGAGTCCAGGAGAATCTCTAAATAGCCAATAGTATTCATTTTGAAGGACAGTGGGCCAATTTGAGAGTAGCAACTTCAATTAGTAGCTGAATATAAAGCCTCTGTATAAGTTTTTCTATAGCTGCTGTAACAAATTATCACAAATTTAGTAGCTTAAATAGCACAAATTTATTGTTATACTCCTGTAGGTCAGAATTCTTATAGGCTCAGATGGTTCCTCTGCCTCAGGTCCCACAAGGCCTAAATCCAGGGTTATTGGTTATTCTCTAGAATAACCACTATCAATCACCTTTTAGTAGAATAATGAGCTGTGAAGAAAATGAGAAAATGACAACATATAGGGAAAAATAACATCATTAAAAGGAAAAAATAGATTTTCGTCAGATTTTTTGACAGCGATGCTTCATGCCATAAGAAAACAGAACAACATATTTGAGGAAATGAAGGAAAGAAAATGTATCTTTAAATAAATATTTACTTGGAGAACCAAAATTAAATGAGTTAAAAGAGAGACAGCATTTGTAATAGCTAGACTCTCTAACAATGTAAATATAGTACAACGATTTTTAAAAAGTAGTAGAAGACCGGGGAGAGCATATTTAAAACAATTACCTATTCTCATGAATCATACGGAATATTGTTATTCTGAGGATGTTCTGTGTGTAGAAAAAAACAATTTAATTATTATGAGATATACTAATTCTATCATCCCCTGTGTCCTTAAGAACAGAACATTTGGTGTGGAATACTGAAGAAATGGGTCTACTTAGAAGAGGTTAAGTAAAAACTCATTAGTATTAAATACACATTGAAAGTATCAGTATTAAGTCATGAGATTTTATGTACATACATTTAAATATATGTGTAAATACATATACATACATTTTCCAGTCCTGTCCATTGAAAAGGCCTAGAAAAAAAAATCACAAGCTTTTGGCACCCAGATTATTCTTTTGAAATATCATTTCCCACTTAAAGAAACCAGTGTTTCAAAGAGAAATGGATAGTTACAGGTTTGAAGGAGGAAATGTAGAGGATGAATCTGGAACTATCAAAGCCTACTAACATAATGCCAAAGAATTTAGGAAACAACCGGTCAAGTTTCCATGAATCAGTTTGAGCTTCAAAAAGGATAATACTTGTAATTCATTATCCTGAAAACTGGTGCATAAAAGGGAAACAAACAAGCCTTATTTGTATAAACTATACCACTGGGGGAACAAATAGTATATTAGAGGAAACATACCTTTTTAAAAGTATTTAAACCAATACATGAAAATAAAATTATAGAATTTGAATAAATACAATTTTATGATGTGAATTAATGGATCTAGGCTTTGAGCATCAATGGCTGGATAACATCCAGAAAGAGAGACAACCAGACAATGATGAACAAACCCAACACTAACTATAGTCGTGCCAAAAGGGTAAACATTCTGATCGAGCATCTGGATCCAGCTGCCAATTTGCAGGAAACACAGAGGACAGGGGAAACTATATTGACTCCACCATGAGTGTCCAGTCAATGAAATTCATACTGTGGGAAATTTCCTGTGTGAATTACTTGGATTCTTCAACAGAAAGAAAGAGAAAGGAATAGAGGAGGGAACTAGTAGATTAATAGAGACTTAAAATATATATTTCTTAAAAAATGGATAAAATGCAATTATAGGGTCTAGAGATGGAAACTTGGTGATAAAACTATAAAGAAAGCCAAGCAAGTGATCACCTTAAAAATTAGAGTAGTGGTTAGTTTTAGGGGGCCACAAAATGTTATGATTGGGATGGGCACATAGAGGAGCTTCTGGGGTATCTGGTAAAGCTCTATTTCTTGATCTGGGTGGTGTTTACAAGGGTGTTTATAACGACATGTTAAGTTATACACTGATTTTGTGAGGTTTTATTTATTTGTGCTTCATTTTATAATAAAAAAAAGTTAAGAGAAAATGGTGGGCATTGAAGTCATTTGCTTTCTTTTATTATTTAATTTTTATTTTATATTGGAGTATAGTTGATTTACAATGTTGTGCTAGTTTTAGGTGTACAGCAAAGTGATTCAGTTATACATATACATATATCTATTTTTTTTCAGATTCTTTTCCCACATAGGTTATTACAGCGTATTGAGTTCCCTGTGCTGTACAGTAGGTCCTTGTTGATTATCTATATTATATATAGTGGTGTGTATAGGTTAATCCCAACCTCCTAATTTCTCCCTCCCCCACATCTTTCCCCTTTGGTAACAATAAATTTGTTTTCGAAGTCTGTGAGTCTGTTTCTGTTTTGTAAATAAGTTCATTTGTATCATCGTTTTAGATTCCACATGGAAGTGATATCATATGATATTTGTCTTTCTCTGACTAACTTCACTTAGTATGATGATCTCTAGGTCCACCCATGTTGCTGCAAATGGCATGATTTCATTGTTTTTTATGACTGAGTAATATTCCATTGTATATATGTACCACATCTTCTTTACCCATTCATCTGTCAATGGACATTTAGGATGATTCCATTTCTTGGCTATTGTAAATAGTGCTTCAGTGAACATTGGGGTGCATGTGTCTTTTCAAATTATGATTTTCTCTGGATATATGCCCAGGAGTGGGATTTCTGGATCATATGGTAGCACTACTTTTACTTTTTAAGACCCTCCATACTGTTCTCCATAGTGGCTGTACCAATTTACATTGCCACCAACAGTGCAAGAGGGTTCCCTTTTCTCCACACCATCTCCAGCACTTACGTTTTGTAGATATTTTGGTGATGGTCATTCTGACCAGTGTGAGGTGATACCTCATTGTAGTTTTGATTTGCATTTCTCTAATACTTAGTGATATTGAGCATCTTTTTTTTTTTAAAGATTTTTTGATATGGACCATTTTTAAAGTCTTTATTGAGTTGATATTGAGCATCTTTTTTTTTTTTAAGATTTTTTGATATGGACCATTTTTAAAGTCTTTATTGAGTTTGTTACAATATTGCTTCTGTTTCATGTTTTGGTTTGCTGGCTCCAAGGCATATGGGATCTTAGCTCCCCAACCAGGGGTTGAACCCATACCCTCTGCACTGGAAGGTGAAGTCTCAACCACTGAACCACCAGGGAAGTCCCAATGTTGAGCATCTTTTCATTTGCTTTTTGGCCATCTATATGTTGAAAGCACTTGCTTTCTATTTTAACGCATATATACACACCTTAAATAAGAGTTTCTCACATTTATGGTTTACAAATCACTTGCATATACTTATCTCATGTGATTTTTATAATAATGTGGTGACACTTATAGAGAACTTGTTATTACACACTTTTTTGGGGAAGTTTTGAATTTTATTTTATTTTATTTTTTTATACAGCAGGTTCTTATTAGTCATCAATTTTATACACATCAGTTGTATACATGTCAATCCCAACTGCCAAATTCAGCACACCACCACCCGCACTCCCCCACTGCTTTCCCGCCTTGGTGTCAATATGTTTGTTCTCTACATCTGTATTTCAATTTCTGCCCTGCAAACCAGTTCATCTAAAGCATTTTTCTAGGTTCCAAATATATGCATTAATATATGATATTTGTTTTTCTCTTTCTGACTTACTTCACTCTGTATGACAGTCTCTAGATGTAACCACATCTCAACAAATGACCCAATTTCGTTTCTTTTTATGGCTGAGTAATATTCCATTGTATATATGTATGACATCTTCTTTATCCATTCATCTGTCGATGGGCATTAAGTTGTTTCCATGACCTGTCTATTGTAAACAGTGCTGCAATGAACATGAGGATGCATGTGTCTCTTTGAATTATGGTTTTCTCTAGGTATATGCCCAGTAGTGGGATTGCTGGATCATATGGTAATTCTATTTTTAGATTTTAAGGAACCTCCATACTATTCTCCATAGTGCCTGTATCAATTTACATTCCCACCAATAGTGCAAGAGGGTTCCCTTTACTCTTCACCCTCTCCAGCATTTATTGTTTGTAGACTTTTTGATGATGGCCATTCTGACTGGTGTGAGGTGACACATCATTGTAGTTTTGATTTGCATTTCTCTAATGATTAGTGATTTTGAGCGTCCTTTTATGAGTTTGTTGGCAATCTGTATTTCTTCTTTGGAGAAATGTCTATTTAGGTATTCTGCCCACTTCTGGGTTGAGTTGTTTGTTTTTTTTGCTATTGAGCTTTATGAGCCGCTTATAAATTTTGGAGATTAATCCTTTGTCAGTTGCTTCATTTGCAAATATTTTCTCCCATTCTGAGGGTTGTCTTTTCGTCTTGTTTTTCCTTTGCTGTGCAAAAGCTTTGAAGTTTCATTAGGTCCCATTTGATTATTTGTCTTTTTATTTACATTACTCTAGGAGGTGGATCAAAAAAGATCTTGCTGTGATTTATGTCACAGAGTGTTCTTCCTATGTTTTCCTCCAAGA
>NC_041223.1:40394606-40395091 GCF_002837175.3 Physeter macrocephalus
GTATCATCTTTAATTTCTTTCATCAGTGTCTTATAGTTTTCTGCATACAGGCCTTTTGTCTTCCTAGGTAGGTTTATTCCTAGATATTTTATTCTTTTGTGTTGCAATGGTAAATGGGAGTGTTTCCTTAATTTCTCTTTCAGATTTTTCATCATTAGTGTATAGGAATGCAAGAGATTTCTGTGCATTAATTTTGTATCCTGCAACTTTACCAAATTCATTGATTATCTCTAGTAGTTTTCTGGTGGCATTTTTAGGATTCTCTCTGTATAGTGCCATGTCATCTACAAACAGTGACAGTTTTCCTTCTTCTATGCCAATTTGGATTCCTTTTATTTCTTTTTCTTCTCTGATTGCCATGGCTAGGACTTCCAAAACTATGTTGAATAATAGTGGTGAGAGTGGACATCCTTGTCTTGTTCCTGATCTTAGAGGAAATGCTTTCAGTTTTTCACCATTGAGAATGATGTTTGCTGTGGGTTTGT
>NC_041223.1:40395216-40395928 GCF_002837175.3 Physeter macrocephalus
GTGAGAGTGGACATCCTTGTCTTGTTCCTGATCTTAGAGGAAATGCTTTCAGTTTTTCACCATTGAGAATGATGTTTGCTGTGCTTTTTCATACATGGCATTTATTATGTTGAGGTAGGTTCCCTCTATGCCCACTTTCTGGAGAGTTTTTATCATAAATGGGTGTTGAATATTGTCAAAAGTTTTTTCTGCATCTATCGAGATGATCATATGGTTTTTCTTCTTCAATTTTTTAATGTGGTGTATCACATTCATTGATTTGAGTATACTGAAGAATCTTTGCCTCCCTGGGATAAATTCCACTTGATCATGTTGTATGATCCTTTAATGTGTTGTTGGATTCTGTGTGCTAGTATTTTGTTGAGGGTTTTTGCATCTATATTCATCAGTGATATTGGTCTGTAATTTTCATTTTTGGAAAATCTTTGTCTGGTTTTGGTATCAGGGTGATGGTGGCCTCATAAAATGAGTTTGGGAGTGTTCCTTCCTCTGCAAGTTTTTGGAAGAGTTTGAGAAGGATGGGTGTTAGCTCTTCTCTGAATGTTTGATAGAATTTACCTGTGAAGTCATCTGATCCTGGACTTTTGTTTGTTGGAAGATTTTTAATCACAGTTTCAATTTCATTACTTGTGATTGGTCTGTTCATATTTTCTGTTTCTTCTTGGTTCAGTCTTGGAAGGTTATACCTTTCTAAGAATTTGTCCATTTCTTT
>NC_041223.1:40396275-40432426 GCF_002837175.3 Physeter macrocephalus
GGGTTTATCAATTTTGTTTATCTTCTCAAAGAACCAGCTTTTAGTTTTATTGATCTTTGCTATTGTTTTCTTTGTTTCTATTTCAGTTATTTCTGCTCTAAACTTTATGATTTCTTTCCTTCTGCTAACTTTGGGTTTTGTTTGTTCTTGTTTCTCTAGTTCCTTTAGGTGTAAGGTTAGATATTTTATTTGAGATTCTTCTTGTTTCTTGAGGTAGGCTAGTATAGCTATAAACTTCCCTCTTAGAACTGCTTTCACTGCATCCCATAGGTTTTTAGATCATCGTGTTTTCATTGTCATTTGTCTCTAGGTAGTTTTTGATTTCCTCAGTGATCTCTTGGTTATTTAGTAATGTATTTTTTAGCCTCCATGTGTTTGTGTTTTTTACTTTTTTTTTCCCTGTAATTCATTTCTAATCTCATAGCATTGAGGTCAGAAAAGATGCTTGATATGATTTCAATTTTCTTAAATTTACTGAGGATTGATTTTTGACCCAAGATGTGATCTATCCTGGAGAATGTTCTGTGCACACTTGAGAAGAAAGTGTAATCTGCTGTTTTTGGATGGAATGTCCTATAAACATCAATTAAATTAATCTCATCTATTGTGTCATTTAAAGCTTCTGTTTCCTTATTTATTTTCATTTTGGATGATCTGTCCATTGATGTAAGTGAGGTGTTAAAAGTCCCCCACTCTTATTGTGTTACTGTCGATTTCCTATTTTATAGCTGCTAGCAGTTGCCTTACATATTGAGGTGTCCCTATGTTGGGTTCATATGTATTTATAATTGTTATGTCTTCATCTTGGATTGATCCCTTGATCATTATGTGGTATCCTTCCTTGTCTCTTGTAACATTCTTTATTTGAAAGTCTATTTTATCTGATATGAGTATTGCTACTCCAGCTTTCTTTTGATTTCCATTTGCATGGAATATCTTTTCCATCGCCTCACTTTCAGTCTGTCTGTGTCCCTAAGTCTGAAATGTGTCTCTTTTAGACAGCATATATATGGGTCGTGTTTTTGTATCCATTCAGCAAGCCTGTGTCTTTTGGTTGGAGCATTTAATCCATTCATGTTTAAGGTAATTATCGATATTTATGTTTCTATGACCATTTTCTTAATTGTTTTGGGTTTGTTTTTGTAGGTCCTTTTCTTCCCTGGTATTTCCCACTTAGAGAAGATCCTTTAGCATTTGTTGTAGAGCTGATTTGGTGGTGCTGAATTCTCTTAGCTTTTGCTTGTCTGTAAAGCTTTTGATTTCTCCATCGAAACTGAATGAGATACTTTCTGGATAGAGTAATCTTGGTTGTTGGTTCTTCCCTTTCATCACTTCAAGTATATCATGCTACTCCCTTCTGGCTTGTAGAGTTTCTGCTAAGAAATCAGCTGTTAACCTTATGGGAGTTCCCTTGTATGTTATTTGTCATTTTTCCTTTGTTGCTTTCAATAATTTTTCTTTGTCTTTAATTTTTGCCAATTTGATTACTATGTGTCTTGGCAGGTTTCTCCTTGGGTTTATCCTATATGGGACTCTCTGCCCTTCCTGGACTTGGGTGGCTATTTCCTTTTCCATGTTAGGGAAGTTTTCGACTATAATCTCTTCAAATACTTTCTCTGGTCCTTTTTCTCTCTCTTCTCCTTCTGAGACCCCTATAATGTGAATTTTGTTGTGTTTAATGTTGTCCCAAGGTCTCTTAAGCGGTCTTCATTTCTTTTCATTCTTTTTTGTTTATTCAGCTCCACTGCAGTGAATTCCAACATTCTGTCTTCCAGGTCACTTATGCCTTCTTCTGCCTCAGTTATTCTGCTATTGATTCCATCTAGTGTAGTTTTCATTTCAGTTATTGTATTGTTCATCTCTGTTTGTTCTTTAATTCTTGTAGGTTTTTGTTAAACATTTCTTGCATCTTCTCAATCTTTGCCTCCATTCTTTTTCCGAGGTCCTGGATCATCTTCACTATCATTATTCTGAATTCTTTTTCTGGAACATTGCCTATCTCCACTTCATTTAGTTGTTTTTTGGGGGTTTTATCTTGTTCCTTCTTCTGATACATAGCCCTCTGCCTTTTCATCCTGTCTGTCTTTCTGTGATTGTGGTTTTTGTTCCACAGGCTGCAGGATTGTAGTTCTTCTTGCTTCTGGTGTCTGCCCTTTGGTGGATGAGGCTGTCTAAGAGGGTTGTGCAAGTTGCCTGATGGGAGGGACTGGTGGTGTGTAGAGCTGGCTGTTGCTCTGGTGGGCAGCGCTCAGTAAAACTTTAATCTGCTTGACTGCTGATGGGTGGGGCTGGGTTCCCTCCCTGCTGGTTGTTTGGCCTGAGGTAACCCAACCCTGGAGCCTACCTGGGCTCTTTGGTGGAGCTAATGGTGGACTCTGGGAGGGCTCACACCAAGGAGCTCTTCCCAAACCTCTGCTGCCAGTGTCCTTGTCCTCACGGTGAGTCACAGCCACCCCCCACCTCTGCAGGAGACCCTCCAGCACTAACAGGTAGGTCTGGTTCAGTCTACCCTGGGGTCACTGCTCCTTCCCCTGGGTCCCGATGCGCACACTACTTTGTGTGTGCCCTCCAAGAGTGGAGTTGCTGTTTCCCCCAGTCCTGTCAAGTCCTGCAATCAAATCCCACTAGCCTTCAAAGTCTGCTTCTCTAGGAATTCCTCCTCCCGTTGCCAGACCCCCAGGTTCAGAAGCCTGACATGGGGCTCAGAAATTACCCACTTTTAAATATGAGGAAACCACAATTAAGGGTCCAGATCACAGAACAAGTGAGTGTCACTTTGAGTCCTAAACCCTAGCAATTCACCTACAAATCTACATCTCCACACACCTACACCATACACATATATTCTCACACACACACTCACAAATTGGTAAATATAGACATATAGAAGATTCAGCAATCACACCCACCTCACCTCCCATCCCAGGGTTTCTATTGATAGTAAAGGAAGTAACATCTTGCCTTTTTGCCTACCTTACGGACACTACAAGTTATCCTACATAAGTGAGAGTGTTACTGTTTCTGAAGGATGTTTTCATAGATCTTTCATGACATAAGTTATGTACATTTTCACTGTTGTTCTAATCCTCTTGCTCAGCTTTTTACAAATCAGCCTCATTTTAGATAGTCTGAGGTAGAGACTTAAAATAATTATGATTTATTTGGCCTCTGTCCTTAGCCCTATTTTATACATGATAACACTATAGCTAAAGAAGTTTAAGAAACTTGTCCTTTTAGCAAAAATATTGCAGAAATAGAATTTTAACCTGGAATTATGTGAGGACAAATCTCCACTTCTACCCTGATGACTCCTCTGGGGTCTTTAATCCTTGATAAATTATAGAAAAAGAAAGGTTGTGCCATGAATGCTAACAGTGTAAGAACACCATTGCCATCTCTTTATGATAGAAGATCAGGGAGAACACCCTTTCACATAAATCACAGCAAGATCTTTTTTGACCCAACTCCTAGAGTAATGGAAATAAAAACAAAAATAAGCCAATGAGACCAAATGAAACTTAAAAGCTTTTGCACAGCAAAGGAAACTATAAACAAGATGAAAATACATGCCTCAGAATGGGGGAAAATATTTACAAATGAATCAATGGACAGAGGGTTAATCTCCAAAATATATAAACAGCTCATGTGGCTCAATATTAAAAAAACAAACAACCCAATCCAAAAATGGGCAGAAGACCTAAATAAGCATTTCTCCAAAGAAGACATACAGATGGCCAAGAGGCCCATGAAAAGATGCTCAACATCGCTAATTATTAGAGAAATGCAAATCACAACTACAATGAGGTATCACCTCACACCATTTAGAATGGGCATCGTCAGAAAATCTAGAAACAGCAAATGCTGGAGAGGGTGTAGAGTAAAGCGAACCCTGTGGCACTGTTGGTGGGAATGTAAATTGATACGGCCACTATGGAGAACAGTATGGAGGTTCCTTAAGAAACTAAAAATAGAATTACTATATGACCCAGCAATCCCACTCCTGGGCGTACACCGAAAGAAAACCATAATTCAAAATACACATGCACCCCAATGTTCATTGCAACACTATTTACAATAGCCAGGTCATGGAAGCAACCTAAATGCCCATCAACAGACGAATGGATAAAGAAGCTGTGGTACATATATACAATGGAATATTACTCAGCCATAAAAAGGAATGTAATTGCATCATTTGTAGAGATGTGGATGGACCTAGAGACTGTCATACAGAGAGAAGTAAGTCAGAAAGAGAAAAACAAAATATCGTATATTAATGCATATTTGTGGAATCTAGACAAATGGTACTGATGAACCAGTTTGCAAGGCAGAAACAGAGACAGAGATGTATAGAACAAACATATGGACACCAAAGGGGGAAAACAAGGGGGGTGGTGGGGTGGTGGTGGGATGAATTGAGAGACTGGGATTGACATATATACACTAATATGTATAAAATAGATAACTAATAAGAACCTGCTGTATAGAAAATCAAATAAAATTCAAATTTAAAAAAGCAAATGACACAAAGAAGTCTGCTAACAAGGCAACAAAATTACAATTAAATAACTACCTTTGTGATTGTTTGGGGGGACTTAATTGACATTGCATGTTACATAAATAGGGATAATAAATGGCCTGGGGATTTTTTCCTCCTGGTTTCTTATTTAAGGATCAAAAAATATTTTCAATAATTTGCATTCTTATGTATCATTAAGAGGAAAACAGAAATGAGAGACACAGGATTGGAGATTGCATGTTTTTCTTCCTCTGTTAACTCTGATGAGTAATTTTCTCTGGTCTGAAATCCATTAATAAAGAAATTTGCAGATAATTAAAAAAAATAAGATCAGCTTTATGGCAGAGTGTTGCATAAAGGTGACGGCCATCGAAAATATAATTCTAGGAATTATAGAAGCATCCCAAGAAGTAATGTGAATTATTTTCCAGGAACTCTAAACTTGGGTCTTATATGAACCTTGAAAACAAAATTTGTTTTGTAGTTACGAGCTGTGAGTGGATACACAAAACTCTCACAAGTCGTGCAATCGTCTTTGACTAGTCAGTTTCAGCAAGCTCACCTTATGTAACATATCTGCAAGAGCATTGCTAAATCAAGTAGGGAAGAAAACCTTCACTTATAAGCCTTGACCAAAACACAAAAGATGAGGAGGAGCAGGGTCATTGCAACAGCTGCTTTATAATTCATTACAAGCAAGTAGACACAAGATTCAAGCAAAGACTGACTGCAATATATATAATGTCATACCTTTGGAAAATCTTTCTCTCGATAATAGTCAATGAGTTACAACGTGATGGAGAACAATCTCTTTAGGATGCCGCTTATTATATTAAAGATTTTTTTTTCTTCTAAACAACTATTTCTGCTACAATCCTCTCGAAGAAAATGTTATATTGAAACCAAACACTACTTTGCTGGCTTTTCATTTTACAAAGAATTCCAAACTAACAACTTGAGTGAAGGATCATCTTATGTTTAACAATATTGATTAAGCCCATAAAATTTTATGTTTAAATAAATTAAAGCCATAATAACAGAAGGTTTCCAAGATCACATGGTATTATTGTTGGAGAGGCAAATCTTAGATATTCTCTCACCAAAACTATATTTACATGAGGCAAATGTTTTTTAACCACACTGTATTATTTGGTCCCAAATATCTTTTTTCAACCTCACTGAGACTTGTCTTGGCAAACAAGAAGGTAAAACAAGGAAGCTAAATGGTATATCAGGATACTCTCAAAAGTATACAATACCAGGAATTATAAAGGACAGTGCCTGTAATTTTGGTACTGCAATTTTCCCCAGTAAATCCAGATGACAACCCTATTTTTCATTAGTATCTGTATTTTTAAACTCCAAATTAAGTCCTCTTAGTTGAAAAATTAATGATAATCTCATCCATTAAAAAATTAGATGATAGTATAAGTAGGCCTAAATGCACATACAATCACACATAGAATCACAAATAACTATGAAAGAAAGTGAACCCATTTTTTCTGATGAAAAACTTCCTGATGTGCAAATTTTCATTAATGTCCACATGTATTAAAAATTATAAGTCATCTTAGTAGGATTAATTCATGACTGATGCATAAAGTCTTCAATAGGATTAAAATTATTTCAAGGCCACTAAGTCACTAAAAGGAAAAGCCAGGATGGTTAGTGAATTTAACAATACCAAATTTTTCTGAAACAAATAAAGGATACTGTATCACATAATTTCCTCGTTCCCTTTGATTATTGGCCTGTAATTTTACCTAGGAATTTTGCTGAAAATTATAGAGGAACCAAAAACTGGACTTTGACATTCAAATTCAGATTTGAGTATGCTCAAAAGAGAGCAAATGCTATTATTCACTACATTTGAGAAACTTTTTAAAAAATAATGACTTTGAAAATTCTCATGATGAATCCAAAAAGCAAACTGTCCTTTTTCTCTTTCTGTTTTTATATTCTACTAAAATGTAAGTGCACATATATTCAATACATTATTTGTGGTAGTTATAAAAGGAAACAGAAAACCTAAAACAATTAAAGAAAGCAATAAAATCACACTTACTAGTATTATTTACAACACTCAATGTTTTGAGCAAGTCAAGGTGAAGACATTGGGGAATGTGAATGCTGACTTTTTAGAAAATCAAAAATTAAAAAAAAAGAATGAGCTGGAAAGGCAGAGACACAGTCATGCCACAGAGACTTCTCAGGATGCCAGGCGAGACAAACAAAGCCCATGTCATCTAAGACACAAGGCAAAAAGTCCATTTAAACTCAGCCACCCACAGTGAATACAGCAACTGACTCTGGATTATCAGAAGAGATGTTCATTAACCTGCTAACTAGGAAAATTATATTTTGCTGTATTGAAAACAGGAAAGTATATTGTTAGAACTTGTGATAGTTTGATCCACCAGTTTGTGAAATAAATACTTATATACATTTCTCATTTTTATTGAAGTCTAAGCATGTTACCATAGGGGGGTAAAAAGGGTTATGTCACTAATGCTGTTTTTGCAAAAAGAAACTTCCCAGCTTTTATTAAAATAACTACATATTTTCATTCCATCCCAAACTATATACTTTAAATGTGACTTAGAAAGAAAAAGTTAGGCATCTCTGGGTACCTCAATGAACTATAGTATAATCTCCAAATCTTTACTCAAAATAGAATCATATGTATGAAGAAATTCACCATTTAAGTTACTATCTCCTTGGCAATCAAGAAAAGTCATCGATTTCATGAGGTAAAAACTCAGTTTGGATAAATTAGCACTTTCTTAAAGCTAGATATGTTCACTTGTGATTCCCCCTGTCATGACAAAATATTGGAAAATAGTACAGTAATGCAAAATTGGGATACAGTATGACAAAGCCTAATATTGCTTCTCTCCTTGCTTTTCTTTTTAAAAGTAAATAAGCCCCTCCCCATATAAATAGAAGTTAAAATATGGTGTATAGCATAGAGTCCTCAAAGAAATTCTGGATTTTCTTGGACTTGGAGAGGTGTGGGAAGATTTCCACAGTTCTTCTAAGCACTCAAGCTCTTGCCTCTTAACTTTTTATTGTGTGCCCCTTTTCACTTAATGAAAGATAACACTCTTCCTGTATTACTTGTCCCAGGTACTGTGTGACACATAAATTTATATATTTACAGCATAATATTTTACAAAAGTAAAAGATAAAATTTTATTATAACTCAAGTGACAACTTGGGGATCAACTCAAGCAGGACTATTTTAAAGATGGGTCAATTTAAGTAATAAATGAAAGTAGTAGTAATGAAAACAACCTTATTTTTGGATTGTGCTGTTAATTTTACATAGTGTCTTGATGAATAAAGAACTCCCATCAGATACTATTTTAAATAGTTTGAAGTAACATGTAAGAAAGTTTAATTCAATTGATATCTATACTCTCTTATGAAAAGCAAAACAAAACCAAACTAAAACCAAAAAGCAAAAGTTAGCGATAAATAGTACAAAGAGACTCATAAAATATTTTTTGAAATCTATTAATTATTTTAAAAAATTTTGTGAATAATTAACATGCCACTAACATTATGGGGATTTAGTTTTTAAATTTCACGACCAACAGATAGGGCTGCAAATAGCCTCTAATTTTCTGTTCTTATAATCGGTTTCACCAACATTTTTGAAAATAAGTGTTATATATTTACACCTAAAAATAAGGTAAAAAATGGTAGGATTTATTTTCATAAATACATACATAATAAAAGTTTGGATTATAAAAACTACAGAAGGATGAATGAAGGATCAGTCAGTAAAGAGTTAAGAGTATTTGAATTTAATCTTATGGTGGCAATCACTATAATTCCCAAATGCATACTGATGATATAGTCAGAAATGAAATTGTCTGTAGAGCACAAATCTGAGCTAATCTCAGTATTGAATATATTGTACTTTGGTCTTTACCTTTTTAATCTGATTAAAGGTGATTCAAAACATTTTTATTTCATGAAATAAACCTAGATTTATTAATTTTTAAAATTTTCAAGCACAAACATTTCTGCCTTGAACTCTAGGTAGTATATTCAGACACATCTCATCTAGTGGCAGATATATTAGCAAAAAGCAAGCAAGCAATGATTGGTGAAGTCCTTCTCACAGTGCATCTCTCTAACCTGTCTTCCATTATTGTGTCTCTTTGACTCAGCTGGGAAAAGTTCTCTGCTTTTAAGGACTCATGTCATTATTGGGCTCACCCAGATAATCTAGGATAGCCTCCCCCGCTATATATAGGCCTTAGTCACATGAGCAAGGTCACTTTTACTATGTGAGGTAACACATTTACGGGGTCTAGGGATTAGGGTGTGGACATTTTTGGGAGGATTTTTTTGTCTGCCTATAACACCTTTTACATACAATTTCTAGAAAAAGCAAAAATGTAGAGACAGAAACTACATCAGTTGTACCTGGGTCAGGGAGTGGGAGCAGGTTTCACAAGAGATCTTCTTAGAGTGAGGGAAGTTATCTAAAAAAAACTGAACTATGATGATATTTGCACAATTCTAAATTTTACTAAAAATCATCAGGCTGCATACTTTCAACGGGTGCATTTTATTATATAAATTTTAGCCAATAAAGGTGTTAAGTGTTTTAAAAATTAATAGAAAAAGCAAAGGAAAATAGTTTATTAGTTTATTAAATTAGTTAATATGATTTAAATAAGCGCTGATTAATATGGAGGTCTTATTTGGGATTTTGATGCCTGATGAATTTCCGTTTTCCCACAGTCACTTGAATGGTATTTTGGCTTCTGTCAGTAACACATTGTATTTACATTTACTGTCTCAGCTGCTGATCTTAAACATATTCTTATCATTATATCACCTGGTAGGAATGAAAAATATTATTGTGCACAGTGTGAGCTTCCGAACTCAAAGAAAGGGCAAAACAAAGACCTTTCTCTGAATACCTTCATTGGATGAATTATGAACATGTGGACAGAAACACTGGGATTACATATCTAACTGCTTCATCCCATCAGACACATAAAACTGTGATTATTAAGAATCACAAAAAAATCTGCTTGTCAATTAATTTTCTTCATAAATGTATGAAAAATCATTTCTTTACAGCTTTTGGCAACTAGTAACCCAGAACTCTGAAAATTTCTTGTCTTCTCTAAGTACGTAAATTATTACTGATGGTCTTAGTAATTCAAAAGACTAAATATTTGATATACATTTACTCCAGAAGTACTCAGGAGCATTATTTTACCCCAGTGAGGAAAAAAGGGACATATTCTGCCCATTTGTTAATGATGACTCATTAATTTATTCTGATGAGCCTTAAGGTTTTGAATGAGTCGGCTGGCTGAATTGTGTGAAGCAGTGGATAGAACAGCAGGATGTCTGAGGCTGACATAGTTAACTGTAGATGTTAACGCCTCACTGTGGATATTTCCATGATCACATCCATTCTGATTTTACTTTGTGCCTCAAGATCTCCTAGAACTGGAGGCGTAATGTTTATACATTGTTTTGAGATGAAAAGTATATCCAAAGAGAAGATACTACCGTACCACAGAAGCATCCAGCTGAAGCTTACCAAACAATGTGGACAAGACTGAGGGAGGTCCTAAATGGTCATGCCAACATTATCTCACCTTGAAATATGAGCATGTAAGAATCCACACTTAATCCCCTAAACACTTCCTTCAATAAATTAAGAAAGCTTGACAGTTAGCTAATTTATTTTCTTTTATTATTTCTTTATTCGAATTTTATCTGTACCATTTTTACTATGTTGGACTTTTCAAAAATCTTTTAACATTACGTATCAGATACTTTTAATTTAGAAAGCCCTGATATCTTTTCCTTTGTATCAGTTGTGTTCACAAAAAAACTCTCAGGAGCTAAATGGATATTTCCCTGAGAAATGCAATTTTACAGACATATATCAATATTTATATCTAATTTTTCATCAAGTACATTTAGATGCAGAAAATTTTTTCCTTCTATCTATAACCATAAAAGATTAAAGATATATTCATTTTGAATCAAGATGTATGAATAAAGATTCAGATCCTTCATTTTACTAGGCTTTGTTGGACTGGTTCATTAATAGATTTTTGAATATTAAAGTTCTTACCAAAACAATTTTTATCCCTTACAAAAAAAAATAGACACTGAGTTTAATAACAGGTTAGATCAGTTTCTGTTACCACAATGACTTTGGAGTTCCACGTAAGTGGAGTCAGACAAACTGTATGTTCTTTAACCCATTTCAGGGGTGCTATTAAAATATACCATGGCAACATCAAGACTGTACTTTCAACCTGTTTCTCAGAGAGTTTTTCTATCCACAATCCAGTATCTGAGATAATTCTGCATGGATGCTCTGGTCTTCAGAAGAAACAAGCATAGATAGAGGAGAATTTTTTTTCTTGAGAAGTGACTGAGATCAAAAGAGACTGAGAGGACTCTTGTTTTCTTTCTCTCATTGTCTCGATTTTTCAGGCATTATGTCTCCTCACGAAATTTACTAGCTGGTTCCAGTGTTTCCTTTGCTGGTTATTATCAGAAATATTTATTTAAAAAACTATCAGCTATTATTTATATACAATATTGCATCTTAAAAGCCAGAATAAGAAGATGTAATGGAAAAGAATCAGAAAAAGAATATATATATGTATAACTAAATCTTTGCTGTACACCTGAAACATTGTGAATCAACTATACTTCAATTAAAAAATAAATTTAAAAAAGACGGAATAAGTGAGGGTAAAATTTTTTTTTAAAAAAGATGTGGCAAAAAGAACACTGATGGGAGTCTGGAAACCTCTTCCCATTTGGTTTCCACTGAAACAAATTGTGTGATTCAGAAAAGATCCTCACAACCTTAGCATAAATTAATGGAATTGACTAGATAAATTCCAATGAAACTAAGCTCTAAAACCCTATTCCAGAACTAAAAAGTTAACAATAAGTCAATAAGCAGATGGGCTGAAAAGTCACTCTTGAAATTTAGAAACTAAATTTCAAATTACAGAACTGTTCTTGAAATCACAGATATACTGGATGGTGTAAAGTAAGGGAAGAGCAAGGAGAACCATGTAAAATTTTCTCAAGGGTAAGACCTGAAAGAAATGTGCATAATTCTTGCATTTCCCACATCTAAGATTTTGGTCAATTAGAAAGACTATGGTCAAAAAGGGCATGTAGCTTAGATATTAGCACTCATTTAAGTAAAGAGAGAAATGGGAAAAAATGAATTCTAAAAATGGGGCAAAAACTTTAACTTTCCCCTTGCTCCATCAGCCCCAGTGATGCCCCACCAAACATTTTTTTAAAATTAATTAGAAGTACATAGTTGTAGTTATTAGACAGATGTCCCTGAGGAGGATGTCATGGTACAATCTCAGTAGACAAAAACCTAAAGGACCTTGCTAGTATTTTATCCTAATCAGTCTGAATGGTCTCTTAACCTTCTTTCAATGGCCTTAGTTCAAAAGCCAAACATCTAAATGGCAGAATCATAAAGAATTAGTGAAATGTTCATTGGATTAAAAACTAGAGGGAAAAAAAGAGCTGTTAACATTTTTCAGAAAAAAAAAAAAAAAAAAGAGCCATTTTAGGTCAGTGGCTTTGAAATGAGTATTTGCTCCTGTTAGGGGCTGTCTTGGTAGTCATTGCCAGATCCCATACCTGGCACAGTGTTTGGTGCATGGGAAAAACCTAGTAAATGTTTGATTGATGAACAGACATGCTAAATAGGCTTTATTTGAGTCAATTCTTTCCCTGCTTTCTGGGCAAGTGGTCATTAACGTAAATGACAAACAGTGGTCTGGGGAATAGTTTATTTAATCTCGCTATAGTTCTTTCTCCAGCCTCTCAACAAGCTCTGATGTTGCTCTCTGCACCTTCCCTGACCATACATTCCTAGAGTCTCTATATCACCAATATTACTCAGGAGATAAAATATCTAAAATAATAAGTTCTTTGACCAGAATGTCTCTTATCTGATCCACAACTTGAGCTAAATAATCAAACCTCAAAGCCCATGGAATTTAAAACCTTAGGGTTGTTGGTGCTGAATATTTTGTGATTCTTTTTTTCCTTTCCTGCACTTAAAAAAAATTCTATGTACAGGTGCAAATAAATATTCCATAGATACTTGTTGGATAAATGACTTTACAGTGCATACTGTAAGCTGTTTGAGGAAAGATTTTATGAAATTTGGTTGGTTGCCACAAAACCTAAATGTTTTGTGATTCATTCAAACTTTTACCTTGTGCCATATCAGATAAAGTTTTATGAGTTTATCTACAGAAGGAAGAGCTTCTTGTCAAACACAAAAATAGGGAGCAGAGAGAAAGAGGTGGAGTTTCCTTACTGAAATCAGATGTTGTTAACATGCTGTGTTCATTATGAACCCTCACATTCAATAAAGTTGAGAATGCCAGGGTACTGGAGCAGAGTTTTACTGAAGATCAAAATAACTTGCTTTAACAGACTTTGTGTTCAGTCTTTTCATTTCCTGTAGGTGGTTAGCTCCTGAATTGAACTAAATACCAAAGTCTCTGATTAGAGGTAACTGGTTTCCTTCCTGACACTGAAAATGTCAGAAAGTAAGCTGCCTCTGGATGGTCCTAACTTTGAAGCTTATTTGTGATGATTCCAGTTAGTTCTAAGGTGGTAAGAATTAGAATATATTATATTTTGTTTTACAGATTCTTTGAAGTTTCTTGCTGGAGCTTATTTTTAAATATCCTCAGTCTTTTGTTTTATATTCATAAGCAAATTGATTTCCTCACTCCTGATTCTATCTTACCAATTTTTAAATTATTTATAGTTACCTGTTAAAATTAACAAGAAAATTGTACCTGATCTAGTCATATTTTTATGGAAAACTTTGTTTCATCATTCTATGACCTTCTACCTAAATTGCAAAATTTAAATTGGTCATAAAATGTTTTTTTATCTTGAAGAAGTTTAAAAAAAAGAAGCATGTATGAAGAAGCTACTGATACTTCATTTTTTCTTTTCAGATAGAGTGATCATGTATATACAATTTTTATCCTGTGCAACTCCAATGATAAAATTCCTAGGATTGATAGGGATTTGGGAAGAAATAGTGGATAAGACTTACAATCATTTGGGATTTAATTAAGTCACATTTTCATCAGGTGTTCTAAATAAATACAATAACAGTAATAAATATTATTAGCATGCAAGATAGTGCCTGACTAGAGGCGGTAAACATTAGCTAGGGTTTGAATAAAGGACTATAAGCTCGGTATCGCAGAACTTTAGATAGGAAAGTTACCTAAAAAATGTTCTAGTCCAATTCCTGAGTTTTACAAGTGAGAAAATTTAGTTTCAGGGGAAGAAACTGTTTCAGGTTAAACAGTCTGTTATTGGCATAGTTGAAGCAACATTCTATGTCTTCTACTTCTGATTCACTACCTTTAGCCTCTGTTTTTTCTAGATATAACAACTGAAAACCAAAGTGACTACATGTATTGAGTTATCCATATAATTATTAATTTAAATAGTACAAGTTAAACCTTGATCTACAAAGTTATACCTGAACATATTTTGAATAGTGTTGTGAATTTTGTAGATCATGTTCAATTATTTATCGCTTACTCAAAACTTGTTTCTGTTGTACAAGCCAAATTATGACAATATAGAAAGTAGAAAAAGAAATGAAGAGCATCCACAATTTCTACCATTACAGTACACACAATGCAGTTTTTACTCCTAGTACTTATTCATGCTTACATATTTTCTGAAGTTGTAATGATGAGGTAATATGATCTTTGTTATGTTTTATTTAATTAACATTATATCATGACATTTTCAGGTTATTACATAATGTTCATAATGACTACTTTAACAACTGCATAGTATTTCATTGACTTGCTTTGATATTTATTCAGCCATTTCCCTCTTGTTGAACCATTAAGTCACCTCCAACGTAACTGTTAATAACACTGCAGTGAATTTCTTCATTCACATTGCTTGTGTATGTTGTTTTTCTTTAAATTATTTTTCTGTGGGTAAATTATAAACTATTGAATTTTAACTGGATACGAGTATTTAGGTATCAGCAGGGCTCATAGCGCATTTTGCTAAATAGTTTTCCAAAAAGGTTACATCATATAACTAAAGAATAAAGTCATCTAGGCTGTTGATTAAATA
Organism: Physeter macrocephalus; assembly: GCF_002837175.3. Lineage (NCBI taxonomy): Eukaryota > Metazoa > Chordata > Mammalia > Artiodactyla > Physeteridae > Physeter > Physeter macrocephalus. Next base: position 40,410,965 of record NC_041223.1, read on the forward strand.
GAACAGCCCCACTTTTACCATACATGGACCATGGAAACAACAGAGAAGCCACAGTTAGGACTGGCCTTGTGTGCAGAAGGGTGTCCAGAAGTCTGCACAGATAATGTACATGACAGTCCCTAAAAATGAAGCCCAGCAGTTTTCCTGAAATTTCCAACAATGTAAATTCTCAGTTAGTGCTTTCTTAAGGAACTAGATTTTTAATAAAGTCAAGACATTTCTAGACCAAGGAAGGGTAAAGAATTAGGTAACACATGTGCAGAGTCTAGTTGACATGATTAACACCCATTACTAATCATGTACACTTAGAGAAAATAGCCTTAATGCTTCAAATAAGTACTAAGAAGGAAGAAGTTGAGCACATGAGACTCTTTTGCCTGTTGAGTGAAAGAAAATAGAAAATTGGACTTAAATCTCTCATCCATCATAAACATGTATTCCCTATACACACATCCCCCCCCACCCTCAATCCGATACACACACACACACACCCCCCACACACTGGTCAATGAAAAGACCATGCTTTTCTTTTTTTTCTCACAGACTTACTGTTTGTTTTCCTCCAAGTGGCAAAGGCAGAAGTAGATTGAGTTACTTAGGCAGAGTTCTGTATTAGAACTGTGAACCACCTTTTCATCCTACTTTTTTAATAAAAAGGTTGCTTATGTTTCAATTCAATCTCTGTGGCTATTGCTATTGAGTAAACCCCTTTACTCCAACCTTCTGGGTGAAAAAAGACCATGCTTTTTAAATTTCATGAGTTCTTTAGCACTCAGACCCAGGACTCCCAGGGCTGTGGTGATTGACTTTCTCATTATTTCTCAATATTTTTTTTCCTGGTATATGGAGCTACACAGCTATCATTTATTGAAAAGCTGCTATCTCCCAGCCACTTTCTTGGATGCTTTTTGTTCAGGATATCATTTAATCCTCACAACAACTCTATGTAGTACCATTTATTTCTCTCTATTACATATGTGGAAATCAAGGCCCAGAATCTTTAAGCAATTTGCATGAAAACACAAGTTCTGAGTTAGGAGGTGGCAGAGCCAGATTCACCCTTCTCTGGTTGATGCTGTTCTGTGAAGTACCTCTCAGTGCAGCACAGACAAAGTGAGGGGGGCATTTCTACCTTAATATGTTAACATTTCTGGGATATTTTGGTTTTCTTGAGATTTTTCTATTCATAAAACTTGAAAAACCTCTCAGTTACTTCTTTTTCTCAGAATGTTGGTCATACTGGATATTTAATCTGCTATTAAATGTATGTCCAGAAGAATACAAATGGGAACCAAAATAGTGGCCCGAAATGAACTCTGTAATGTTTAATGAAATGTTATAATATTTTGCGTTCACTCTTCATGACTAAAGTCACGACAGATATTCCAAATCAGCAGTTGTGTTGCCAGTGGAATCTCAACAATATTAATTCAGATTTGAACAACCACTCCTGATTTATCTCTTTAGATTCAGGTCCCATAAAAACTAAGGATGAAGTCTCCTGACTGAAGTCTTTAAATTTAATTTCTAAAAAGCAATTAAATCTGATAAAGTGTTTAGGTCTGAGAAATTTTGGCGAAGGCAAAGAATGAAACAGGAATATACCTGTGTCATAACACAGCTACCTTATTAACAATTCTCCTCCTCAAGTAGTTAAGCTGATCTCTCAGCAAATCCATTAAAATTACTCACAAGAATTTAAGTATGTACTATTAGTCAGAATGATCTTGGTACAGAGTTTAAAAATATTATTCCTTTCCCTGCTTTGAAATTTTCACCCAAAGAAGGATTAGATGAATTCTAAGTTTTTTAAGTTTGTAGAAGAATTCTACCACAAATTTAAACTCAAGAGGAAAACACTTTAGATGTATGATTAATATATTATTAGTGAATATTTGGGATAAAAAAAGTCTCATACTTAGAAATGCCAAGAAAACCAGTTTATGTCTATTATAGGTGGAAAGATACTGGCCATAAATATATCTTGAACTTTTAACTGTGACAAAAGAAATTGTACTACATAGTCTGCCTGTCTTTACATAGGTAGTTAAACTCTATATAATTATATAGTTAGAAACACAGTTATATAACAAATTAAGTCCTGGTAAAGGGAAAAAACATGATTCCATGTAGATACACACAACCCTCAAAATTTGCTTGCAAATGGTTTGGCTCTTAAACATAATTTCTCACAGAAAAATATTTCAAATTATAGCCCCCACCTGAAACCCACTGAATGCATAATTAAGTTGAACTGTGGTTATTATATTTGAGACAGAGCTCTTTCAGGGAGGAAGGAGGCAGAGAACACACATTTACTTCTTTCTTTTAGGGCTGGCTATGAATAAAATATTGTCATAGACAATATTTATTAGGAATCTTTTATATTCTTTCATCTGTCACCTGAATTTTGCCTGCTGCTAAGTTTTCGGTGTGTGCTATACTCACTTCCTGTTTTAAACTACACTTATTGGCACACTACCCAGGACCAACCTACCTCCCAAAGGACTTTGTGCCTCAAAATGATCTCCTTCCCCTCTTGTCCCTACTGCAGTGCCTTCCATGTAGAAGGCACTCAATAATTACTCATTGAAGGAATGAATGAAATAAGAAACATACAAAGCAAAAGAGAAAAGATGTGGTTTTGATCCTTTATAGCCTCTTCACTTTCCCTATATTTACATTGTTTTCCAAGTTTCATCCGGTTGTTGTTTTGCACAATGGCTCCCTTGGAGGTGGGAACTTGAATTCCAACAAGTGTGGTAAGGGTAGGGTGGAGGACAGCCGGGCACATGTTTTATGCAGATTTTTAGATTCAGTGTTAGTGGAAGGCTCACCTTATCTTTAAGTGATGAGGCTATTGTAAATAGCGAGGCTACAAAGCTCAAGAGAACATGGTGAATCACGATGACAAAAGGTAAGCACACAGTGGTAATGTGGTGTAGAGATTCCAGACTTGCTTCACGTGTGTTCCAAGCAGTGACGGCGTCTTAAAGCAGCCTCATCTCTGTCCTATCCAACACATAGAGAGGCACAATAGAACAGTGCAGCTACAGTGCTTCTGCTTTGCAACAGTGGTTTACAGCCAACGATGCTCAATGCTCAGTGTGGCTCCCATGGTAACTCATGGGCGAGGTGCCTCGTTAGGCCCTTCCTGTGCTGCATACCTATCTCATTGCTAAGCTGCTTCTGGTTGAAATCCCATGCACATGCTCTTGTATGGTCAAAAGGAGACTTCCTCTGTACAGAACTCACTCAAAGCCCGACATGGGCACATGGCAGGCTGCTGGCCAAAATGTGCCCACTAAGCCGCTAACAAATGAATCATGAATCTGGGTGACTGGAGAGACAAATGTTTACCATGGAATGGTAACAAAAAGTCTGGGCTTTTTGCCATTTAGGAAAGAAAAAAGAGTATATAAACTTTCTTATCCTTTCCTGGATGGAGGTCTAAGAAGGTACAGGGCACTCAGTTCAGTCTTTAGACAGCAAGCAAAGTGACAAAAAATGAGACTTTTTAGAGATTCAAAATAAAATACACATGCATGTATATATATATAAAATTTTCTTTTTTTGTGATGACTGGTTTGCTTTACCATTAAACAGAGTAGGATGTTGTTATTACAATTTAGCTCTTTCCTATTCCAGCCCTTCATTGTTTAAGGCTATAGGGAAAACAGGTTGTGCTATTACTCATTGAACACCAAGAATGAAGGCAGAATAAGATAATGTTTATGAGTATAAGCTGTGTAGTCAGACAGAGTGGATTTCAATTCCAGACCTGCCACAATCTGGCTGTGTGACTTTTAGGAGGTTACTTAACATCTTCCTCTCTGTAACGGTCACTGCATGTAGGCAATATGTGTTAAGCACTTAGAACAGTGCCTGGGACAGATTAAGTGCTCAATAAATGTTACTTGAAGATTATTTGCTTACTGATAGTATTCCTAAAATTAGTACAAGGAAAATTTTCCACCCAAAGCATTTTGGCCAAAGAGCAAAAAATACACACCAATAACATTATGCCCCACTAGACTAAGTTTGCTAATTCCTCTAAGGAAAGTTATTTGAGTAGAAGTATTTTAAATTAACTATTTGCGTTTTGTTTACTTTTTCTTTTCTGTGTTTTATCAGTCCTTATCACTGTGCCTGGTGAATAAATTATTTCAGAAATGAAGATAAGACAAACAAGAGATCTAAGACAATGGAATGTCTAGTATGTTAACATACTCTATTCCAGAGGGAGAAAATTAAGAAAAATGTTTTCTAGCATATTTATGAACAACTTATTATTGATATTCTGTGGTACATACATACATGCATACATATGTAGCTGAGCTCAGTCTTTGGGACTGGAATGTGTGATCCAGATGTGCTTTGGCCTTCCTTCTCCCTTTTTTGAGTGGCCTGCCACGCCTCCATTTCTGCTGTCAGTGGCCCTGGCACCTGGAGGACTTCCGGGAAGGTAAAAGCTGACCTGAGCTTTGCTGTAATCATAAGCATCTGGATTCTTCTCCATGAACCTCCAGAACTCATTACGTGCTGACTTGTCAGCTGCAACTGTGCATGGTGGCCGGGTCCGGGAGTCCCTAGGTGCAAAAACCCAAAAATGGGTTCAGCTTGCCTCCTGCTCCTCCCAACATCACCCAAGCTGACCAAGGGAAATACTGTCAAGTAGCCAGTGCCAAGATCATCTTCCGTGTACCCCAGAAGGGGTCGGCATGAAGACCCTTACTTACTGCACAGGGGTCTGCCCCTGCCTCTGAGGCCAACCACTGAGCCTCTCCCAGCTGCGGCTGCTGTGCCTGCAGGAGGGTGAAGCCACCAGAGCCCAAGGGGGCACTGAGCAGAGACAGAACTCCAGGGTCTAGGGGGCTGGCAGCTAGCCGGAGCTTCAGCATCCCCCATCTCCAGCTCAGCAAGTGGCCAAAAGCACATCCCAGAGCTCTGGCCGACCAGGGGACTTGGCCTCATCCGGGGAAGGGGGGCACTGAGCAGAGACAGAACTCCAGGGTCTAGGGGGCGGGCAGCTAGCCGGAGCTTCAGCATCCCCCTATCTCCAGCTCAGCAAGCAGCCAGAAGCACGTCCCAGAGCTCTGGCTGCCCAGGGGACTTGGCCTCATCTGGGGAAGGCCCCAAAGGGGCTGACTGTGAAAAGGCCTCATCTTCTTGAGGTTGCTGGGAAAGAGTCATTTGCACCCCAGCCTCCAGGTCTCAGTTTCTCTCCCTCTTATTCTTTTTTCTCCTCCTCTGCTTGGGCAATACCTCAAATTCACGAAGATCCAGCATCCCCAGTGTCAACTCTACTAGCTCCAACTGTACCTGGGGGCCATCCTCTCCCTCTGACTCTGAACCTAGGGAAAAATTTGCTATGTTAGATCCATCTAAGGCATAAGCAGAGGGTAGAAGGGTGTGAGCTGCCCCAGTTGCATAAGAATGTACATAGAGAGATAATCCAGATCACTTGAAATAAAATTGTCACCCCCCCCCCCAAAAATTTCTCCTTCAGCTGCATTTTGCTTCTCTTTGTCTTTCTGGCAAGCTGGCAAACTGTTTGATGATCCCATGTTCAGCACACAGAGACATTGCAGGTTCTCCAATATCTTCATTCAACTCTTCAGGGAGAAGCCGAGAACATCAAACTATTTTCAGTAATGCTAGAAATGCACCAGGAAGTTCCCTACTGTGTAGCAGGGTGGAAGTGATTTATTTTAAATGAGAAAATGAACCATTGGTCAATGGAAAGTTGACAGCTAATAAAATATCTGCAGCTGGGACTCATCTCTCCGTGCAAAAGAGATCTGAAAAAGAGGCAAGGGGAATTGAGGTGATTTGGACTACTTATGACATGAACTTCTGACACTCATTCTGTAAAACTATTAATATGAAATATGGTTTTCCAACTTCAAGGCTGAGTGATGAAGGAAAGAAAAGATGTGAAATGTTAGAAACTTACTTCACGGGAGACTTATTTCAGATACTCTAAAAATATCTGTAGAACCTCATGTAAAATTTCCTTGTGAGGCCCCCTTCCTTTAGAACTTCTCTTTGCAATCCAAACCTCCAGTTCAAGTACAGTGTGAGCTAGAGAAGAGAAAGGTAGGAAAGGAAGATTGGGACTTGGCTCTATCAAAAACACTCCTTAATAACATACCTGTATCTAATAACTGCTTGACATTTTAGATAACTTTTGTTATTATTTATAGAATTATTCATGCTTTGAATGGAAACATCAGCAAGATGGCAGAATAAGAAGCCTCAAACCCTCCTTTCCCCATGGAGATATCAATTCAACAATGATACAAGACCAATTCCCTTTGTGAGAAATCCAGACACACATTAATAGGCTGCTTCACCACAGGCAAGCCTGAAACCAGCTGCATCAAAGCTGGTAGAAAAATTCATAGCATTCACTCATCAGAATCCCTCCCACCAGCACAATGAAGCACACTGCAGCATGATCCGAAGGAAATTCCCAACTCCTGGAATCTCCAGGGAGGGGGGAAGGAGGGACAAAAGACTGGAATATACATATAACATTCTGACTTTTGGTGGGGGCTAACAGAGGAATTGGTTTCTTTCTTGCTTGAATCTAAGCACTGACAGGAAAGAACGCCAGGTTGGGGACTGCTAAGAACAAAGGTGAAAGTTTCAACTAGCATTGCCACTCCTCCTGTCTCAGAATAGAGCAAGAGGTAGAAAACCCCCAACTCCTGGCTTCTCCCTGGAGAGGGAAAAAGTTGAATCATGTGTCCAATGGCTGGCTTCTTTTGGGGGTGGGGGACATGCCAGAGGAGTTGGTTTTCATCTTATTTGACTTGGAGTGCTGACAGGACCTGGGATACTCTAGATGCCTAGGGGTCTTTGAGAACAAAAAAAGAGCTGGGTGGCTTATGGCAGCTCCAGAGAACCTGCAGTACCACAAACAGACACCAGAGGGAAAAAGAGATTATGAACCCTTGAAGAAAACCTGCAAAACCTCTCTGACTGGAAATTTATATGCACAAGCCCAGCGATGATACATCCACAGAAAAGGTTTGAGAGGCCCCCAGAATCTGTATTCAGGCTAATGAGTGAAGGTCTCCTCTGCATGAAGCTAGTCCATAAAGGCTGGGAGAAGTGGATGTTGTTTTCAATGTGCAGATTACAACACAAAGTAACCAGTCACATGAAGAAACAGAAAAACATAGCCCAACCAAGGGAACAAAATAAATCTCCAGGTACTGACCCTAAAGAATTGAAAGTATATAAATTACCTGGCAATTTAAGATATTCATCATAAAGATGCTAAAAGCTCAGGAAAATCATACTTGGACAAAATGGTAACAACCACAAAGAGATAGGAAAATAGACTTCAAGTCAGAAATTGTCATAGGAGACAAAGAAGGACATTACATAGTGATAAAAGGATCAATTCACTGGGGAGATAGCAATTACAAATATACATGCATCAAACATCACAGCACTCAAATTTAGGAAGCAAACAATGACAGAGCTGAAGATAGAAACAGATAGCAACATAATAATAGTAGGAGCTTTCAATACCCCACTTTCAATAATGGATAGAGCAACCAGATGGAGATCAATATGGAAAGAGAAAACTTGAACAACAGTATAGACCAATGGACCTAACAGACATATACAAAACACCCCACCCAACAGTAGCAGAATACTTATTCTTTTCCAGGAACATTATCCAGGATAGATCACTTGTCAGGTCACAAAACAAGTCTTTACAAATTTAAGAAGTTTGAAATCATACCAAGTATGTTTTATAACCATAAGAAAATGTAACTAGAAATCAATAGCAGAAGGAAAACTGGAAAACTCACAGATATGTGCAAATTAAACAGCACACTCCTGACAACCAATGAGTTAAGGAAGCAATCAAAAGAGAAGTTAAAAAATATCTTAAGATAAACAAAAATATAACATAATAAAACTTATGGATGCAGCTAAAGCAGTAATAAGAGGGAAGTTTATGGTGGCAAATACCTGTATGAAAAAGGGATGACCTCAAATACACCTCAAGAAACTAGAAAAAGAAGAACAAACAAAGCCCAAAGTTAGCAGAAGGAAATAATAAAGATTAGAGAATAAATAAACAAAACAGAGATTAGTAAAAAAATAGGAAAAGTCTACCAAACTAAGAGTTAGTTGTTTGTGAAGATCAATGAAACTGACAAATAATTAATTAAGAAAAAGAGAGAAAAGTCTCAAATTATAAAACCAGAAATGAAAGAAAACACATTACAATTGCTGAAACAGAAATTAAAAAGATTATAAGAAACTACTATGAACAATTAAATGTCAACATTGGATAAGCTAGAAAAAATGGATACATTTCTAGAAACATGCAAACTACCAAGACCGAATCATGAAGAAGTAGAAAATTTGTACAGACCTATAACTTGTAAGAAGATTAAATCACAATAAAAAGTCTCCCAACAGTAAAAGTCCAGGACGAGATGGCTTCTCTAGACAATTCTACAAAATAATTAGAGAAGAATTAATGTCAATAATTCTCAAATCCTTCCAAATAATTGAAGAGGAGAGAACACTTCCAAACTCATTTTTATAAGGCCAGCATTGCTCTGATGCCAAAGCCAAAGACCCTACAAGAAAAGAAAACTACAGACCAATATCCCTGATGATAACAGATGCAAAAATCCCTAACAAAATACTAGCAAACCAAATTCAATAGCACATTAAAATCATCATAAACCATGATCAAGTGAGATTTTTTTCCCTTGGGATGCAAAGATAGTTCAATATACAAAAATCAATCAATGTAATATACCACATTAACAAGAGTGAAGGATAAAAATCACATGATAATCTCAATAGATCCAGAAAAGGTGTTTGACAAAATTCAACACCTTTTCATAATAAAACACTCAACAAACTAGGAATAGAAGAATATTACCTCAACAAAATAGAGACTATATATGAAAACCCCACAGCAAACATCATAGTCAACAGTGAAAAACTGAAAGCTTTTCTGCTAAGATCAGGAACAAGGCAACTGTAAAACAACTACCATAATATATATTTCTATCTCAAAATTTTGAGATCAGAATAAATCACTTACAATCAATATCCATTGGAAGTTTGACTTTGATCAAGTCATAGATATAGCTGAAAACATAGTAAACAGAGATAACTAAACATTATAAATATTTTAGATTAAGCAATAGTTTAGAGGAATAATTTTCAGAAATTCATAAAATAATAATAATGACCACATCCCAGGCACTTTGCATACAATGCATCTGTTCTTTCAACAGTCATATAAAGAAATTATTTTATCCCCACTTTAGAGATGAGATTGAAACTTAAGGAGGTTAGGTTATTTGTATAAAGTCAACTGTCTAGTAAATTGCAAGGCTAGAATCCAAAACTACTTCTGTCTACAGGAAGAGATTACCAGCTCAAATTTCTACAAAACTCAATGAGATAATGCAAATCTGTGAATCTAGTAGATGTAATGCAATAGGAAATATAAAGTTCTGTGGCTGGATATCTCTGCATGATTATTTCCATGTGACTCTTTACATTTCTATACATTTCCAAGTAAAAGAATGAATGGTGGTTTCCAGGTAAAGGTGGCATATTAAACATATAAACATTTCTTCAGTCATTTAAAAACTTACTAAAATAACAAAATAAAGCTTACTAAATGAAATCTACAAGGTCAATAATAAATGGAAATGATATGTAAGAAAACTTGGTAAGCTCAAAAGCAGAGTAAGTGGTAATTGACAACTTTAGACTGAGAAAACAGATTTTTAAGACAATAGTGGGGAAAACAAAAAGCAACTCAGTTTACACTGTCATGTCTCAAATGACTCATGATATTGGGTACCTGTGAAAGTGAATTGAAGGTGGAGCTGAAAAGAATATTGTTTAAAGGTTTGTTTAGGAAACTATTAGACTTCCTAGATCCTCTCTTTCATTCCATGCAACTATGCTTCTCCCACTCATTATTTTTCCTCTGCAAAAGATAAAGCAGAAATTCTTTGGGAGATACCAAGAAGAGCTGAGATTTAGGAATCATTACAGATAGAAGAATTCAATGTAAGTTTTTAAACTGAATGTTGAGGCACCAGTTTTCTTCTGCTACATGGCTTCCAGAATACTAGGAGGCAGACTATTACCTCCCAAGCAGAAGATTGTAGAATTACTTTCTTGGGAGTTTGATCAGCCTAAGAGAAAAGCCCCAATACATATACAGGCTTCCCCCAATGAAATGGCTTAGTCAGAGCACACAAAGAGTAAAGTGCACAGGGAGAACTAAGTTTAGAATCAGTTTATTTGTGTCACAACCTTAACTGTTTAGTAGTAGACAGTAAATGATTGTCAACATTTGAAGAAATCTGCTAGCATAAAAGGCATAAATATTCCAAAAGAAATGGGATAAAAGCAACTTGTATATCCAGAGTCTTCACAGGGAGAAGAAAAGTTTTTTAAAAAGAGAAAATAATTACTGTTGTAAGAGATATGAGAATATGTAGCACTTATCAAATAAGAATGGGGACTATCAAATAGCAAATGGATTAATAGAAATTTCCTACCCTAAAATTATCCTAAAAATGGAATAAAACCCCCAAAATTTCTGAAACTAAAAGATATGATTGTAGAAATTTTAAATCCAATAGAATGAATGAAAGATAAAGATGAGAGGGGGAAACATTTTTTTAAAAAACCCAGGAAGTATGTAGAAAGATAAAAGAAATAGAATATAGGGAAAAAAGAAAAGATTATTGTAATATTGATCCAGAAGTTTCAACATTTGAAAAAAAACACTTAAGAAAAGAAAAAAAGATAATTTTTCAAAATTGAAAGGTCCCAAAAAGAACCCAGAACAGTGCTGATAACGGGCTCCACCAAAACACACCATTGTGAAGTTCAAAACATTAAGAACAAAAAGGAAATCCTATAAGCATCCAGAAAGAAAACAAAATAGATTACAAAAAAAAAAAAAAGGATCCAGAATCACAATGGCTGAGAACTCTTCACTGCAACACTAGAAACTAGATGACAATGGAGTAAAGCCTTTGAAATTCTGAGTGACTATGATAATCAACCTGGAATTCCATATGCAAACAAATTATCAATTTATTAGATGTGAGAGCATGAAGATGTTTTCAGACTTGAAAGATATCAAAAATGTCCTTCATGTATACCTTCTCAGGAAGTGTTTTTTTTTTTTTTTTTTTTCTTCGGTACGTGGGCCTCTCACTGTTGTGGCCTCTCCCGTTGCGGAGCACAGGCTCCGGACGTGCAGGCTCAGCGGCCATGGCTCACGGGCCCAGCCGCTCCGCAGCACGTGGGATCCTCCCGGACCGGGGCACGAACCCGTGTCCCCTGAATCGGCAGGCGGACGCTCAACCACTGCGCCACCAGGGAATCCCCTCAGGAAGTTTTTGAGAAGACGTCTGCACCAAAATGAGGGGATAAACCCATAAAGAGGAAGGGATGGAATCCAGAAAATAGCGGATCCAGTCAAAACGGAAACAAAGGGACTCCCCAAGATAATGGTGAAGAAAAAGACCATGATCACAGCCGTGGACTGGGAAACCAGGCCAGACTAGGGCAGATCAAAAATCTACAAGAGGAATGTATCCACAAAATAAATTGATAAAACACTTGATGTATTTGAACATTTAAAAAGCAGACATAGGTGACTGAGAGAGAGTTTGAGAATGAATTAGTGATAAGTACATAGAAAACTAAACAAATGAAAAATAAGAAAAAATTTACACTCTAGGGAAATAGAAAGTTATGCAAATGGTGAAAAGTAATCTCATTTTCCTATATAGTTTATTTGTAAACACTTATGCATGTATATGCTATTCATAATAATGTGAATACTACTTATTATTTAATTAAGCAAAGTTATGATACAACTACATTGAAAGGCTGAGGAAACAGAAAGTGAATAAGGAAAATGTAGTAACACAAGCTAAATTTTCTTTTTCCATAGTAGAAAGTCAGTATATAATGTCTAAAATTAAAAAAATGAAATTAACACTGGATGTGTTATTTAAAGAAACAGAGGTAAGTAGCAAAGGAAATAGCCATATTACACAGAATGTACTTCTGGGAAAGGAAAACTGGTTTGCATTGAGGTAGACAATGTACCTCCATTCAATAAAAATAGTATAGAACTGTTAACCTATATGCCTGTGTTATTTTGATTTAGAAAAATAAATAGTTAAAATAAAAATAACAAGGCACTAATTTTATTGAAAGATTAATTGGATTAATAGATATTCTCTACCCTAAGATAAAACATTGTGTACAACAGTGTCAAGCTGTGGCCTAGTTGAAAGGAAATAAACAAGATATGAACTTCCTAAAAAAGTAAATAAAGAGAAATAAAGAAATATTTCTTTATCTTCTACTGGAGCAGTGATGCTGGTTTGTTTGAATCTTTTTTTTTTTTTTTTTTTTTTTTTTAATAACAGTACTGCTTTCCTGGCTGAGTACTGCTTTTGCTGTGGAAGGAAAAGTTATTCCAAGCTGAGTGCTAAAGTCAAAGAGCGGCAGCCCCAAGCCTGCTGTTTTCAATTAGCATGCCAGTCCCAATGGCACGTCCGGCAGACAGTGTTTTATTAGGGGTTGGTCATCTCCTCCTCCGATCCACGTGAACAGCCTGCGGTTCTACATGCTTGCCTTGACCTTCCGGTCCCTCTAGAGTTGTGTGACCGCTGGAAGCTGAAACCACAGCTGTCTGCCACTTGACTCCCAAAGCTCAATCTTCTCTGCTCTTTCCCCCGGGGACAGAGAGGGAAAGCAAGTTGATGGAAAGAGCGTCTCTTCCCTGAGATAAAACAGTGCCTCTTCCTTGAACCAGTTTGAGAACTGCAGTGAATGAGCAGAGATGTGGAAGGGTGGTCGTGTGAATGCTCGGCAGGGGTCAAGTGGGAAATGCTGCTTCTGTCGGCACAGGGTCCTGTTCTGGGCTGGAGGAGAGTGGCCCTTTATGGGTTCAGAGGAGGGCAAGGTACTTAAAGACTTGGCACATAAGACTCTAAAGAAGGGTGAGTGGACCTGGAATTTAGCCTAAAGAAGAGAATTTGAGGGTGATTTCAAAAGGAACTCTGGAGCAGGAAATATCATTAAATTAGGAATGGGGACCAGATGTTCTCAGTCCTAAGAGCACAGAGCAGGGAGAAAGAATGACCTTATAGAATAAGGCAGAGTTTCATGATGGTTGTTAAACACTGGAATGGGGTGTCCATGGAGTCTGGAATTCTCCATAAAAATAAGACCTTTGTCTAATATGAGCATTTGTGTGTAGCTTTGCCTACAGCAGAAGGTATTCAGGAAACTGGGGAGTCTGTCCATGAGCATTCTTTGTATCAGAGACTTTCACATAAATAAGGTAAAAGACCCCTGGGAACGCCCATTTATATGCATCCCTGGGCCCCATAGCTATAAGGACCTGAATGAACAGTACAAAGTTGAATTTTCTTCTTTTTCTCCTCTATTCTCTTTCCATATATGTTTATAAACATATCGGCTATAGCGATAACAGGGGTACAACAATCCCTCAATTGCACCCTTTTACTCATGGATTGGTGTTAGAGATAGAAATTTATTTATTTTGATACCATGGTCCTTGAGATAGGCTGAAATTCTATTTTGGCACTTTTAAGATTTTCAGCGAGATGACAGCTGATAAGGAGTAATTTTTACGCTTGAATAAAAATGTTCCTTTTATTTTTTAATTTTTTCCAGCTTTTTGGAGGTATAATTGAAAAGTAAAATCACAAGATATGTAAAGTGTAAGTAACATCATGGTGATTTGATATAGTATACATATAGGATTCCCAACATCTAGTTAATTAACATATCCACCACCTCACTTTTTTATCTTTTTAAATGAGAACACTTAAGTTCTACTCTCTTAGCAAATTTCAATTATATAATACAGTGTTATAAGCTATAGTCCCCATGTTTTACATTAGATCCTCAGACATTATTCATCTAGCTGAACGTTTGTATCCTTTTACCAACCTCTCCCTATATCTCCCACCCCACTGTGCTTGGCAACCATTTTTCTACTCTCTCTTTCTGCGAGCTTGACTTTTTTAAAAAAAGATTCCATATATTTAAAAAATACCATGCAGTATTTATTTTTCTCTGTCTCTTTTTTTTTACTTAACATAACACCCTCAAGTTTCATCCCTGTTTTGCAAATTGTAGGATTTCTTCTTTCCCATGGCTGAATAATATTCCACTGCACATGTACACCACATCTTCTTTATACACTCACCTGTTGATGGGCACCTAGGTTATTTCCATATTTTGGCTATTGTGAATAATGCCGCAATGAACATGGGAGTGCAGATATCTCTTTATATCTACTTTTATTTTCTTTAGATATATACTCTGAAGTGAGATTGCTGGATCATATTGTAGTTCTATTTTTAATTTTTTGAGGAACTACCATTCTGTTTTCCCTAGTGGCTACACCAACTGATATCCCCACTAATAGTGCACAAGGGTTTACTTTTCTCCATATCTTTGCCAACATTTATCTCTTGTCTCTTTGATGATAGTCATTCTAACAGATGTGAGATAATATCTCATTGCAGTTTTGATTTGCATTTGCCTGATGATTAGTGATGTTGAGCACCTTTTCATGAACCTGTTGACCACTTACATGTCTTTTATTGAAAAATGTCTATTTGGTTCCTCTGCACATTTTTTTTTTTTTTTTCTGTACGCGGGCCTCTCACTGTTGTGGCCTCTCCCGTTGAGGAGCACAGGCTCCGGACGCACAGGCTCAGCGGCCATGGCTCACGGGCCCAGCCGCTCCGCGGCATGTGGGATCTTCCCGGACCGGGGCACAAACCCGTGTAGGCTCTAGGAGCGTGGGCTTCAGGAGTTGCAGCACGCGGGCTCAGTAGTTGTGGCTCGTGGGATCTAGAGCGCAGGCTCAGTAGTTGTGGCGCACGGGCTTAGCTGCTCTGCGACATGTGGGATCTTCCCAGACCAGGGATCGAACCCATGTCCCCTGCACTGGCAGGCGGATTCTTAACCACTGTGCCAGCAGGGAAGTCCCTGTTCTTTTTGTTATTGAGTTGTATGAGTTCTTTATATATTTTGGATATTAAGCCCTTTTTAGATACATGCTTTGCAAAGATTTTCTCCCATTCTGAAGATTGCCTTTTCATTTTGTCAACGGTTTCCTTTGTTGAGCAAAAACTTTCCTTTTTATATTTTAAAATGAGATGATGGTACGATCTAAATGTATTTGTTAATTCTTTGATTTAACATTTACTTGATAAGTAATTTTACATTCAGGTCCTAAAAGATGGAAATATCCACATGACCTGGATGTCATCTCATAGAAATTATAACAAGCAAACCAAGAATGGATGGGTCGCTGTAATCTGTAGTTAGAATAAGTACTTTTTAATTTCTATTTCCTATGCTCCAAATTTAAGCTAACATTTTAATTAGTAAAATGACCATGAAAAAGAGGCTGATGGCTAATTACTACTGATTATTCCACTGTTAGCTGATTAATGAGTTCAGTTAGTAAGATAGCCATGCATTTTGATCAGTTAAACTCATCTGTGCATCTTTTGGTCAACTAAATTATATAGGTGTGTTTAATAATCTGGCACAATTTTGGTGAAGTTTTTATATTACTTGACAAAGAAATGTTATCCAAAGAAAAGCAAAGTCTATGAATATGTAAAGAAAACTGGTATATATTAGTTTTATACAGCTATTTCTCCTCATATACTTATTGTAATGACATTTTTCTTGATGCTCATCTTTCACATAGCTGCACCAACACAGACTCACTGCACTTACTTATCAAATAATTTTTTAAAAAATAAATAGTTAAGCAAAATTTTTAGGAATGAAGAGATCTTGAAATCTATCCATTTTATTCATCCTCCTGCTTCTAACAAGATTGAATTTGAAGCTATCTCATAAGACGGCTGGCTCTCCTGCTGGCCAGCAGGCAGTAAAAGCAATGAGGAGGCAAAGTTAGAGAAAGGAGTGAATGGCTAATATCTCATTATTTGTGTCATAGGACCACCAGGTAACGAATCATGGATGCCAGTTAACTTGTTACTCACAATATCGGAAACTGTGCTGCCCCCAAAGTACAGAATCAGTCCAGAGTAGGAATGATTATTTTGGCACCAGGTAGATATATCTACCTTCAAACTTTGTAAAGAGTAATGACACCAAACTTGTCATACCACAGTTTCTATTCAGAGTGATCTTTATACTAGTGGAGTTAAAATATAAAAATAAAAATATTTATACTCTAAAGCAACTCTCTTTTTGTGCATCCTACTGTAGCAGATATAGCATATCAGAGAACTATGTCAAAGGAAAGAAGTTAGTTATTTGATGATAAATTGAGTGAAGTGGATATGAGGAAGGAAAGATAGAGGAAAGAAGATGACTTCAAAGTTCCTGGATTGAGAGACTGAAAACAGAAACAGTGGCCCTGAATGCAGCCTGAAGTTGGAGAGGAAGCCAGCCTGAGGGAAAAGCAAGAGTTTTGCTTATAACGGTTGAGTTTTAGATGATGATATAGCTTCCCCCCCACCACACAAAATATCATCTCAGGAAGTACAAAATAAGGATTAAACCACAGGGGTGAGGAGAACATCCAGGTTAGAAATTTATCCACTGAAGACATACAGTGTGTGAAAGTTCTAGATTAGAGTACATAGAAACTTCCTGAATTAACACACACATGGAGAGGCTGGGAAAATATTCATAAGTATACTGTTGGGAAAACAAGAGGTAGAGGTGAGAGATATGGAAAAGGTAAGGAAATGCAGGAATGAGAAGCTTTATTTCTATAAAATTTCAGGTATTTCTGTACTTATGTGTCTCTCCATTAAAATTTTTCCCTAAAATTATCTTGTAAAAGAAGATTGGACAAAAAATATGATATATGATAATATAATACTGCAAATTGATGAGGGCATTTACATT
The DNA here is from genome assembly GCF_002837175.3 of Physeter macrocephalus. Classification (NCBI taxonomy): domain Eukaryota; kingdom Metazoa; phylum Chordata; class Mammalia; order Artiodactyla; family Physeteridae; genus Physeter; species Physeter macrocephalus. The sequence continues at coordinate 40,427,951 of NC_041223.1, forward strand.
TTTAAGAAGTTATTATTAAAAAAAAGTTATATTCCTTCTGTGAAAGCATCGTGGAAAAAATGCAAGGATGAGAAAGTCTAAACTATTCAGAAATATCTGTTTGTGATTGTCCCATATGAAATCAGAACTTATAGTAGTTGGACTCTGAAAGTGCCTAAATTATTTTGTATATATTTTTTATAAGAAATATAGCTAAAAATAGAAACAGAGTTACTCATGAATTTTTATCAAATCTGTGATTTTTATCAGAAATTTCCACTGACTTAGCTTCAATTCAAGAAGAAAACATTTCTCTGACAAACTTAATTCTCTCAGTGTAATACTTCAACCTGATTATTTAACTTTTTTCTCTTCCTCTTTTAAACCATTCCTATTTACTTTCTAAGTTACCCAGGTAGGCATAACTTTATCATCCGTTCATTTTATTTAATTGTATTTGACAACTTTCAATCATTTGTCACTATTTGAAACAAATTTTAGCAGTTTTTAGATAAATAGAACCAGGAAAAATTCCATTACAAAAAGTGAAATAGGGTGAAATTTTCCTTCAGTATAGTTTAATAATTTTGCCCATGTCCTCAGTGGCTTTTAAACCATCTGACAATTCAGGGGTGAAGTTTTGGCTGATGATACTCAGTTAGGTTCTGATGGGAAACGTGCTGCTCAATAGTTTCTAAGGCTTTTGACCCTAAAATTCAGTTAAATTTCAATTTTCTCGAGGTTCTCTTTTTCTTAGAAATGAAATACAAATCCGTATTTGCATGTTTTGAAGATTTTCCTGGGTGTGTTTTATGATATTAAAATACCATTATATACAGAATTAACTAAAGAACTTCCTATAGCTAACATATTTCACAAATTCCCAGATAGCTTCAAAACATTTTAAGTTGGCATTTGGATTTTTTTCCATGATTCATGTGTAATTCTATCAGTGACTCATTCCGTGAAGACTCCATTGAGGACAATGATGTGCTCAGAATTTGTCTCTGAACTTAAAGGGCAGTTTGGGAAATTACATTTAATTCAATTACTTAGGGATTGATTGATTAATGCTAATTTGTGGAGGCAAACACTGAGACAACACATTTGTGAACTTTTACGATTTCTACAGATTATCAAAAAGTCGACATTTGGAAGACATTTGCTGTCTGAAACTGAAAGTAACCAATGGACACTACTTTATGTACCAAGAGTGCCTCTCACCACTCAGCTCTGTAACAGTGCTCACTGTTGACAGGTGGGAAGATGGCTCTTTGGTGTTCCTAATGTTGCCTTCCACATGGAAGAATCCCACTAATGTGATACTCTTAGCTTCTCTCCATCCCTTATTTATTCCTCCTTAAGGGGACAAAAGATTCAATTTAATGGGTGAATCTAGAAGAAACTAGCTATGTAGAAACTAGCCCTGTTCTACTCCCATTATCTTTTTGGAAGAAAGTGTCTGGTGGTCCAGCACTGCGTGTCCCTGTATAGATTATGTTTATCTAATTCTGAGGGTCAGTATTAAGAAATCCATTTGCCCACACATTTAAGCCATATGCTACTTTATCAGCTTTTCATGAATTATTTTGTTCTCCATCTGTCTTGTTCTTTTGTCCTACTTTTCAGTTGGTTCATGAACCAAGCAGAGTACAGAGGTATCGTTCACTGAGCACCTCAGACCCCAATACTCCACTCCTGGCCAACAGTCAATCATTCATGTTTTTTATACAGCAAATATTTATGGAGTCTTTGCTACATGCTGGATACTGTGCTAGGTGCTGGTGATGGTGAAAGGGTTGACTCAGTCCCTCTGTAATGGGTTTAATGTCTAACCTCTGAGTTAATTACAGGATCAGCACCAAACCCAGGCAAAGGTTACCATATTGGCTGTGCAGCTGGAGAAATTAGGTAAGGAAGGAAAGGGAGCCTGAACTCTAATTCTGCTTAACTTAGCTCCTATTCTAAAAACTGACAAAAGATAGCTCTATTAAAATATAAACGATTCAGTTCAGACTCTTTAACAGTAAACCTTTTGGATATTTTTTTTTAATATCTTTATTGGGATATAATTGCTTTACAATGGTGTGTTAGTTTCTGCTGTATAACAAAGTGAATCAGCTATACATATACATACATCCCCATATCTCCACCCTCTTGTGTCTCCCTGCCACCCTCCCTATCCCACCCCTCTAGGTGGTCACAAAGCACCGAGCTGACCTCCCTGTGCTATGCAGCTGCTTCCCACTAGCTATCTATTTTACACTTGGCAGTGTATATATGTCCATGCCACTATCTTACTTCATCCCAGCTTACCCTTCCCCTCCCCGTATCCTCAAGTCCATTGTAAGAATTTATTTGAAATTTAGTGTCTTTGAACTAAATTTATAATATTTTACACTTTTAAATGAGGTATGCAGAATATATTATTTGCTCCCAAATGTTGGATATGCCTTATATTTTTTCATAAATCCATTTGAGTTCTTTTTCTTTCATTGTAATTTGGTTTGTCTGTAAGCTCTTTCCTCTTCCCCCTTGCCCCCATAATTGCAGTGATAGGGAATTGACAGTTTTATCCTTGTTTCTTATTCTAGTCACTATGTAATTAATAAATGACCCATTATGAATCTATACCTCATCTGCAATTGCATCTCCAAAATATCTTTCCTCTGCCGCTTCACTGAATTTTCTTGAACTGCCTTACAGAATTCAGGAAAAAAAAAATGAAAGGAGAATGAATAGATCTTGGAACTTTTTTTTTATACTAGGCCTAGAACTGCACAAAAAGAATATCTTTGGAGAATATACTGTTAACTCAGCTGGGGAAAAGGAGTGGAGACATTTCCAAAACCCACACAGAGTTATTCCCACCTGGAACCCACATCATATCATCATCTCGCCTGAGAAGCAGCCTGTTCCGAATTCCTCTTTCACTATCTTTTTTCAAATAAATTCATTTATTTATGTTTATTTTTGGCTGCGTTGGGTCTTCGTTGCTGCGTGCAGGCTTTCTCTAGTCGCAGAGAGCGGGGGCTACTCTTCGTTGTGGTGCGCATGCTTCTCATTGCGGTGGCTTCTCTTGTTGCAGAGCAAGGGCTCTAGGCACGCGGGCTTCAGTAGTTGTGGCACGCAGGCTCAGTTGTGGCTCACGGGCTTACTTGCTCCGCGGCACGTGGGATCTCCCTGGACCAGGGCTCGAACCCGTGTCCCCAGCATTGGCAGGCAGATTCTTAACCCCTGCGCCACCAGGAAAGCCCTCCTCTTTCACTCTTAATCTACTACCAGGCCAAGGTCTACCCAGGCCTGAGTCTGTCACCCCTAATAAGCTGGATAACGTCAGTGTACTGGGATGGATTTTTGCTTTCTCAAAGATACTCTGTTCCAAGAAATATAATGCCTTTTTTTTATTAATTTTTGAACAGTAAATTATGTACTGTTCATAGGACATGCCAAAATAGTTTAAAAATGACACTATGGAAAATCATTAGCCAAGCCCTTTACAACTTTTAAAGATAGAATTTAAATGCAGTTTCAAGAAGTCTCATAAAAACAATCTTTATCGGTTTCTGACTGTGACTGATTTTGACTCTGCTAGGAAAATCTCAGGGTGGAAATTTCCTGAGCCGACGGCAGGTCATGCTAAATTAGAGCCACCACTCTTGGGAGGTGGGAGGAGTTAAAGAATGTAACTAGATTTATTTCTCATTAGTTATATATCCAAAAGAGCATTGAAGAGTAACTTTCTAATTCCCCGGTTTCAAAAATAGTGGATCAGTTTTTCCATTCAGCTTCCCGTAGCAGAATGGAAGCAAAAGACACCTAAAACACAGCTTCAACTAAACACAGCTTCAACTCACTTGCAGCACGTTTTGGAAACATTTTTTCCCCCAAGAGAAGAAAATTGTCTTTTTCTTTTAGTTTTTTCCAAGTCCATATTATCTTTTCCACGGCACGTGATTAGGATATCAAAAGCAGACATATTGTACTCTATAAATGGATCTCTAACATTTAAACCTAGTTGAGATGCACACAGGATTTCACTGGAAAGGGCGATTCATGTAAACTGAACCACAGACCATCTGTGCCTACCTTCCATCCCCTAATTTACCCCCTTTTTTTTTAAGAAAAATAAATTCTTCCTTCGCACCTAGATATCTTTTATTCACTACTCACATTAGTAAATCCCTAAAAACTAACATTTTCGTATGGCACGATGACAATTCATTTAACCCATTATCTTAGAGGAAGCCGGGAATTGAAGGCAAAGGGGACTGTGGTTCTTTTTAATAAGATTTCTATTTCTTTATCAACATTTAAAAAGGTTGTGCTCCTTTCCTGACATCACCCTTAACTTTATTTTTTCTTATCTCTTCTTTTTTTGTGTGTGTGGTACGCGGGCCTCTCACTGTTGTGGCCTCTCCCGTTACAGAGCACAGGCTCTGGACGCGCAGGCTCAGCGGCCATGGCTCACGGGCCCAGCCGCTCCGCGGCATGTGG
>NC_041223.1:40432535-40471183 GCF_002837175.3 Physeter macrocephalus
GCACGAACCCGTGTCCCCTGCATTGGCAGGCGGATTCTCAACCACTGCGCCACCAGGGAAGCCCTTATCTCTTCTTTTGATATTAATTTTCCCCCAAAATTTAATGTAACTATATAAATCAGCTACAGCTACTATAATGCTGCATAACAAACCGCTCAGAAAAATTCAGTGCCTTGTGGCCACAAGTGTTTATTTTTCTTCCTGCAGGTCCGCAGTTTGTCTGGGTTGGCTCTGCTACAGAGTATAGGTTGGTTGGGTTGGTCCCAGGCTTCAGGTTGGCTGCAGGTAGGCTCTGTCTCTGTCCACATACTAATTAGGACCAGGAGCTACCCAAGCCATGGGCTCCTCATAGAAGGCCAAGAAGGCAAGAAGAAATATATGATGTCTCCGAAGACTTTGACTCAGAACTCCATATGTGTTGGCCAAAAACTTCACGTGGTCAACCCCAGCATGAATGAAGTGGGAAAACATACTCCACTCCTGCACATGCACTGCCAGACATATGGCAGGAGAGGGAGTTGAGAAAAATCATCAGCTCTACTGTAGGGACCAATAGGAAGGGATATGATTGGGTAAAACATCCCACTGTTTCTTGACTCCACCTCAGGCTGTAAATTAGCCTGATATAACTTGCCACTGGTGTTATATATTACAAAGGGTACCATTAAAAAACCTGATGTTTTATTTAATTTAAGAAAGTTGTTTGTATACATTTTATCAACCCCATGTTATACTGCTAATTGCAGATAAACATAGGATTTCACAGCCAGTCACACAGATGGGCAAACATTTACACAAACATTTGTCATTCTCTCATATTCATTCAAATATAATTATATTTCTCAAGTCTGAGTATATCCTTGGTTATTGCAGTGACTTTCCTTTATTCCATTTATCTCACTGGGTTTTACGTAAAGCATAGAATTAGACAAGTTGTTCAAAAAGACAGCTTAAAAAAAAAAAGGAAATGAGAAAAGGAAAAATGTATAAGAAAATGTGGGTGCTAGGTACATAGGGCGAATCAGCTCTGGTGATACCCATGGTGAGCCTGTTCAGACTGAATAGACTGGAATCTGAGATCAGTATCCAGTGAGCCTCATAGAACGGCACACTTAAATGGATCCCACCATCATCCTAAACCTGAAATTTTAAATGTGTAGGAAAAGCTGGCAATGACAAAGTCCCACTGACTTTATGATTTTAGTTCAATAGTTTTAGTTCCTTGGTTGTTCAATTTGCATCAACAACAGGATGAGGTTACAAAGGAAATTATAATAGTTTTTACTTATAGGTTAATTAGTAGAGATATAATTCCCAAAACAAGGGAGGCAGTTTTGCTTTTGATCAGTCAGCCAATATATGGAATACTGTGTTAAGTTCACATTATCAAGTTTTAACATTTTAAGAAAAGTACTGAAAGATTAGGCTGTGCACTGAAGAGGACACCCAGAAGGGTAACATAACTAGAAATTAGTTTACATGCAGAAAAGCTGAAGGAACCAGTGGCTTTATCTTAAATAAGAGAAAAATGATTATATAATGTTTCTTAATAAGTGTTTAAAAGGTTTCTGTGGTAAAGATATTATCTTTGCTATTATAGAGGTTAAAATTTGTGATAAAAACAGAACTGATTGCCTTTAATAAAGGTATAAATATAATTATCAATGTATTTAAACAGGGAATAGATGCCTATACAGTTGATGTCTCTTTCCTAGAAATATTCAGGAAATGTTGAATGGTACTCACAATTATTTGCAAATTTAATATGTCAGGATAGAATTCTGTGCCCCCAGTTTTCCAAAGGAATATGCTTATATCCTGACCCAATCATTTATTCATTTATTTACTTTTTCATTCAACAAATATTCTTTGCAAATCTACAAATGTTGTGTACTAATTTTGGCACCAGGAATACAGCAATAAACAAGACAAACAAAATCCTTGTCCTTATGGGCCTTACATTCTAATAAGTGAAACAGATGACAAATTTGTAAACAAGGAAGTAATCTGAGATTGTGATAAGTTCTCTTAAGAAAACAAGTGTCTTTAAAATTACTTGTTTCAAGAATGTCAAAAATGCATGTTTTGTTTGTGCCCTTTCCCCCATTCCAGCTCTATCACTTTCAATCTCCTTTCATTTCCATGCTCATATCTAAATGTTTATGTCACAATATGGTATAGAAGAGGAAAGAATATAAATATGAACTAGACAGACTTGGATTCATCCTTGGCTTGACCATTTACAAGTTATGTGATCTTAAACAATTTACTTAGCCACATTTGACCCTCACTTTTCCTATTTATAAAATGTGGAAAACAGAGATAATATTAGTAAAAGGATAAACTGTGATGACATATGAAATATTTACCTGTGCTGTTAGTTCTGCATTTGCATCCTCCTCCATACCGCCCCCGTGAACCCCTTCACAGATCTATTTCTCCCTTCCTCTGCTTAACTCTGTGGCCAGAGGCTGACCCCCAAGGACTGCATATCCTGGTTTCTCTTGTTGATTGGCTTCTAGTTAAGTTTAGCCAGTGGAAGCTCTGGCAGGAGATTGGAGAGTTCAAGGAGAGAGAGGTTAGAGTATTTCTTCCCTGATGCTTCCATGCCTTGGCAGGTATATTCAGCACTAGCTGTGTCTCTCCAAGTTCAAAACTTCAGCCAGGTGGTCCCTTTTTCATAATTCTAGCTCTCTATGGGCTTAAGGAACTTCATTTCCGCCTTGGCCTTTTGGTCCTAGGAGTGGTATGTTTTCCTGCTGATGTGCTCTCATCACTAACATAACTATTGGTCCTCACTATCCCTTCACCCTACACACACATCCATAGGTAGCCCTTTGTTGAAATCTCTTCATTTGAACCATCTGGGGAGAATTCTGTTTCCTGTAGGGATTTTGACTGACCTAGTACTGGACATCAGAAGTAGCCACACAAAGTAGATCCTCAGTATGGTATTCTGGAACTGATTTGTTAACATATTTGATGAAAACATGGTCTTCCTGGAGGAAAATGAGAAACCGGTAATGGCGTGTCATGGCATCATAATTACTCAGTGCTGATGTGGGATGAAGAGCCAGATATCAAATGGCTGTTGCATTTGGTTTTTATGACAATAATGATTACAAAGGGTATGGAGTAGACTAGCTGTTTCTGACTATCCTGGGAGCTTACAAAAACAAAAAAGATAAGTACAGGACTTAAATTTCAAACTCAAAGCACTAGTGCAGAATTAAAACTTCTGTGGTAACCTAAAAAGAACCCCTTCTCTCTAGTAACTACAGGGCAGACATGCCTGAGGATTGGGCCAAAAATATGATTGTTTAGGTTGCAGAATTGCTACACTGTATAAATACACAACATCACCACAACCATTATGTTAAGGTTAGAGCACTGGTTGAGAAGCTAGACTCTGAGACTTGGGATGAGCATATATGGACAGACCCATCTGAAGGTGTGAACTTTGATTCCTCAAATCACCCTGAGATTCTTTGGGGTGAAGAAGTAGCCTCCCTCCCCTTGTATGAGAAAAATAATCTTTCCATGCATAAAGACCTTTCAGTGACTTCATCTGTTCTTTTGCCTCACAAAGGGATATCAGTTCTTCTTAATACCCATCCCCATCATCTCTCATTGTCTCTATATCTATAACTAGAGCTAGATCCCAGAATTGCTCAGGTGAAAAATTGATAAGCTTGTTTCAGGAGAGACAGAGTATGCATCCTAAGACTTAGAAAATCTTTTAAAATTATATCAGTAGGAATCTGACGAGCTGTGTTGGGATGGTGTCTAAGAGTGTTTTCCTGAAGCAGACAAAATATAAGAGTGAGTTATCCATTCATCTGTTGATGGACACTTAGGTTGCTTCCATGTCCTGGCTATTGTAAATAGAGCTGTAATGAACATTTTGGTACATGACTCTTTTTGAATTATGATTTTCTCAGGGCATATGCCCAGTAGTGGGATTGCTGGGTCGTATGGTAGTTCTGTTTTTAGTTTTTTAAGGAACCACCATACTGTTCTCCATAGTGGCTGTATCAATTTACATTCCCACCAACAGTGCAAGAGGGTTCCCTTTTCTCTACACCCTCTCCAGCATTTATTGTTTGTAGATTTTTTGATGATGACCATCCTGACCGGTGTGAGATGATATCTCATTGTAGTTTTGATTTGCATTTCTCTAATGATTAATGATGTTGAACACAGTGGACTATTACTCAGCCATAAAGCGAAACAAAATTAAGTTATTTGTAGTGAGGTGGATGGACCTAGAGTCTGTCATACAGAGTGAAGTAAGTCAGAAAGAGAAAAACAAATACTGTATGCTAACACATATATATGGAATCTAAGAAAAAAGGTCATGAAGAACCTAGGGGCAAGACAGGAATAAAGACACAGACCTACTAGAGAATGGACTAGAGGATACGGGGAGGGGGAAGGGTAAGCTGGGACAAAGTGAGAGAGTGGCATGGACATACATACACTACCAAATGTAAAATAGATAACTAGTGGGAAGCAGCCGCATAGCACAGGATAACTGATTCACTTTGTTATAAAGCAGAAACTAATACACCATTGTAAAGCAATTATACTCCAATAAAGATGTTAAAAAAAAAAAGAGTGAATTATCTATAGACATGTGCTAACCTAGCATTTTGAATTTAGTGTGCCAGCCAAGCAGCTTTAACTACGTTTAGTAGTTTCTTCCGTTGACTACTGAAGCCTGGATTCAATGAAAATCAACAGTTCATGTTGTCGAGATGCCAGAACTTCCTTGTGCTATGTGCAGGAAGGAATCTAAAGGTTTAGAGAATTGAGACACTTGAGGTAGATTTATTATATACAACCTACACACCTTCCTTCTATGTCCATCAGGAGATGTCCTTTCCATCAAGGCAATAAGAAGTTTTAAAAATTCACCAAGAAGAGAACAGTGTCCTTGAGAAGTTCCATGGTAGCTGTCTTTGGCAAACAGAAAATAAAGATGAAGGATGTGGCCATTGTATTAGGGTCTCTCATCTGTTGGAATCTCTCATTTCAATGGGAATAACACAGTCCTGGAGTGGGAAAGACCATGTGGTAGTGCTTAACCCTCTGAGAAAAGGTGGTTGCAATTATCATAATCAGCCACAGAGACTGAGTGGCAACCAGTGTTTTAACCTTCAGAAATATGTGGCTGTGGCGACAATGCTCTCTAGTATAAAGTGGATGGGCAGCCAACAATGTATTACTTGATCTCTATAACTGGAGAGAGTGTATGTCTGGTAAACAAAAATCTAATTTCAGTCACCAAAGGGGGAATGCATTCCTTCTTATAATCTCCCACTCAATTTTCAGACCTAGGAAGTTCTTGAAGAAGGACCTAGGAAGTTCTTGAAGAAGGACCTGGGAAATCAGCTTCTGGGAAGATGGTTAGATGGACCTTGGAGAATGACTGGATTATTAGAAACTTAATCTGATTGTAGCTGCCATTCCGGAAGTGATATCTTTGCTGGAGAAAATTAACACAGTCCCAGCTTCCTAGGATAGCAACTATTCACCTGGCAAAAATATTTTTCTTAATCCCCAGATATGCTGCATAAAGCCTTTGGCACAGAGAGGACAGACCCATAGAATTTGGGGGCAAAGCAACTATTTCTCCATTTGAAAAGCATCTCTTAGGAAATGGCTAAAATCTCTTCTTTTTGTTTTTGGACACATTCATGTCTAGCTAGAGATCATCTATCTCAGCCTCCCTTGTAGCTACATATGACTAGTTGACTACATTCTAGAAACTGGAATGTGAGAATCTATGGTGTATGCAATGCTTACTGCATTTACAAAGGAAATTGCTTGCCCCCCTCCCTTTCCCCTTTGGTAACCATAAATTTGTTTTCTTTGTGAGTCTGTTTCTGTTTTGTATGTAGATTCATTTGTATTATTTTTAGATTTTGCATATAAGTGATATCATATAATATCTGTCTGACTTACTTCACTAAGTATAATATTCTGTAGATCCATCCATGTTGCTGCAAATGGCAATATTTCATTCTTTCTTATGGCTGAGTAATACTTCATTGTATATATATACACCACATCTTCTTAAGTCAATTGTCTGTTGATGGCACTTGGGTCGTTTCCATGTCCTGACTATAGTAAACTGTGCTGCAATGAACACTGGGGTGCATGTATCTTTTTGAGTTAGAGTTTTTGGGTATCTTTCTGGATATATACCCAGGAATGGGATTTCAGGATCATATGGTAGCTTTATTTTTAGTTTTTTAAGAAACCTCCATACTGTTTTCCATAGTGGCTGCCCCAATTTACATTCCCAACAGTGTACAAGGGCTCCCTTTTCTCCACAACTTCTCCAGCATTTATTATTTGTACGTTTTTTGGTGATAGCCATTCTGACCAATATGAGGTGATACCTCATTGTGATTTTGATTTGCATTTCTCTCATAATTAGCTATGTTAAGTATATTTTCATATGGCTGTTTGCCATCCGTATGTCTTCTTTGGAGAAATGTTTAAGTCTTCTGCTCATTTTTTGTTTGGGTTATTTATTTTTTCGATATTGAGTTGTATGATTGTTTGTATATTCTGGTTATTAACCCCCGTCAGTTGCATCATTTGCAAACATTTTTTCCCATTTCTTAGGTTGTCTTTTCATTTTGTTGATGGTTTCTTTTGCTGTGCAAAAGGTTTTAAGTTTGTTTAGGTCTCATTTGTTTATTTTTGCTTTTACTTATTTTGCCTTGGGAGACTGATCTAAGAAAACATTCCTATGATTTATTTACTTTTTTTTTTTTTTTTTTTTTTTTTTTTTTGCAGTACGCGGGCCTCTCACTGTTGTGGCCTCTCCCGTTGCGGAGCACAGGCTCCGGACGCGCAGGCTCAGCGGCCATGGCTCACGGGCCCAGCCGCTCCGCGGCATGTGGGATCTTCCCGGACCGGGGCACGAACCCATGTCCCCTGCATTGGCAGGCGGACTCTGAACCACTGCACCACCAGGGAAGCCCTATTTACTTTTTTAAAAGTAAGTTTATAATATACCTCCTGAAAACTGTTACACATTTTAGGAAAAGCTTGTCATTATTATTTGCTAATGTGACCTCAAGTTTTCAAATGTAAATGTTGTTTTCCTAAGGTAAAGTGTTAATTCATCTAAAAAAAAATCTAAAATTTTTAAATCTAAGGGGAAATTTTAGAAAAAATGTCTAATTGATGTGGTGAATCATTCTGAATTCATTTTTGTTTCAATTAACATTAGGAATAGAAAGAATTCAAAGTCCAGAAGCTTCTTGGTGTTCACATTAAATATTCTGAAAGCCATATTAGGAACAGTGGCAACTTCCAAGCTTAGACTCCCTAAAATCCTCCCCTGGATAAACTTTGCCAGTTTTCAGTCCAAAGCATCACATGTATAGACTCCAAATAAAGGAATTATTACCATACTAACAAAATTTCTACGTTTGCCTCTTCTTGGTTAGCACTTTAGCACTTTAGTCCTAAAACTTGAGGAAGGTAAGAAGGTCACAGAATCCTCCTTCATGCTGTATTACTTAAAGGGTTACACATAAACCTGGAGGACTTCATCTCAACAGTCTCAACAAGGGACTAGTTATGAAATATTTTAATGTGGCTACAAATCAGATATTTTCCTTTCCTTTATAGTTCACAAGACTGATCCTTATCAAGTGTTACTTTTAAGAGCAATGTTTACACATCTCATGAATCAATGTTTCTCTTGCTTCAGAGGGTGATTAAGATTTTTTTCACACTTCTGTTCTCAGCTTGGATGCGGTACATTTTCCAGGGAGTGCCCTTGGCTTTGAAGTTGCCTTTCCAATTCTGTCTCCTTTTTCTTATGGGAGGATTGAAAAGACCTGCTTTTCCAGTTTGACTTATTCAAATAAGAAAAATATTTCATTTGCATTTATTTGAACTTTCTGGTTTTTTAATCACTGGATATTGGCATGAGTTCGTTTTGGCTGTGCTTTTCTTGCATGTAAACTATGGCATAAAACAGTGGTTTTGAAGTGTGGTGCTTGACCAGCAGCATCTGTATCATTTAGGAACTTGTTAAAAGTACAGATTTTCAACCCCATCTCAGACTTACTGAATCAGAAACTTTTGGTATTGGACCTAGCAATCTGTGTTTTAATAAGCTCTGATGCACACTTGAGAACCCATGGCATAAAATAATGTGAAAGTGGCTTTGTATTTGAATATGTTGAAAGTAGAACTGAGCAAATATACCTGAAAAATGGGATATTGTGTTGAGCTGGATTCTGACACATAGTATGGAGTCACCAGATAAAGTGCTCTAAGTTTTAATGCTATTGGCCTCTGGTGAGGAGGGGCAGGAATAGGGACCAAAGTGGTTCATTTCTTACTCTTTTGTTTAAGGTACTGCTTTAGCAGGAAGTACTTGAGCCTTGGTACTTCAGGTGTGATCTGAGGACTAGCATCTTCAGAATTTCATGGGAGCTTGTTGGAAATTCCTCCAACAATTTACATTTTAAGTAGACCTCCTTGTGCTTATATTCACACAATATAAGAGGAAATGAGAGGAGCCATTGACTTAGTTGAGTACCTGGTGGTGATAATCAGGGTCAGAACAATTAAATCATGTGTCCGCTAAGTCAAATGTAGGTAATCAATGACATATAAACAAATTAAAGTTCAAGTACAACTCAAATATCCATGTATTTTCTAGTTTTCACTATTTCTCTTTTCAGACAATAAGAACAAGAAAAGGGAAGAATAAAAATATTGGATTCAAGGGGTTATAAGAGAGAATGAAGAGCTAAAACTATCATGGGTAAAAATGTCTAGAAAATATTATGAGTTAAAGCACTAGCTGTGTCATGTGAGAAAGAAAAATAAAGGGGACATTCAGGTTATATCTTCATGTTATCATAACTGGTTGAATATGAAGTAAACAAATAATGAGTTGATACTTTCAATTGGACAATATCAAAATATTTTTACAAAACTAAACGTAGAACATTTTCTGGGCTTCCCTGGTGGCGCAGTGGTTGAGAGTCCACCTGCCGATGCAGGGGACGCGGGTTCGTGCCCCGGTCCGGGAAGATCCCCCATGCCGCAGAGTGGCTGGGCCCGTGAGCCATGGCTGCTGAGCCTGCGCGTCCGGAGCCTGTGCTCTGCAACGGGAGAGGCCACAGCAGTGAGAGGCCCGCGTACCGCAAAAACAAACAAACAAGAAACAAACAAACATTTTTTCACTCAATAAAGTAAAATTTGTTGCTTTGGTGTAATGATAGTATTAACAGTAATGATATTTATCAAGTTTCTACTATATGCCAGACATGACTGAAGGTACATTGGATATACTAACTAATTTAATCCTTATATCAGTCCTGTGAGAAAAATACTATTATATCCCTATTATACAGATGAAGAAACTGAGTCTCAGAGAGGTTAATTAATGTGCCTAAGGTCACACAACAGTCAGCTGTGGAGCTAGGATTCAAATCTAGTTAGGGTGGTTCCAGACCCAGCCCTCTTAAACACTACACTATAATGCTACCTCTGTAAAGATCATTTTAAATAAGATTCTTAAGTGGTCTTAGTTAGGAACAACAACAACAAAATAATCAAAAACGGTTAATTTGAAAAATGAGGGGAATTCCCTAGTGGTCCAGGGGTTAGGACTCTGGGCTTCCACTGCAGAGGGCACAGGTTCCATCCTTGGTCGAGGAACTAAGATCCCGCAAACCACACGGTGCAGCTAAAAAAAAAAAAAAAAGGAAAAAGAAAGAAAGAAAAATGAAGGTACTTAATTTTCAGAATCTGAAATTTTATTTTCCCTGATTTGTTCAACATGTGACAGAATTCAAGAAGAGAGAAATTGCCTTCCCTTGTCACCTCATTTCCCTTCGTTACTTCCAGGCAATTATGCTTCGATAAAACACATATTTGTAATTCATGCCATGCACTCTTTACTTTTACTTGTTGCTCTTATCTACCAGGGCTCTGGTAGATGAGATACGAAAAATCTGTTCCATCCACAAGGTAGATGAAAATGTGTAACAGCAGACAGAGTATTGCCCAGTAGTGCCGTGGGTCCAACTGGAGTTATAGACAGTGAAATTGTGAACGTAACCAGACCAATTCAAGTTTCAATTGTTAAAACATGATTTAATTGTCGCTGGAAAATCTAGTCAGATTTATACAAAGAATAAGTGTATTCAGAAAAATCCCAAATAATGTTAATAAAAATTAATTTTAAATAATAAATAATAAAAATAAAATTTCCAAGAATAAGAATACTTTGATTGTGGTATTTGAGAAAATACCACATGGTGCTTGATGAATTGCTAGACATTTAAAATTCTCTTTAATAAGTGAAGTAAGCCAGACAGAGAACAGCAAATATCATGTGACATCGCTTATATGTGGAATCTAAAAAAAATGATACAAATGAACTTATTTACAAAACAGAAATAGACCCACAGACATAGAAAATAAACTTATGGTTACCAGAGGGGAAAAAGGGGGAGGGATAAATTAGGAGTTTAGGATTAAAATATACACACTACTGTATATAAAATAGATAACCAGCAAGGACCTGCTGTATTGCACAGGGGACTATACTCAATATCGTTTAATAACCTATAATGGAAGAGAATGTAAAAAAAGAATATATATATTTATGTATATGTATAATTTAATCACTTTGCTGTACACCTGAAACTAACACAACATTTTAAATCAACTACATTTCAATTAAAAATTTTTTAAAATAGAAGGCAAGAAAAAGAAAACAGAAGATGGATCAATTTTCAAAATTCTCTTTAATACTCTATTAATTCTAGAAAGTGTAACTTTATAAATGTAAAAATGAAATCATAACATACTATGAAAATATAGAGGAGAATCATTTTTTTTCTTTTTTCGCTGTACCACGTGGCATGTGGGATCTTAGTTCCCCAACCAGGGATTGAGCCTGTGCCCACTGCACTGGAAGGCAGAATCTTAACCACTGGACTACCCAGGAAGTCCCCAGGAGAATCATTTTCAAATCTTAGAGCAAGAAAAACTATTTAAGCCAACTTCAAAGGCTGAAATCATTTTTTAAAATGTCTACATATACGTTTAAAAATGTGGAAAAAACACTACTGTATATCATTTTTTCACATATTTATAAAATGGACAAATATTCCTAACAGAAATAACTAACAAAGTTTCTTAATATACAAATATGTCTTATTTGTCTTTCTTACTAAACTATAAAATAATTGAGAATAGGGACCTATGCTATTTGGCATTGGATAACATTGCCAAAACTTCTTGAGTATGTAAATTAATGAATAAATGTCAGAAAATCAATATAAAATCAACCCAGGCAAATACCGTAACATTTTGAGATGTTTCTCTGGTTGAAGAGTTTTATTTTTACTTCAGACTGCAAACTATTGGCAAATATAGTTGTTTTTACATGAGATTGGGTATATGATTATTCAGTGACAGATACATGAAATATTTTTTTAAATGATGCTAACAACATTTAACAGTATCTAAAGAATGATTGTGGGCTTGGGCCTTGATGGCTCCTTGATTTATAATTGTCTAAGCTAGATTTCTTATAATTAAATAGCTGCTTTGAACTCAGTATCATGAATGGGCATGTTGTCTTAGGAAAGCAAGTCTTTTTCATAAGTTGAATATTCTAAATGTTTTCTTACATTTCACTATGCTGAGCTTTGGAATGAAGTATAAATAGCCAGTCATAAAAACAGTGCCACTCATGCTAGTTTGGTGGTGAGCCATCTTCTTGTCTATGTCATCAATTGTCCTCTTTTATTGGGTTTTGCTCTTAGTCTCTATTCTCACAAATGCATATCCACCCACTGACCTGATAATAAATTGTATGTAAAATGGCACCACACCAATTTGCCATATAACTTTGAGCAAGAGCCTTAATTTCTTGCCATGTCATGTGTGTTGCCACCCATAAGAGTACATTTTTAGTATATTTATTTCATACTACTCTGGAAGTGTTAACCTAGTCACAGGATCTTAAATTCAATACAACAATATAGAAAGAGGCCAGCAGAGAATTCTTTAAATTATAGCCTTTTCTCTCCCAGAAGATTTATTTCTACTCACCAAAAGGAAATATTTACAATGGCTCAGCTATCTTTATAATCAACCCAATGGTATAAAAACTGGCTACCCATAGGGCATTTAAGGCGATGGGATTTGCCCATAGACCCTGCTCTCTGATGTTAAGCCAGTACATGGGGAAGGATCCATGTATGTCCTAACTTGCTACAGCTTTACCAATCTGCTTTATTCCCACAGGCTTTGTTAAAGGTTCTTTGTAAAAAGTTTTCCTTCTCCAAGTCTGCCATTGCCCCAGTGTGCTCCAGCACCCACTCCATTTGGCAAAATGTTAATTAGTCCTTTCACTTTGGACACAGTACCTGCGATCCACCTATTCCCTCAGTTTTAGAAGTTTCACAGTTCTTGCTTCCTGAGACTAATGAGCCTAAAATACAAAACCTGATTCCCTTTGTTCCAAACCCACATTCATAGGCCAACCTCACACTCTTCTAATACATACATACACACACACACACACACACACACACACACACACACATACACCCCCACACATGCAGAGAAATCTATAACAACCACGATGACAAAGAGTGGCATTTCTAATTACCTCCTCACTCCCCTACTGGAAAGCCATGTAATGAGTGGGTCCAGTGCATTGATTCTACTGAAGAAAAGATATTTCTTAGGTATGGTCACAAGGTGAGAGATCAGCCAATGAATATCAAAAAGATGCTTGAAAGAGGAAGCCAAGTCAAGGCAGAAGGGGTTGTGGATTGATGGATTATCAAACAAAAAGGGCAGCCTGCAAACATTAAGAGCTACAAGAGACAGGCTAGTTTCTTGCCTCTCTGTGTCTATTCTTACCCCTTCCAATGTATTCTGCACTATAGCCTGAGTTAGCTATTTAAAACACAAATCTAAATAACTAGTTCCCCAATTAAAACCTTTCTAATAATGTCTTCATTTTAATCTTGGAATAGAGTCCAAAATCATTAAAAAGACCTAACAAGAACCTGCATGATTTGACCTCCTAAATGGTCTCACTGCCTTCACTCTCTTACACTCAATCCAATTTAGATTATGTCACAACCCTGCTAAAAAAAATCTATGATGGCTGCCTGTTACCTGTAGAATTTGAAGCCCAGCTTCCCTGTTTTTACCTTAACTCAAATTTATTCCCCATTATTTCCTTTTATATCCTTTCATTTGGTGACCCACACTGCCCTTGCCTGCTTGGTCTCTCATTTCCCACGTTCTCCCACCCCTCAAACTCTGCAAGTCTAACTTCTTTCTAGTATACCTTAAATCCCATTTTACCCTTGTGTCTTCTCTTAATTCCCCCGTTAAGAAATAATCTCTTCACTGTCTGCATTGTTGTAGCATTTTACAGCACTTTACCCTTGCTTCTTTGGATTGTAGATAGCTCTGTCCCAGTCTCATTTCCCCTTCTTGCCTGAACATTCCTTCACATGTAAACAAGGAGCTACATTTGATTCATCAGTTGTTTCAAAACATCCAGCAGTGTCAGGAACCTTAGTTGGTACTCACTCAACAAATATTTGTGCAGTGCATGACTGTCTTCAACCTTCAGAAATCAATCTCTCCGAGAATCTACACAAACCAGACTACTACTGACTTCCTTTGTCTACTGCTGCCTGAGTAGAGAGGGCCAAACAGTCCTAGAATAAATGAATTAAGGTCCAAAAGATGAAGAAGCACAAAGCAAAGAGAATAAGAAGGAGATGATCACACCATGTGCTGATTGTTTTGCCCAGAAGGCTTCAAGGCCTTTAATTAAACAGTTTAACCATGGGATGCAATAGATGGAATGTGTTCCTAATTAATGCTTTAAACTCATTATACTTCCAGGCCAGAAAATATAATAACTGCATAAAATTTTGGAAATTATTTCTGCAGAGATCATGGCAGTTTTCTTTGATAAATCTCAGTCACTGAGCTTCAAAGAAGCCTGTGCTATTAGCTGAGGTGATATCATGAACAAAAATGGGTCAGGATTTGAAGATGGAAGTTTGATTTACAAATATTTAGATGAAAGACATCACCACACTCAAATCTCTTTTTTTCTCTCTGTCTTACAATTTCATAAAAATAGTGCATGGTGTGGTTGCAATATTATTCAGTGACTAGATTCTAAAGACATTTATAGGGAAAGAATTGTTTATGTCAAAATTAACTTTGAAGGTCCTTTAAATTTTACATGAGATAGAGTAAACATGGTTTGGGTATCATTCCATCTCTCAAGAAGTTCACTACAGTAAATCATTTTTCCCTAGAGTAGGGATAGATTACTGTTTCTTTGCACATCAGAGGAAGTAATTCGTTTATAGCTAAGGGCCTTGTTTTGTGAAAGCCACTTTTCTTCTTTTTTCCCTTAACTTATAAAGTTGAATTTACAAATTCAAATGTACCTAAAATGGAATATGACTACATGTCTCCAACTTAATCTAAATTCATTTGCTCTTAGGAATTTTAGTACACTTCCACAAAAATACAGTTGAACTCCATAATTACAAGTGGCAGCAATCTAAGGATTAATACAAATCATTTTCCCTAGCTAAATGATTAATTCTATAATTTTTAAAGTGATTTGAATTTTAAAAATTGTTTTAAAAGAAAATCTTTAATTTTCTGATTATTCTTCAATTAAGTTATTCAAATGAATTAGAGTGTTTTTGTCCTTTTTATCCATTCTCCTTACCTCACGCTTGAAAAATTTGTATAGGTGGAGTGTTTGAGATTTGGCCACACATTCCACAAATCTTATTCTCTCAGTTTTATTCTATAATGTTCAGAAGATTTTGATAAAGCAGAAAATATTAGGCAATCAAAATCAGCTGGTTATATCTCTTATCATGGGTCTTTAAAATGCTAGTTGGTGCACCACTTCTGATTCAGTGCTGAGATTTCTTCTGTTTAATAGATAATAAAAGGTACACTGATAAATATTTTCTATTTTTATGGACTTATCACATTTCATATGGAAGTCTTATTCCCTATACCATATATAATATTTTTAGAGCAACTGCAATTCAATAAATAATATTTTTAATAGATATTATAGGAAAGACACTAGTTTCAGTTCTGCAGGGAACACAAAGGTAATCAATATATTATTTCTGAGCTCAAGTTTTTACAGTCTTTACAATTTTTAGGAGAACTGTGATAGCTAGATATCAAAATAGCTCTTAATGTCACCTTCTGGTATTTCCCACCTTTGTATAGTCCCTTCCCACACTGAATTAGGGCTGGCCAGTAGAACACTAAAGAAATGATGATGTGTAGCTTTCTCAGCTAGGTCAAAAAGTCACCTCAGCTTCTGTCTTGGTCTGTTGGATCATTCACTCTGGGGGACGCCAGCTGCCTGTCAAGAACTGTGAAAGAGCTGAGATTTTATCCTTCTTGCAAGCTAAGTTGCCCTGCCACAGTTCCATAGATGGTAGTAGAAGACGTGAGACTCCTGGGTCATACTCAAAGGATAGTTTATTACTGAATACAATGAAAGTAGCCAAAGTATCAGCATTGTGCCAGTTCCTTGAGCCCCACTTCCATAGGCCGTTGCAAAATGGGCCAAGTGATAGCTATCCAGGCAATGGGTTGCTTTAAAGGAGATGAACCCCAAATTTAGGGAACCTGATTTTTTAATAATGGACAATAGACCTTTCTGATCTTTACCTTAAGGAGATATTACCTTTATTATATGGGAGAAGAAAAATAAACTTCCCTCTGCTCTGGAGGGAGACTGTCTATCTTCTAAGGTTGTTTGCTATACAAACACCCTTAGAAAGATAGTTCAGAACATGGCAAGTCATTTCCTCTGCTCACAAGATGTGAGACAGCCCTAGAAAATTGTCTCGCAATATGGCCAAGCCATGAGCTACTCATGCAGTCCTAGCAAGAGACCCACATGGTGATGATCTGAAGCCTCTCCCAGCAACAAGATCCACCCTGCCAGCTCAGCAGCTGAAACACCTTGAAAGAGGATCCTTCACCCCACGGAAACATTCAGGTGACCGCTTTCCTAGCTGAAATATAGGAAATATAATTTTATGAATGACCTCAAGCCAGAGCCATCTGGGAAGTTGCTCCCAAATTCCTAATCCACGGAAATTATGAAGGTTCATAAGATTGTTTTAAGCCACTAAGATTTGAGGTAGTCTCTTCCACAGTAATACATAAACAATGTAAATTTTGTGCTTGGAAGTAGCGTGCTATCACTACAAATGTCTTAAAACAGAACAGTGGCTCGGGGATGAGGGAGTAGGAAAAATCTGGGGGTACCTAAGGAGACTGTTAGGAAAAATATAAGAGGCCTTAAAGAGACTTTCAGCAAAGCCTGACCATCTTTGAAGAGCAAAGCAAAGTGAGGAAATGTTGTTGAATACTGGGGATCTGTGTTGTGTAACAGCAGAAAGTTAGTAACACTGGTGCCTGTAGTAACATGGAAGGTGAAATATACCTGAGGAACTGGCTCATCTAGCGAAGATTTCCAGGCAGTATCAAAGGTCCCACCTGGCTTCTTGCTGCTTAGAGTAAAACGAGATAGGTAGCCTTTTTGGTGATCCTTGAAGAATATATAATGTACTATATTGTAGGCAATATAAGTTTTATAATAATTCACCATTTGTGCATATTGCATTTTTGGAAAATAAATCATTATTTTCTACATTAAAAATAGTTCCCTATTTTAACATTATGAAAAAACAACATCTTCCAAGAAAAATTAAACTGGCTAGAGAGAGAAAGGGCACGTAAAAACTTCTGTTTTAGTTGCCTTTTATTAAGTGGCTTTGAAGGTGAACTTTAAAAAATGTAATGAGAAATAATACTTTCAGTGTTAGTGTCCTAGAGGTTTAAATTACCGTATCGTGTAGTACTGGAAGTCAACTATTATGAGCCAAAGTAAGATGAAGGAAGTTTCCAGGAAGACAAGTGTTGAAGCATAGCTGCATATTCATCAGTGTATAAGAGAAATAGGAGGTATCAAAATGGAACATGATTCTTAGAGCAACAGTGTTAAAAACTTATTTTCACAAGCAAGTGTTTTTCCATCTTCAATAATTATTCTTTCTTACTTGAAAAATTTTAAACAATAACAAAGCACTTGGTCAAAAAGATTCAATAAGCTTTCAAGATGCCAGCTTCAGTTTGGCAGTGATACTAAGCCAGTCTTTGAAAGCTGAACACATTGGACTGATTCAAATGATGAATAATTGGGAGGCCCATGCAAAATAGTCTCTAAACACTTTCTTAATCACCTGCTGCTACAGTCAACAATTACGAACCTTTCAAAGTCTGCTGAATATGCCCTGCTTTAAATCTTATAACTTTATTTTTTAACACATAAAATCAAACAAACAGTCATAGAGTGAATCCATTTTAGAACATAAAAATTACATTAGGGATATTTGTCTTAATTTTTCTTTTTTTATTTGTGATCCAAATACTTAAAAATAGTTTCACTTAGTTTGTATGCACACACAAGCGTACACACACACACACACACACACACACACACAGAAACTAAATTGAAAAACAGGTCACTGAAAAAACAGCAGTTCTCTTTCTTATTTTGCTTTTGCAGGAGTATTTGCCTTCAAAAAGATATTGTCAACTTCTAGCAGAAATTCATCAAAATGATAAAATTATTAGGGAAAGATGTTTTGTTCCTAAGAATTGAGCTTCTGGTTCTCTTCAAAAGACAGTGAAATATTCCTTTCACCTTACTCTTATTTTGAGTGAGCAGTCATGTGATTCTAAGCTCAGGAGAGGCACTGCCATTATTTCCAAAGGAAAGTTAGTGTGCCATCCATTCTAGTCTCCTCAGCTCCTATCCAGTTACCTCTCTCTTTTTAACTCTAGGGGCCAGAGACACTGATATGAAATGGAGACAAGTATATCACCCAGAAACTGCATGAAATGTGCTGTAGCGTAATGTGCATAGTGCTGGGAGTTGGGAAAACTGAGTCTTCACCATGCTTTGCTCAAAACTTGCTGTGTAGTCACTTGCTATCATTAAACCTAAGCTCCTTCATCCATGAAGTAACATAGTTACATTGAGTGATCTAAGTTCCCTTACAACTCAGCCAGTCTCTGATCCTAAAGTTCCTACCTTTCAGATGGCTACAACCTGATATCAAATTATGAAGTCTGGCTTTATTGAGCAGTATCATTCGTAGGGAATTTTTTTTCCCTTGTGATATATTTTCCCTTGAAGTTAATGTCCAGTTATTTTGAAAGTTAAACACTGTTTGAAATGCACCATTAGTCATTATAATTTAATGACATTGCCTGAGAGTAGTGAAAACCCCATGACCTTGGTATTGTTGAAAAGGTCTTGGTGGTGATTTATTTTACATACGTGATGAGTTGTTTGACATCCTTGTCACTAAAATATAAGCTTGTGCAACTTTTCGTGAAACTATTCTTCAGGAAAGTTGATCTCTGTCACTGAACATATGTTCTTTCACCAGATAACTACTTTGATTAATTGATTCCATCACAAGTCATGATAGACTTGGCATGACAAAGGCTGTCTGTTCTGTATTCAGAGGATCATTTCTTTAAATGAAAATATAAATTGTATTTTGTGTCAGATGGTTTTCTGCCTCAAAGGAAGATAGCGAGGAACAGGACAGCCATGAGGCTGGCTTCTGGCTTTTTACTAAGATCAAACACATTCAGTCAGTGGATAACTTCACAACACAGGGAGGCAAATGAACAGTTCTAAATTCCCTAGAATAAAATGAGGTTTTAATTTCAAATATTTTAAGTGCATGCAGCATATTGGGCAGGGAGGGTGATCTATTGTGCATGAAGAAAAGTATTTTGAGATTGAAAAAAGTTTTATATGTTTTCTTAAAAACACATACTTTCATATGAAAATATCAGATTAGCAATCTTCTCCAAAGGCCAGAACTCTACAATACTATTGTTAGTTTTCTGGCTTTTCGCATAAATTTTTAAATGTCTCCCCAAAAGAAAACAAAAGTGAGGAAGTTTTTTGAAGTGGAACATTTGAACAGTTGTTCACCCGTACTACTTTTATGTTCCTCTCCTTTTTTATTCTTAACTTACAGAAAAATTATACTTTAAAAAAAACCCTACCAAGTAAACAAACTTGAGTAAGAAATCTAAAAACATCTGAACAGGAGCCAGACGTGTAGGTGAAATTCATCTTAAACCATTTGATTCACACGTGTTCTTTCTCTGACAAGACAAGACAAGCCAAACAGCATTCCTCAGTTTTTCCTTTTGTTGTTTGCCAGTTAATTTTTATTCACTGGAAATGCCAATTTTCCACATGCTATTCAATGTGGTGCGCTTGTTTGAAAAGAAGCAAAGCAAAAGAACTACAGATGCTGAGGACTTAACTCATTCCTCCCTTCTTTGCTCTCCTCCTCCACAACAAGTCCTCTTTCTTCCCAACTTAGTGAGAAACAAAAGCAGACTCATTCAACTTCAAAACTTGAACCCATGCCAGGTGAAATATTTTAGCAAGGCTTATCCTGCGCTGGGTCACACTGTATAGGTGGGCCTCATTAAGTGGTTTTTGTTGGCTACTCGTTTATTGTGACTTTGCAGTCACACCCTCGGTGCCAAAGTGCAGCTCTGCAAAGTGTGTGTGTGGGGTTGGGGGGAGTTGTGTGTGCTTTGTTTCAGAATGCAGAGCTAAAGAAAATATGTAGTTTTCGAAATTTGGGAAACTCATTATTTCAGAATACATTTAATCTACAATGAACCCTTACTCACAGTGGTCTTTACCATGTACACCTGAGAGTCAGCAGCTTTTGCACCCCCTTCATTTTTTCCTAATAGGTAAACTGGGCAGGGGCTGGGGAGAGCTTGACCACCTGCTTCAGTACAGGTTAGAAATTCAAGAAAAAAAAAAGAGTACAAACAAAACTTGCATCTTGAATTCTTTTGCCTACATCACCAGACAAGTTCCTGCCTGGGGAAACACGTCAAAGTAATGCAAATACTGCATCCAAAAATTCTTACAGTAAGTGCAACATCTCTCTAGAGTGACTTAACCTACAGGAAAGGATCCCTTTACCCAGACTTGGCACAGAGTAGGAGCAGCGATCAGAATGCATTAAACCAATACGATTCAGCTCATTTGTTAATGAAAAGGGCCTAAATAAAACTGTGGAATCCAAACCATCTTGTAACTTGTAGATGATTAATAACAGATGAAATCCAAATATATTGGGATATAAACATGTTCCATAGATTTCTAGTGGCGTTATGTTGATAAGGAAGAATAATGCTTGGTTATTGCCATCATATACTCTGTAGCATTTTAGAATTGGAACATGTCTTCAGGATTAGCTGGTTCAACTCCTTCATTTTACAGATGAAGAAACTGAGGCCCAGGAGGATTAAGTGATTTATCAAAAATCAATCACATGGCTAGTTAACAGTAAGAGTGGGTTTTACATGGTTCTCCGGACAATCAACTCACCAAATGTTAGGGTCTCCCTTTTATATGAAAAGAACTTTTATTACCGATGTAAGAAAAGAGAAGGTATATGTCCTTACCTTTAAAGATAGAAAAATGGAGGAGTTAGACAAGTATAAAGTTAATTGTAATGCAAAACAAATGAAGTATAAACTTCAGTGGGGTTCAAAGGATAGGGAGGAGAAATTATTAACAGTTTTTTGCTATTCTATGCAGTAATCATTCCTTTCTCACAATTATAATAGGACAATGAACTGAAAAGAACCTCAGAAAATCCACTGAGTTCATCAGGTGGCTATCCAAATAAAGGGTGACCAACTTATGCCTTAGGATGTACAATTCTTCTGATTATGGGATATACTCCTTGAAGCCAGAGGGATAAAATTTATATTACAATAAAAGAGTACTCCGTTTTAAAGTATTTTGTTAAAAATATCAAATGAGAACAATGTGAAGAAATATCACTACTTTCAAAGAAACAAATAATTTTTTTTCTCTTAGCAATAAAAAATACTGCATGATATAGCTCTTTGGTGATTCTACACTCTATTTGTATTTATTATATTGGTCACTTTTGGACTAAATCTTATGACTTATGACCTTAAAAATATCTTACATACATTAACATAATATAATCCCTGAGACTTTTATAGGGTCATTTTTGCAAAGTATTATGACCAGTTTACATGTACCTTTTTTTTTTTACCCCTGTAAATTTAGAATTCTCTACATATTTCATAAGAAAATCCCAAACTCTGTATTTGAAGTCATCAACAGAGATGGTGAATGGAAATCATCTTTATAGGAAAGTATCTTTCCTAAGAAGAACATCATTAGTGAATCCGACATAATTTAATACTGTTCATCTTTAGGTAAGATACTTGATTTAAACATTTATCCAAATAAAAGGACTCTGGCTAAGAACACTTTTCCTGACTTGGTTTTAAAAGCATGTCTTAATTATATATTGAATACTCATTGAAGATCTAGCCCTCCAAGCACTAGAAAGTATATAGAATAGTTGAGAAGGAAAACACTAATGTCACCCTTAAGAAATGTATTACCTAATGGAGAAGATATTACAATGAATGTATAATCAATATGAGTCATGTGCAAGAGTTGACCCAAACATTGTTAGAAGTTGGAAATACGTGGGAAGAGGTTAGTCAGTCCTGTCCAGATACAGATCAACATTAAGGACCAATAAAAACCAAGGTTACCAGTTTGAAAGGGAAGAAAATAATCTACTATTATTAATACAAATGTGAAATGAACTTCAACAAACATCAATTTAAACATTCACAAAGTTAGTTAGTAGAGATATATCCTTAATCTTGTACATTAAGTAATGGTCAAGAATGGCTTCCTCTTTTTGTGTTTAGTATTCTTTTTCTTCACATGTCAAAGTACTGTGAACAATGCAAACTCCTAAGAAAAAATAACTTCTCACAAAAGGGGCTTAAAATGCATCTGCCACCACTGAGGTGAGAGCAAGCATCTCACCCTAGGGAAGATACAGCCACCAAAGCAAATGTGTGGAAAGGGCACAGGCCACATTGTGCAAAACACATTAGAGGGAAGCAAGCTCTTCAAGAAATCAAATGGCAAAGATGCCATCCTCAAAGACTGTATGTTGAAGAAAACCTAGAAAGAAGTAGAAATTCGGTAATACAAGCCAGAGGCAAAATTTGGACATCTCAGCATGAATTGGCCAATACAGATGAATGTACAACCCACATTCAAAGGAATCATATTAGATTCTATGACACTGTTCTTGGCCATACTGATTCTGGGTAAAAGTTCTCACTAATTCCTTAGAAAAGAAGAACAGGCGTTGGAATTCTGGTGCCCATCGTGCATAATTAAAATAACTAACATAATGAAATTCCAGTTGCTTTATAACGTGTCACCTTTTTCTCCAGGACTTAGTATCATTTGACCATGTGGCTTACTAAGGTGGATAAAAGTAAAGTCTCTAAGACAGCACTAGTTGAGCTTTTTAGTAAAATGTAGTGTTAAAAAGAGGGTAGTTCCATTACTCGTGAAATAATTACTTTTTGAGAATTTGACACACATGCCTCATTGGAAATTTTCCCACTCCCAGGGTTGAACCCTGTTTGGTCTAAAGGTGGGTATGTGACTTAAAAAGTTTCAATCTGGGTGAATCTCAGAACTCTTGCTTCAAATGCCAGGATAGAAGACTCTTATCTTCCTCTGGACCTTATGGTATGTACAAAGGAATCCAAGGGCAGTGACATTTATTTTGCCCCCATGAGACATTTTTATAGTCCAAGGTTGGACCCAACACATAGAGGAAACCAAACTTCAGGAAATCATGGGAGCTTCTGGATTTAGCTAACCCTGAAGCCAACCCTATCATGGATTTACAGTTAAGCCAGTCCATTTCTTTCTTTTGAAGCCATTTACTATACTTGCAACTGGCATTCTGAATAATACAACCCTACAACTTTGTGTGAAGTGTAAACTTTGTAGCCTTGCTCCAGGCTTTGGAACCTTGTTCCTTTCTATTTCTCTTGCTTCCTGACCAGTCACCTTCTCACACTCACCCTTTTCTCCAGCTATAAAGTACCCCTGGTGGTTCTCTGAACACATCATGCTATTTCAGATCTTTGCATCTTGTCTGTATCTGTCCCTCTCCTAGGGATGTCCTTGTTCCCTTTCTTGGCCTATCTAATTCTATTTATTCTCCAAAATATTTCTCCTATGTGATGCCTCTAAGAAGATTTTTCTGGGCCATCTCCCACCTGACTTAGATGCCCCTCCTATGTGTGTACATGGTTTACCTTTACCATGGTACTTATATTGTAATTGCTTCCTCCCAACTGGACTAGAAACTTCCCCAAAGGGAGGATTCGTGTATTATTTTCTTTTTTCTTTTATTTTTTCATCATCAGTACCTAAACTGAAACTTGATGTTCAAATGTTGGCTGAATTAATAAATGTGTCAGACAACAAAAGATAAACAACAAACCTAATTCCAGCTTAGCACAATGTTATTGTCTTTTATCTTTGTTTGCTTTTTATTTTGTTTTGTTTTAGATATTTAGGTAAGAGCCAGCAAACCTAATGGATTTTAATTACTTGGAATGTTTTCTAGTCTTTGCTACAGTTGATTAACCCACTATTAGATAGGTAACCAGATAGCAAACCTAACTGCACATGAGTTACCTTCTCTGGTTACTCACCATTAGCCACCAGAGAGAAATAAGCAAGAGAGATCCAATGGATCAGTAAAAATCCACCATCACTACTTGAAATTTCTCATGATTTACATGATGATGTCATGCTTATTTAGACTGAGTACCCAGATGTAAAATGAGAAGAAGAGGAATTTGAAAGGTAATTATGGTAAATAGCTTTGTATTCATTGGTATGGTAAATGATTTTGTATTCGTAGACCTTTTTAAGGTTTCTAGAAAAGATTACCTTCACTAAAAGCTTCCAAAGCATCATCCTATATTGCAGACATGACCTGGATATTTGGCAGCACTCATGGATAACATCAGTATCATTTCAGAAATGGTTGGAGCTCAAAACCTACGTTCTCTTAGAGATTCAGTGATGTCTTTTCAGAAAAGATACAGAATAGAGGAAAATTCTTAGTGAATTTTTTTTTTTTTTCAAACAGGGAAGCTTGCCAAATTTGCCTCTGCATATTCTAAAGTTGGTTTTGGCATGTTTGTTATCAGACATCTAAGTGTCAGTCAGGGTCTTTCCTCACAGGAAACAGATGGCCCACTCACATCAGAGTAACTTAAGGAAGGTTCATTTACAAAGGGACTAATGACCAAGGTGTGAATGGAATTTATTAAACAACTGGATCATGCAGGGACCTGGGACCACCCACAACAGAGCTCTTGCTCCCCTCCCCTACCCCATGCATGTCCTGAGACCTAAGAAGAGGACTCACCAAGGAAGTGATGAGAACAGAAGACCACCTGGGGAGGAGCAGGAATTTTCCACTGAGAGTATAGCCAGCCCTACGTAACTTTGCCAGAAAGAAGCCAAGGAAGTAAGTTCCCTGCCATCACTCTCTTCCCTACTTCCTACCTTCTGCTAGGCTCCCCATTGACCTGAAGTCAGAGGGTATGGGAGGCTTTTTGTTGTAATACAAAAAGAGTCAGCCCTTTTTGCCTCTCGGCACCCAGTGTTGTCTTTGTCTGGGTGGAAAGCCTTTATCTGCAACCAGTGAGAACAAAATCTCATCAGCTACTGCATCATCATGGGGTAACATTAATTGTCATATTCCTTCCCAAAGTCTAAAATTTTAGCTATTTCTGCTATTCTTCATATAAGGAACTAATGGGGAAAAGAGTAGAAAAAAAAATAAAGGAATACCATAAGATGCAACATCTGAATATTCCCTCTGAAGCCGGTCACTAGGCATAAACTGATTATCATAACTGCCTACTTTCACCATCCAATTCCATGTTCCAATGGAGGGTATGAGTGTGAAGAGAGTCAATATTTGCTGTGAGGTAGGCGTTCAAGAGAATTTGGAGATTCATAATTCTTAACTTCATCATTATCTTCCAAAATATCACATCCAATGCGGCATGGTTCTGTTGTTTCCTGATAATTGCCTTTCTCTTAGCATAATAGAGATGGAGGGTCTGATTTATAATTAGTGCTGTGACTCTACGACCTTTACAATCAGTTTGTGAGCTTGGTTGTCAGCTATATCTTCTGAGTGACTATAGGAGAGAAGGGTTCCTTCAAAGCGACTCAGGAAACCTTCTGACTCTCTGTACACATTTGTAATTACATGTTCATAGTTTTAATTATCTTTTTCCCTATCGATATTGTCGGTGAAAAAAAATGTTGCCCGCCATATCAGTAGACAAGGGATGTTGCAGCCATCAAGCTATCACACTACAGCCACTCCTAACGATACATCCTGAGGAGACTCAGGATGAGAAAGCACAGGATACTGGCCCCAGATAGGTGCATATCAAAGGAATGATTTCAGTGAACCCAGGCTCTTGCATATTCCCATGCATAGAAAAGTGCTAAATTCCTTAACTTGAGATATCTGGTTTTCTTTAAATAACAGTAACCCTTTAAAAAAAAAAATTTAGGGACTTCCCTGGTGGTCCAGTGGGTAAGACTCCACACTCCCGATGCAGGGGGCCTGGGTTTGATCCCTAGTCAGGGAACTAGATCTTGCATGCATGCCGCAACTAAGAGTTCACATGCCACAACTAAGAAGGCCGCATGCTGCAACTAAAGATCCCACATGTTGCAACTAAGACCCGGTGCAACTATGGAGAGCAGTATGGAAGTTCCTTAAAACACTAAAACTAGAACTACCAAATGACCCAGCAATCCCACTACTGGGCATATACCTTGAGAAAACTATAATTCAAAGAGTCATGTACCACAATGTTCATTGCAGCACTATTTACAATAGCCAGGTAATGGAAACAACCTAAACGTTCATCAGTGGATGAATGGATAAAGAAGATATGACACATATATACAATGGAATATTACTTAGCCATAAAAAGGAACGAAACTGAACCTAGAGGGGTGGGTTAGGGAGGGTGGGAGGGAGGTTCAACAGGGAGGGGATATGGGGATATATGTATACACATAGCTGATTCACTTTGTTGACCTAAAAAAATGGTACTGATGAACCTAGTGGCAGAGCAGGATTAAAGACGCAGATGTAGAGAACGGACTTGAGGACACGGGTGGGGGGGGAAGGGGAAGCTGGGACAAAGTGAGAGAGTAGCATTGACATATATACACATAGCTGATTCACTTTGTTGTACAGCAGAAACTAACACAACATTGTAAAGCAATTATACTCCAATAAATATGAAAAAAAAAAACCAAACACACAAATATACCACACAAGTATTGCAAATCATTAAAATACAAACCAACAGGGAAAAAAAAAAAAAAGACCTGGTGCAGCCAAAATGAATAAATAAATATTTAAAAAAATAAATTAAAAAATTTTATTAGAGTATAGTTGATTTACAATGTTGTGTTAGCTTCAGGTGTACAGCAAAGTGAATCAGTTATACATATATCCACTCTTTTTTTAGATTCTTTTCCCATATAGGCCATTACAGAGTATTGAGTAGAGTTCCCTGTGCTATACGGTAGGTCCTTATTGGTTATCTATTTTATGTGTAGTGGTGTGTATATGTCAACCCCAGTCTCCCAGTTTATCCCTCTCCCCCAACCCCGGTAACCATAAGTTTATTTTCTACATCTGTAACTCTATTTCTGTTTTGTAGATAAGTTAATTTGTACCCTTTTTTAGATAACAGTAACCTTTTGACGTTCCAACTACCTGGTCTTTGTTGCACAAACTCCGGTGTGTCCCGGCTCCTCCCTTACTTCTTCGGAACAGTCCCTTAGAGCTATTTGAGAGGCTGTGTCCTGGGCTTCAGCCCTCAGTTTTGTCTGCTGAATAAAACATAACTCTCAACTTTTAGGTTGTGCATCTTTTTTTTTTCAGTCGACAATAGTCTCTAGAACTGTAGAAAGAAGCTAAATGACGCTAAAATCTTAATTGTCAGAGCAGCTATGTGTTACAGCCACTTGACCTCTGCCAGCTCTTCATCTCATGCAACCGCAGTGGTTACCTGAATATTTATGAGGCTACAATATGCCAAGTGTTACCCCTACCCAATCCCTCACAGCCCCAGCAAAGAGGTTATCCCACTATGCCTCAAATATATGATGTGCCAATCCCAGAGTCTTAGTTCAAGGAGTCTGTTTCCTGGAGCCATTTCTAGTACCAACTAATGTATCAGCCAAGTTCCCAACAGAAAAGAGATCATTAGATGAGTATTTATTTAAAAAGTGACAGATTATAAAAGTTTGTCTATAAAAGTTTGTCTGGAGTAGAAGTGGATCACCACAAACAGGGCAGGAATGGAGGCCAGCAGCAGTGAGATGTTACCACTCTTAATGCCAAAGGGCTGAGGAATGAAGCCTGGAAGAAATAAAGTCTCAAAATTATCCAGAAGCCAGAGTACACCAGGGTCCTTTGATGGGGTCAATGCGATCCCATTTTTGAGGCAGAAGGGAGATGGAAATAAAGGGAAAATGGCTCTGGAGGATCACACAGAGGTGTGTGACACATGGTATTTCTTTGCTTCCTTTCTGCTAAGTCACTTTCCTACTCTCCTAAACCATGCAATCTCACCTTTTCCTTGAACTATCTGGCTTAATGAATTCGTTGTCTCCAGTTTCCCATATGTTTATATTTCTGTGACAGTATATGAAAACACACGCTTATACTTGTGTTTCCTAAAATGTGCTCTGATATTTACATATCCATCTTCATACTCTTGTACATGTACAGGCAAATATACACATTCACTTATTTCTCCCATTTGGATATAAGCAGTCACAATATCTTGTGTGTCATTAGATAATACCTTAGACATGCACACAACTGATATTGTATACGTGTTAATGACTTCTCAAGTTTAAAAGATGAGAATTAGTAACTGTAGTTGGAATTAAGTATAGTTCTAAGGAACAAATGTATGGACACCAAGGGGGGAAAGCGGCGGGCAGGGAGCATGGAGGTGATGAAATTGACATGTACACACTAATATGTATAAAAGAGATAACTAATAAAAAAAACACGTGAAGTATGCTTCCACTTTTGATCGGGGAAAAGCCTATATTTGTGTTTTTAAAAACAGAAAAAATAAAAAAGAATAGTTCTAAGGACTAATATGTTTCCCTTTCCTCTTCCTCTCTAGCATAAGCATTCTTTCTCTGATTTAAAAAATTCCGTTTTCATTTTGCTTCATCATCTGGAAGTGCTGGCTTTGAAAATGTAATTTATGAAAACATAGCTTTCAAGAAGTGGCAAGAGATATTAATATTTTTAGGCTTTTTTCATCTCATTTCAGTAATGAATTCTGATTTTCTTAATAGGAATGAGTTGTTCTATAAAAAATCCCTTTTAATTACCTCAATCTTTAATTTAAAAAGGAGTGGGCTTGTCTAAATAATTCTCCAAAAAGAGCTCATAACAGACCACAGCCAAACTATCTGAAAAGTCAGGGACATATATTGATCATCCTGATGTCTAGTTCCAGATAATTCTACCTCTGAACATTTTAAGTGTAACAATAATAAACTAGAAAGTAAACACCCTAAAAAAACTATCTTGAAAACATCACTTTATATTTGTAAAATGTTACTGATGTACAGGGATAGGGAATAATTTCATAGTAATGGCATTCTAAGTCTGTTCTTATTCTATAACGACTTAAAACTCAGATGGCAATGGTATTATCAAGGTTTCCAGACTCATAAATCACTATCAGGCATTTCTACCATTGCTTAATGTTTTTTTTCCAAGGATCTCCAATTGATCCCTAGATAGACCATTATTATTTGGGACATAGAGTGTCTATATCATTTTACAACGTGAAAAGTAAAGTATGAACACATTCTTGAAGGTGAGACAACTTACCTCAAGTCATATCCCATGTCTATGGGAAAAAAATAAATAGAAACTTAGAAATTGTGATTCTCCTTTCTCTACTGTGGCCATTTTAGGCTCCCTATATTTCTACTTCATATTTCAATGGGATGGATACCTTATTAATAACTTTACTGACTCTCCTCAGCCCTCTTTATTGGCTTAGCAGTTATTACAGACTTGCCTTTTATCTACCAGTTAGGTTTTGTGGAGCATGTTTTAAATAATGCTTATTCCAAATCTACATTTGTCAGGTTTCTGCCACTCTCTGGAAGCTGAGATAAAAATCAAAGTATATGTGAAAACTTATGTTCATTCCTATTTCCAGTTTTGAGAAAATGAGGACAGATGGGTAGAATGATTTTATTTTCCGTGATAAAAAAGAAAGAAAAATCTTACTGCTAGCGTGTCAATACCTAAATAATCAACAGGGGACCCACCAATAGCTTTAGGACCAAAGTTTTTCTTTCTCAGCAAAAATGTGATTGATGTAAGCCTCAGTAGATACAAAGATGATTTTCAAACTCTCTACATAAGCTTGGCTGAAGATAATTTTATGTAGTTAGAATATATCTGATGTTAAAATAGCATTAAATATGAGTTGGAATTTGTTAGTGACAAAGGGCATTTTAATGATGAATCTGGACAGGAAATGGTCATTTAAATGTTATCATGTGCTTCTAATTGTGATGTGGTAACACACTCTATTCTGAAAGGCAGTGTGACCAACTAAAGAAGATTGAGCAATAAAGGAATGGAAAAAGAATTAATAGCAGACAGGACAGTTTGGAACTTTTTGAGGGCTCTCAGGAGAAAACATCTTTTAACCTGTTTTTGTACTCTTAACCTAGAGGAGCTCTGATAGAAATGCAATGAAATAAAAATGTGGCAGAAGTGGTTCCAGAAGTGATGGGAAAGAGCCAGGATATAAGACGATGGCTTTGCCGGCCACACTGGCCAAAATGTAGGTCCAGAAAAAGGCCTCACATTCCAAAGGCCCGCCCTCGACTCCCAGACTCACACTTTTTTCACTGCACCATGCATGTCCAGTAAGTGTTGCCTAAGAAAACATTGGCTAATAGGTCGGTTTGGACTAGGAACTGGTTAGTCTGAAGCTAGAGTTCACAGTTTTTACCACATGATTCTCGTGCTCAAAAACCCTTTCAGTGGCTTTCCTTTTAAATGTGCTGTGGTAACAAAGCTCATCATTCTTTTGGCATTCCATTGAGCTCATTCAGTCTTGCCAGTTTCATCTCCCACTGCTTCCTTCAGGAAGGCTCCTCTGTATCCAAATCAGTCCATTGTTCAGCCTTTGTGCTCTTCTACTTCTGTATATGTTTGCTCAAGCTGTTCCTCCATCTGGGACCCCCACTTCTGATCTCTGTTTATTTCAATCCTACCCAACATCCGATGCTGAAGTCAAAAACCCACCTCATTGTACATGTTCCCTGAAGAGCCCAGTCAGTCCCTGGTTCTCATTTCCTTCTCTGGACACCTACAGTACACTCCCAAGACCACTTACTGGGCCTTTATCAGATTCTACTTGGTGTTATGTGCTGTCTTTCTTGGAAAGCCTCTGCAATGTTGCAAAACCCCAAATCACACCACAGTGCCTCCATCATGACGGATTAATTAAATAAGCTCTCATACGATGCTACGTGTAACATATATGTGTACCATACAGCTTATAGAGGGCTTTCATATATTTTATCTTATCTCTCATGGTGGCACTTTAAATAAACAAACTTTCAAACCCTCAAACTATAAAGTTTACAGAAGACTTTCACATATATCTTA
Source organism: Physeter macrocephalus (assembly GCF_002837175.3). Lineage (NCBI taxonomy): Eukaryota > Metazoa > Chordata > Mammalia > Artiodactyla > Physeteridae > Physeter > Physeter macrocephalus. The sequence continues at coordinate 40,463,366 of NC_041223.1, forward strand.
TTTCACAATCATTCCTTTGGAGGAAGGCCCGACAGATGTTATGATCCTATTTTACAGACGAGGAAGCTAGACTAGGGAATGATGAGTGGTTCACACAAGGCCTCACCGACTAAAAGGCGGTAGAGGGATTTAGAGCCATCTTTTCTGATTTGCTAATACGCTCATTTGGCTTAATAGCTTTCTTTTTTCCATACTTGATCATTTCAATTATAGTTTTAAGCTGGTGATTTGGAGTTTGGATACATTATTAAAATGATACAGAAAAAATGACTTAATACTAAGAGGTCACAGAGATACAAAACCAGTAAACATAATAAAGGCATATGATTAGTACTTTAAGTGACTTGGCAATTGATATAAAGCAAGAAAAAGCATGAGAGAGCTCTTGATGTGGAATTAAATCATGGAGACTAAGCAAGTGTGGCATAAAGAACAGGAAGATGAACGTCTAGGAACAATGGTTTTGAATTAAGTATGTTTTAAGTTTTTCTTATATTTTCAATCATGTACTGCAAAATGAAAAGAAATGTTATACAAAATCCATTAAAATTAGAAAAGAATATATTCACAATTTATGGATTCCATTGACTAACTAACTGTTCCAGTGTTGAATTGCTAATGTTTCTTAAATGCAAACTCTGAGCAGGCATAGTCCCAGATGTTTCATGGATCATTTACTGTCCCTTACAATGGAACTCAGAAGCATTATTACCCCAACTTTTCAGAGAAACTGAGGCAAAGAACTACTGTTGATACAGATGAGATCTTCAACATAAGCTGCCTAACTCCTAAGCCCAAGCTAAACTCTGTATATCACTCCTGTGATCAGGAAAATCTGAATCCACTGATTCTAGTACATTTTAAGTTAAAGTAAATATGTTTGGACTTCATTGTGTTTCTTAATAATTGTCCATTAGTTTAAAAAATATTAAAACCTCTTGTGTTCTTGCTAGAAATGTGTATAACTTCAATGACTTAGTATTTCCCCAGAGAACTTAAAAGTCAAGTTTGGAACAAAATAATCTGCACCACAAGCTCCTCTGTACTTTGCAGTGTCTGCACGTCTGTTTGCTGTCACATATGTAACAAATGAACACATGTGGCCCAGTTAGGATTGCCAAGTGTCTCTGATTCTGAAAGGAGACATTTATTTTAGGAGGACATCTTGGTCTCAGTGGTCTCCAGCCTTGTTAAATTTAACCATAAATGCATAGATTAACAATTTTCATGGAATGTAACAGTTTCTTCCTCGCTTAAAAAAAGTGGTGGTTACCATTATGGATGATCCATCTTCAAGCATGTTTGTGTTTGTGACCTCCCGTGCAGTATTGGTAGTAAATAGTAAGAGCTAACAAATGACCATTGGAATCAGACAGATCTGGGCTTGAATCTCAATCTTTCTTTTACTGTGTGGTATGGAGTTTTTACTGAGTTTCTCTGAACCTCAGTTTCTTCAAGTGTAAAATATAGTACCTAATTTGTAGGATTTGGACAAGGATAAAACAAAGTTATATGCAGACAATCTAGAGGTATCATGGCTAACACATGCTCCATAAATACTAACTTAACAAATAAATGCTGAGAAAACACAAAGTACATGTATAGAAAATAGATTTTTCCAGACAGACAAGTACAACTAAATCAATATAGTTATTGGAGAATATAAAATCATGGATGCTTTTTTTCCTTTTTTATTCTAATTTTCTGTATCTTCCAGGATTTTCATTAAAAAATAAAGCAGGATTGTGCCACAGTCAGTGGCTGAGGAAATATACCATATTACTGGCAGTAACAGGAATTTCAGCACACAAGGGTTGACATTGGTATCCACTGCAGTTCACTTGGAAGAAATCAGACATTATCTCATGAGATTTGATATTAAGTTAAGTTTAGAAACCAATTTTATTTTCTCCAGTTAGTTCTATGAACATATTTCCAATGGTCCAGTCTCTCACAATCTCCTAGAGGCATTTTTATGTGTAAAGATGTTGAGTGTTTCAGTGAAGAGTTAATAAGTTAAAGGACATACAAGCTTAAGCTGGTGCACTGAAAACTGAACTTGGAAAAGATGCTTCTAGCACAGTCCAAGGAGACTCTGAGGCTGTAATTTTCAATAGGCAATCCAAGCCCTTTGGTTAACCGTGGTCTCGGATGAAGATTATTTCACCTGGCAACACCTGAGTGCAAGGATTGTCATTGTAATTGGTGGCCTTAAGGGAAACTGGTTCTTTGGCAGGAAATCCACTCACAGCACCTGCTGTAGGACCCTGTGAATCCCAGCTATTCCTGGCATGAATTTCACTCTAATATGATTAAAACAATCCTTACCTACATGGGTCTTTTCTCAACAGAGGTACCCAGCATGAGGTAACAAGCTGGGACAAAATGAACACAGGTACAGTTCCCTGCCAGATGAGCCCCCTCAGGAAAAAAATTATAAAATAGGATACTCTGAACCATATTTAGGGATTCCCTTTTGTAATTAGTCCAGTGCAATTTATTGAACACTAGTAACTGCTTAAAAATTCTTCAGTTGTGGAATCATTGATTCTGGTATAACCCAGGCTTATATGAGTTGAGCCCATGTGAGTTAGTTCTTCCCCTAAAACCCTAAAGAGCTGACAATTGAAGTTATGGATGTTTAAAACTAAGGCTCAGGGCTTCCCTAGTGGTGCAGTGGTTGAGAGTCTGCCTGCTGATGCAGGGGACACGGGTTTGTGCCCTGGTCCGGGAAGATCCCACATGCCGCGGAGCGGCTGGGCCCATGAGCCATGGCCGCTGAGCCTGCGTGTCCGGAGCCTGTGCTCCGCAACGGGAGAGGCCACAACAGTGAGAGGCCCAAGTACCGCAAAAAAAAAACTAAGGCTCAAAGCCATAAGAGGCTTAGCAAATGTGCTAAGCCTACAGTGAATCCACAAAAAAGCACATGCCAGTTTGCACTAAATTGAACGATAAATCATGAGTCACCTAATTTCTTACCCTTTTACTCTTGTTTCTTCTATTCTAAATCTTCCGCTTATAACCTTTGTGACCTAGAAGAGAGCTGGGTGCTGAACTTTTTGGACTGGTGCTTTCCATGGCACTTCCAGTTAGCAAAAGGTGCAGCTCAAGGTGGCTCTTCTTCCACTGCTTCTCCTACTTCTCTCTGCTCTCAGTGATTGCTCTGTTACTAGTGGTTTCTCTCCAGGCAGCAGGTCCTGTGATAGGTGTTTCCTGGGACAACCCTCTATACATCTAGTGCTACATCTAATGCCCTCTAAAATCCTTAGTTTGGCTCTGGGTCCCCTTGAGGCTGAAATGCTAGTGTGATCAACACTATGGGGCAGTTTATAACATTGATGACCTTCTTTAACATACAGTGAACACCAACAATGTAGTAAGCATTTCAGATAACAGTAGTAAATACTCCGGATGGGATTCTTTGACAGAAAGCATACTGTGGGGTAAGGAGAGGCACTTACTCTGTGAAGTTCTCTAGACAAGCATGTTCAGCACTGCCCCTATCAGCATCAGGAAGTTGACCTGTGCATCATATTCTCTTCAGAAAACACTGCCCTGGACTCCACATTCCCTTAGAGTGCTCCCATGACTAGTAATGATGCCAGAATGCTCAAGCCTCAGGTGTTCCAGTGTAAAGTCATTCACTCTCCCCTAGGCAGGTCCAAACTCAGGTCACCAGAAGAGGTGGTGATTCTTCTTCATGTGCCTCAGGATACATGGCACATACAGAAAGGAAATGCTGATATACCCTTGGCTTTTCTTTAGTTTCCCGAGATATGCAAAATGAACTAATTGGCTTTTCAAAAATGATGAGCACTTAACCTGTGTTTCAATCTTCTTTATGAGTCCTACCCAATGCAACCAAAAATAAAAACCTGTAAAAGAGATAGTTCAGTAATGTTTCTCTCTGTTGCTTGACAATTTACATCTTGAGTAGAGAGGTAAACAAAGTGGAGAAGGAATGTTATCCAAGCCCTTTGAGTCAATTACATTTCAATGGGTTTACTGTAGATTCTATGGCTTGAACCTGAGTTACTTGAGTCAAAGTTGTGCTATTGTCAATTGTCTCCATATAAACAAAACTAACACATTATAATTGTGTTGTCATATTCCTTGTCTTCTAAACCTCTAATAATTTATAAAAAATAATGCACATATTCAGAAGCAAGCATATAAATTCAAACAGATTATATATTAAAACAATTCTTCATGGAGTACCAAAATGATTTTCTTCATATTATATTGTACATCACTGCTTATCATTCTAGCTTTGTTTGTTTGAAATATATATTGATAGCTCTAATGTTTTATATGCATTGCTTACTTCACTGAAGGTGGCTGATTGGTAGATAGATAGGTAGATGGAACTAGTGGCACACACATCAAACTACATTCTGCAGAACATTTTAAAGTATCATTTTATAAAGTAATAATTACAAGTAAGACATCCAGACTAAGCATGGGAGCCTACATTATGCTAATATCAAAAAGCAATAAAGTAAAACTTTCCAAAGCTTTTAGTTTGGGAACTCTTAATGTGGTCAACTAAAAATAATTTCCTGTTTCCAAGAAGTTTTTTTCCAACAAGAAATCCTCTCTCTGGAAATATCAGCTGTCTTCATAGTTATTTGATACTACTGCCCAGAAAAGTCTGGGGAGAAAAAGAAAAGAAAGAAAGCGGGAAAGGCCAATAGAGTGGAGGAAACCCCTCTTGGAATTTCAAGGCAGAGAAATGTGGAATAAGTTAGCTATGCCAACACATTTTATATAGAAAGCCTGAAGAACTGAGTAAAGAAGAGAAATATTCGTATGAAGGACCATGTAACCCTTATACATGTAACTTCATATTAAATAAATTAAGCTGAAAAAAAGAGAAAAGAAAACAATTAAAACCTCTTATAAGAGACGTTTAGGAAATATTTAGTACATATAAATGGATGAATAATTAGAAGACAGGGATCAATGGAGTAGTCACTCAAGTATGCTCCTAAAATGTTATAGCTCTTGCTATTGCTGCTCTACTTAATTTTTTTTTTTATTAAAGGTAGTTGTATTAGGGTTCTCCAGAGAAACAATAGGAGATATATATTTACATATATACATTAAAATATATTATACAATTTTAATAATTTAAAAATTCTGTAACTAATACTAGAATAGAAGAAAATAATGTAATATAACAGAAGATCAAGAAACAACGCTGTATATATAAAAATTTAATATATGACAGAGGAACTATATCAAATGATTAAGAAAGAAAAGTTTACTTAGTAAAAGAGCTAGCTAACTACTTGAGAATAAAAAATATCCCTACCTCATGCCACACAGCAAAATAAATTACTAATTTACTAAAATTGAATATTAAAAATTGAGACCCTGAGATGCTAGAAGAAATATAATGGCTATATAATTTTGAGGTGAGAGATAGTACTTTAAATCATAAGTAATATATTTATGTAAATTAGCCATACTTTCCAAAACAAATACAAATTTAGTGAGAAGAGTAGCATTGTTTTACATTTTTGTAAATCCCTTTAATGTTTGGCTTAATAGAAAACATCTGGATTCTTATATCTGCTTCTGCATTCATCTGTGGTGATATCATATGTCATGTAGCTTCTGGAAAACTCCACTGTAAAGTTGTGAAGGGATAAAAGTGAAAAAGGCAGATATATCTTAGTATTATTATGAAAATAGTTTTGACATTTTAGGCCTCCAGAAAAGGTCTGTGAGACTACAAGAGGACTCTGACTCATACTTTCAGAACTCCTGTTATAGATTAATGTTAATCTTTATATTGATAATATCTCTAAGGGACAATTTCATTTGCATTGTGCTGGAAAATATTTATCTGCATTACCTGTAGTTTCCTACAAGTTATCAGTTTCCTACCCATCTGGAGTTGCAAAATAGCCCAAGCAATCAAAGATGTACACTCTTAAAGAACTGGATAATCCCTTAAAAGGTACAAAAGGACACTTATAATCCTATAATCTCTTCTGTCCATTTCTTAATCTATCCTTCCCCCTGCCACCTTGCATCACTAGCTTCCACCATGTTAAACATGCTGATATGCAAAAATTAGTTGGGGAAATTTCTGGACAGTAATAAAATGAGAAGAAAGGAAAATTGGAACTCCTTCCAATGTAGTTAATGTAGCTGCTTCCACACTTAGATTCTCACAAAATTCCTTCCTTTCCAATCCTCTTTTTAAAAAATTACATTTTCCTAAAGGAATACTTCTTTTTCTTCCTATTTCAGTCCTTTGACCTTGTTTGGGAAATGTTACCACTTTCTTCAGCATGTAGAAATTTCTTGGGGGCGGTGTCAAGATGGTGGTGTGGGAAGATGTGGTGTTCATGTCTCCCTAAAACTAGGGGGCCTGCTGTATGTGGGTGGGGGACTCTGACACCCAAGGAGATGGGAGGAACCCCCAAGTAAACCGGTAGGACATGAGGGGACTGAGGGGGCAGGAGAAGTGGAAGCCAGACAGGACCAATGCCCCTGAGGGGTGGCTGAGGGAGGGAGGGGATCCCACACCTGGAGGGACCCTTGGGGTCTCGGATCAGGGAGGAGCATGAGCCCTGCCCAATAAGCCGGGGAAGTCTCCTGGCTCTCATCCTGGATCCTACTCCCACAGAGGCCCCCTCTGGGCAGTCTTGGTCCTGGGGGCGTAGGAGAGAGGCTGAGGGAGAACAGGAGAGGCAGGTGGGAGGAGCCCTCCAGGACTGGAGGAGTGGGAGAGGAGCAGAGGGTGTTGGCCCTGCCCACTCGAGCCCAGGAAAGCTACTGAGCTCCCAGGCTGGTCCCCTGCCCTCCAAAGCCCCCTCCAGGCTGCGTGAGTCCTGGGGACATAGGAGGGAGACCGGGGAGATCAGAAGAGGCAGGCAGGAGGAGCCCTCCGGCTTGCGGGATCTTCATTCATGAGCCGGGCATCAGGTGGAAGCTCCTGTGGTGGGAGCTCGAGGTACAAACCACTGGACTAACAGAGAACCTCAGACCCCAGGGAATATTCATTGGAGTGAGGTCTCCCAGAGGTCCTCATCTTGGCACCAAGACCCAGCTCTACACAACAGCCTACAAACTCCAGTGTTGGAAGCATCAGGCCAAACAACCAGTAAGATAGGAACACAATCACACTCATCAAAAAAAAAAAAAAAAAAGGAGATGGCAAAAAATACGTCACAGATGAAGGAGCAAAGTAAAAACCTACAAGACCAAATAAACAAAGAGGAAATAGGCAATCTACCTGAAAAAGAATTCAGAGTAATGATAGCAAAGATCATCCAAAATCGCAGAAATAGAATGGAAGCACAGATTGAGAAAATACAATACATGTTTAACAAATATCTAGAAGAACTAAAAAACAAGCAAACAGAAATGAACAACACAATAACCAAAATGAAAAATACACTAGAAGGAATCAATAACAGAATAACTGAAGCAGAAGAACTAATAAGTGATCTGGAAGACAAAATGGTGGAAGTAACTTCTGAGGAGCAGAATAAAGAAAAAAGAATGAAAAGAATTGAAGACAATATCAGAGACCTCTGGGACAACACTAAACGCACCAACATTCGAATTATAGGGGTCCCAGAAGAAGAAGAGAAAAAGAAAGGGTCTGAGAAAATATTTGAAGAGATTATAGTGGAAAAATTCCCTGACATGAGAAAGGAAATAGTCACCCAATACAGGAAGTGCAGAGAGTCCCATACAGGATAAACCCTAGGAGAAATACACCAAGACACATATTAATCAAACTAACAAAAATTAAACACAAAGAAAAAAATATTAAAAGCAGCAAGGGAAAAGCAAAAA
>NC_041223.1:40474337-40485838 GCF_002837175.3 Physeter macrocephalus
AAAAGAAATGTTTAACAAAGATCTAGAAGAACTAAAGAACAAACAAACAGAGAGGAACAACACAATAACTGAAATGAAAAATACACTAGAAGGAATCAATAACAGAATAACAGGCAGAAGAACGAATAAGTGAGCTGGAAGACAATATGGTGGAAATAACAGCCAAGGAGCAGAATAAAGAAAAAAGAATGAAAAGAATTGAAGACAATATCAGAGACCTCTGGGACAACACTAAACGCACCAACATTCGAATTATAGGGGTCCCAGAAGAAGAAGAGAAAAAGAAAGGGTCTGAGAAAATATTTGAAGAGATTATAGTGGAAAAATTCCCTGACATGAGAAAGGAAATAGTCACCCAATACAGGAAGTGCAGAGAGTCCCATACAGGATAAACCCTAGGAGAAATACACCAAGACACATATTAATCAAACTAACAAAAATTAAATTCAAAGAAAAAATATTAAAAGCAGCAAGGAAAAAACAAAAAATAACATACAAAGGAATCCCCATAAGTTTATCAGCTGATTTTTCCGCAGAAAATCTGCAGGCCAGAATGGTGTGGCAGGATACATTTAAAGTGATGCAAGAGAAAAACCTACAACCAAGGTTACTCTACCAAGCAAAGATCTCATTCAGATTCGATGGAGAAATCAAAAACTTTTCAGACAAACAAAAGCTAAGAGAATTCAGCACCACCAAACCAGCTGTACAACAAATGCTAAAGAAAGTTCTCTAGGTGGGAAACACAAGTGGAGAAAAAGACCCAAAAAAACAAACTCAAACCAATTAAAAAATAGTAATAGGAACATACATATTGATAATAACCTTGAATGTAAATGCCCCAATCAAAAGATAGACTGCTGAATGGATACAAAAACAAGACCCATATAAGCTGTCTACAAGAGAACCACTTCAGACCTAGGGACACATACTGACTGAAAGTGAAGGGATGGAAAAAGATACTGCATGCAAATGGAAATCAAAAGAAAGCTGGAGTCACAATACTGGTATGAGACAAAATAGACTTTAAAATAAAGACTGTTACAAGAGATAAGGAAGGACAGTACACAATGATCAAGGGATCAATCCAAGAAGAAGATATAACAATTATAAATGTTTATGCACCCAACATAGGAGCACCTCAATTCATAAGGTAAATGCTAACAACCATGAAAGGGGAAATTGACAGTAACACAATCATAGTAGGGGATGTTAACACCCCACTTACACCAATGGACAGATCATCCAAACAGAAAATAAATAAGGAAACACAAGCTTTTAATGACACAAGAGACTAAATAGATTTAATTGATATTTATAGAACGTTTCACCCAAAAGTGGCAGAATACACTTTCTTCTCAAGTGCACACAGAACGTTCACCAGGATAGAGCATATCTTGGGTCACAAATCAAGCCTTGAAAAATTTAAGAAAATTAAAATCATATCAAACATCTTTTTTGATAACAGTGCTATGAGATTGGAAATCAATTACAGGAAAAAACTGTAAAAAACACAAATAAATGGAGGCTAAACAGTGCACACTAAATAAGCAAGAGATCACTGAAGAAATCAAAGAAGAAATTAAAAAATGCCTAGAAACAAATGACAATGAAAACATGATGACCAAAAACCTACAGGACATGGCAAAAGCAGTTCTAAGAGGGAAGTTTACAGCAATTCAATCTCACCTTAAGAAACATGAAAAATCTCAAATAATCTACCCTACACCTAAAGCAACTAGAGAAAGAAGAACAGAGAAAAACCAAAGTCAGTAGAGGAAAGAAATCATAAAGATCAGAGCAGAAATAAACGAAATAGAAGCAAAGAAAACAATAGCAAAGATAAATAAAACTAAAAACTGGTTCTTTGAGAAGATAAACAAAATTGATAAACCCTTAGCCAGACTCATCAAGAAAAAAAGGGAGAGGAAACAAATGAATAAAATTAGAAATGAAAAAGGAGAAATCTCAACTGACAATTCAGAAATACAAAGGATTATAAGACACTGCTACAAACAACTATATGCCAATAAAATGGACAACCACAAAGAAATGGACAAATTCTGGGAAAGGTACAATTTTCTAAGACTGAACCAGGAAGAATTAGAGAATATAAACAGACCTATGACAAGTAATGGAATTGAAACTGTAATTAAAAATCTTCCAACAAACAAAATTCCAGGACCAAATGGCTTCACAGGTGAAGACTATCAAATATTTAGAGAAGAGTTAACACCAGATCCTTCTCAAACTCTTCCAAAAAATTGCAGAGGGAAGAACACTCCCAAATTCATTCTACAAAGCCACCATCACCCTGATACCAAAACCAGAAAAAGATATCACTAAAAAAGAAAATTATAGACCAATATCATTGACTAATATAGATGCAAAAATTGTGAACAAAATTCTAGCAAACAGAATCCAACAACATATTAAAAGGATGATACACCATGATCAAGTGGGATTTAACCCAGGTATGCAAACATTCTTCAATATACACAAATCAATCAATGTGATACACCAGCTTAACAAATTTAGGAATAAAAACTATAATCATCTCAATAGATGAATAAAAAGCTTTTGACAAAATTCAACACCGATTTATGATAAAAAAATCTCCAGAAAATGGGCATAGAGGGAACTACCTCAGCATAATAAAGGCCATATATGACAAACCCACAGCAAACATCATACTCAATCGTGAAAAACTGAAAGCATTTCCTCTAAGACCAGGAACAAGACAAGGATGTCCACTCTCACCACTCTTATTCAACATAGTTTTGGAAGTCCTAGCCATGGCAATTAGAGAAGAAAAAGAAATAAAAGGAATACAAATTGGAAAAGAAGAAGTAAAACTGTCATTGTTAGCAGATGACATGACACTATACATAGAAAATCCTAAAGATGCCACCAGAAAACTTCGAGAACTAATCAATGAATTTGGTAAGGTTGCAGGATACAAAATTATTGCACAGAAAACTCTGGCATTCCTATACACCAACAAAGAAAAATCAGAAAGAGAAATTAAGGAAACACTTCCATTTACCATTGCAACAAAAAGAATAAAATACCTAGGAATAAACCTACTTAAGGAGGCAAAAGACTTGTACTCAGAAAACTATAAAACACTGATAAAGGAAATCAAAGATGATACAAACAGATGGAGAAATATACCATGTTCTTGGATTGGAAGAATCAATATTGTGAAAATGACTATACTACCCAAAGCAATCTACAGATTCAATGCAATCCCTATCAAACTACCAATGGCGTTCTTTACAGAATTAGAACAAAAAATTTTACAATTCGTATGGAAACACAAAAGACCCTGAATAGCCAAAGCAATCTTGAGAAAGAAAAATGGAGCTGGAGGAATCAGCTCCTCAACTTCAAACTATACTACAAAGCTACAGTAATCAAGACAGTATGGTACAGGCACAAAAACAGAAATACAGATCAATGGAACAGGATAGAAAGCCCAGAGATAAACCCACGCACATATGGTTACCTAATTTATGACAAAGGAGGCAAGAACATACAATGGAGAAAAGACAGCCTCTTCAATAAGTGGTGCTGGGAAAACTGGACAGCTACATGTAAAAGAATGAAATTAGAACACTACCTAACACCATACACAAAAATAAACTCCCTAGAGAAATGGAAATAAAAACAAAAATAAACAAATGGGACCTAATGAAACTTAAAAGCTTTTGCACAGCAAAGGAAACCATAAACAAGACGGAAAGACAACCCTCAGAATAGGAGAAAATATTTGCAAATGAAGCAACTGACAAAGGATTAATCTACCAAATTTACAAGCAACTCAGGCAGCTCAATATCAAAAAAACAAACATTTTAATTAAAAAATGGACAGAAGAACTAAATAGACATTTCACCAAAGAAGACATACAAATGGCCAAGAGGCACATGAAAAGATGATCAGACTTCCCTGGTGGCACAGTGGTTAAGAATCTGCCTGCCAATGCAGGGGACACAGATTCGAGCCCTGGTCCGTGAAGATCCCACATGCTGTGGAACAACTAAGTCCCTGTGCCACAACTACTGAGCCTGTGCTCTAGAGCCCTCGAACCACAACTACTGAAGCCCATGCACCTAGAGCCCCTTCTCTGCAACAAGAGAAGCCACCACAATGAGAAGCCCACACACCACAACGAAGAGTAGCCCCCATTAACTGCAACTAGAGAAAGCCAATGCACAGCAACAAAGACCCAACGCAGCCAAAAATAAATTAAGTAAATAAATGAAAGATTAAAATAAAAATTACCTTAAAAAAAAGGAAAAGATGCTCAACATCACTAATTATTAGAGAAATGCAAATCAAAACTACAATGAGGTATCACCTCACACCTGTCAGAATGGCCATTAACAAATCTAGAAACAATAAATGCTGGAAAGGGTGTGGTGAAAAGGGAATGCTTTTGCACTATTGGTGGGAAGGTAAATTGATACAACCACTGTGGAGAACAGTACGGAGGTTCCTTAAAAAACTAAAAATAGAACTACCATATGACCCAGCAATCTCACTACTGGGCATATACCCTGAGATATCCATAATTCAAAAAGAGACAAGTACCAAAATGTCCATTGCAGCACTATTTAGATTAGCCAGGACGTGGAAGCAACCTAAATGTACATAAACAGATGAATGGATAAAAAAGATGTGGCACATATATACAATGGAATATTACCAGACATAAAAAGAAACGAAATTGAGTTATTTGTAGTTAGGTGGATGGACCTAGAGTCTGTCATACAGAGTGAAGTAAGTCAGAAAGAGAAAAATAAATACCATATGCTAACGCATATATATGGAATCTGAAAAAAAAAAAAAAGGTACTGATGAACCTAGTGTCAGGGCAGGAATAAAGACGTAGACATAGAGAATGGACTTGAGGACACGGGGTGTGGAGGGGGAAGCTGGGGTGAAGTGAAAGTAGCATCGACATATGTACACTACCAAATGTAAAATAGATAGCTAGTGGGAAGCAGCATCATAGCACAGGGAGATCAGCTCGGTGCTTTGCAATGATGTAGAGGAGTGGGATAGGGACAGTGAGGGGAAGCTCCAGAGGGAGGGGATATGGGGATATATGTATGCATATGGCTGATTCACTTTGTTGTACAACAGAAACTAACACAGTATTGTGAAGCAATTATACTCTAATGAAGATCTATTAAAACAAAAAGAAATTTCTCTTTTTGGTCTCTTTTATATCTGGCAACTTGAATGGCATCTCCAACTTTGGTCAAATGTTTATAAGAATCTCTTTTGCTCAGGAAGTTAGGATGCATTCCCGTTACATGATTAAAAGTAAATATGGGAACTTCCCTCGTGGCACAGTGGTTAAGACTCCGAGTTCCCAATGCAGAGGGCCTGGGTTCGACCCCTGGTCAGGGAACTAGATCCCATATGCACACCGCAACTAAGAGTTCACATGCCACAAGGAGCCCCCCTGCCACAGTTAAGACCTGATGCAACCAAATAAATTAATAAATAAATAAAAATAAATTAAAAAATAAAAAGTAAATATGACTGTGTCTATTCTAGTTCAGTACATACTGCAGAAGAAAACATGGCTTTTTTTCCCACTAGATCATCTAGTAGGTAATGCTCATCATGGTGGACAATAAGATTACAAAACCAAATCTCAAATCCAAAATACATTCATGTGTACATACATACATGTATGTGTGTGTATGTCTGTGCGTGTGTGTGTGTGTGTGTGTGTGTGTGGAAAATAAAACGCTCTTTTTAAACCTTTTATCTTTACTTTGGCCTGTTCTTCTCAGAACAATAGACTCCACCATTCTTATTCTAAGAGGCATTTGACACTTTCATGTCCCAACTGAGTGTGGTATTATTACCAAAGACATCATATTAAGTACAAGTGGCTTAGCCTTAGTTTCCCTTCCTAAGAAGTAGTAGATTCAATTAAATTTTTTAAAGATTTCCCTTTCTAAAAGTATGTGTTTGAAAAGAGAGGAATTGCAGGTAGGGAGAGCTCCAGTTTGTATATAATACATGCCCAAAAAATTACACCAACTGTGTGAACATGAGTAAGACTGAACAGACATTTGAAAATTTACCAACATTGCACTACCTTATCTTGTGATTTATATTAAGGTAAGGAAGACAAGTCAGTGCTTATTCTCATTACCAACAATCCTAAAAAGTTATTAATCCTAAATCTGACCTTAGGACTAAAGGAGCTACTTCTTCTTTTATGCTGTCAGTACAAAACTGGAGTCATGAGGAAGTCTAAGTGTGATTCTAGAGATAGAAAATTGGCTGACTTTGACCACAAGAAACAGACTTTAGTGAACCTTGCTGTAAAATCCTTTCTCCTTTTCCTTCTCTCTCTCCTTCTCCTTCTCCCTTTCCTTCTTCTTCTTCAGGAACAGAGGCAGAAATGGCAGTGATATGAAGCTTTTAGTTTAAATAAGGATTGGCAAACTCTGACTCCATGAGTCAGATCTGACCCTCTGCCTATTTTCGTATACTCTGTGAGCTAAGATTGTTTTTAAATGGTTGAGATTAATCCAAAAGAATAATGACATTTCATGACACATAAAATTCAAATTTCAGTATTTATAAATAAAATAATATTGGAACAGCCACATTCATTTGTTTATATATCATATATCATTGCTTTCATGCTATATTGGCAAAGTTAAGTAGCTGCAACAGAGACCGTATATAATACTCTCATCACTTCACACGCCTGCTCTGTGCACTACAAATCACAGTGATGTAATTATAACTCAACAGCATTTCAAATGCCATGCATATTGCTGTACCACAACACGATTTTTATGAATTGCCAGTGTGTATCTATCATGTCAACACAAGAAGAGAAAACTGCACTTTGAAAATTATACTTTTAAGGAACAATGGAGTATGGATTATTTTATTATTGAATTAGATGCTGAAGAATGGTGTTTATTATGAAGTGACACTATAGCTGTGCTAAAATAATACAATATACATCAACATTACCAGACCAAGCATTCTATACACATATAGTGTATAGTTGGACAAATTTACCAAGCTTGTGGAAGCTTCTTGAACAAGAAGAACTGCTCTCAATCAGTATTATTGAATACTGAATAACTTTGGATGGTAGCTTTTGCTGCAGCCTTGATAATGTCTCTTAATGAATTAAATCTAAAGTTATGAGACAATACAGAGTTTATATGTGAAACTTACACTGCAGCAAAGACATTTGGACAACTAATGTTTTCTTGAGTGACAAATAATTTTAAGCTGCCTTATACATATCATGTGTTGGCAAAGTTAAAACAAAAGTCAAGATTTTTATCCCCATACAAATTTACAACGAGTACATTTTGGGGGCTCAAACTACAGTTCCAGCAGCATTTTTCAGATGTCGATTGATGCAAGTGGAAAAGCAATTTCATCATTTCAAAACCATCTAACTGTACAACTGAGAAGTTTTCACCTAGCCGTCAATTGGAAGTGATTAATCTGAAGTGGATTGACATACTAAAAGGCAAATATCAGAAGAGGAATCTCACAGAATCTTGTTAATGTATTTCAAATTTTAAATATGATTAAAATCATATGCTGGTGGATTGATAACAGTATTTGGCAGTATTATCGCTGTGAAAAGACATTTTGAAAGATGAAATACTTTATAAACTCTCATTACAGATAACATTAACAGATGAATATTTATAATGGATTCTGATGACTGGGGACACTAACTTCAAACTCCAATGAAGCAAAAAGGTTATACCCCTTCCTCAAAAAAGAGAGTTCCATTTTTTTATTTACAGTCCTGTATTACAAAATATTATTTTGTAGTTCTCAAAATAATTTGACTACTGGAGTACTCAATTATAATCATAATATGCATTTCATCAATTTAAAAATATGTAGAAATTTGTTTTCTTTCTTATTATATAAGTACCTACACACTATCCTTAATTTTTCACTTGGCTCACAAACTTTAAAATATTTATTATCTGGGCCTTTACAGAAAGATTTGCTGACCTCTGATCTAAATGAAGTAAATCTGAATTCTGGTTCCACCAACAGAGCATAGAAGAAACTGATGGCAGGAAGAAGGTGCTGGAGGCCACTGACCCCTGGGTTTGGGATGATTCCTGTCTTAAGGACTGCAGGGAAAGAGTTTGGCTGCAAGGGTCATATCTGAGATTTTCTTCTCTCAAATAGAGCAGAGGCTAGCATAAGGATTAATTCTCCTGTTGTCAGAATTAGCCAGGTGTCTTTGAGAATCTTTGTCCACAAGACCTTTAGGAAAGACTGGACCAAGGTTAAATTTTTTAATTTGCACAAATAAAGAAATAAAAGATTATTTTATTTCCCAATGTTGCTAAAACCAGACCCTGCTTATATATACATAGAGAAAATTCTGAAGGGTGCCCACCAACATGTTAATATTGGTTCTCTCTGGGTCACAGGCTTATAGGTTATTTTACTATTTTCTTTTCTCTAATCTTTTTTTCCCCTGATCTTTCTACACTGGATATTTGTTATTTTACTTTTTCACTTGTCTTTTATATTTTTTCCTTGATGTTTCCACAGTGATTATATTTTATTTTAAAATTCATACTTAAAAAAATTACTCCACTTTAAAGGTATTTTCTTATTTATTAATGTTCCAAAATCATCCTGGGAGAGGAAAAATTTTTACTATTTATTTTCAGGTTACTTATGAGGAAAAAAGGTTGTAGTTGAAAGAAAGATCAGTAAGATAGCTAAGTGTTTCCTCTGTAAACACTTTCATTTTATTTCTTCAAGAAAACAAAATTTTTTTAAAAAATTAAAGGAATGCCCACATACGGACTAGGAAATAATGTTCCTAAGTAACTGAATATACTCATATCATTAACGAACACAGAAGCCACCATTGTTGCTAAAAGAAATACGAGCTTTTTTTTTCTTAAAAAAATAAAGTATACGTAAGGCAGTATAGAGAAAAGGAATGAACAGGTTTCTTGTCATGACATTAAAAAAAAAAGAAAACTTTTAAAATAGAATGCAAAATTACTTTTTTGTGCATCAGTAAAAATTGTCTTATATTAAAAAAAAAATCTAATCCTTTTACATTATCTCAAGTTATTCACAGCCCCGACAATTATGAATTCCTCTCAGACTGTGATTTCATGATGTGCTAAATGCCTTTAACATGCTAATTGTGAGCCTGAGAAAGCATCAGGTTCTGGAAGAAGTTAGTTGTCCTAGACACTCAGCGGCAGGGCCAGGTTAATCACACTGTCACACCCCAGAATACTGAGAAACTATCACTCTTCCTGCCAATGACTTTCTGTTTGTTTCCATAGAGTTATGTATTTATAGGAAAACTGTATGTTTTTCTAAACAGATGTTTGTGTTTGTTTATGTATGTCTGTTGACATAGAGAACACTTAGATATTTTGGATAATTTCAGTGATAAGAGATGACATTGACCAATGTGAGTATCATTAAAGAGATGACCATTAAAGAGTATCATTAAAGCCCACTATAGCTGCCTAATAAATTGCATGTATAAAATCACAAGTTTACTTTCTCTGAAACTAATGTCAACTCTTCATGTCTTCTTACTAGCCTCTAACATTTTCAAAAAGAAATAAGGAAGATCTAGAGAAAATCAGAGCAGGGACTATTAAAATATTTTTTCACTTCATTTTCCAACGTTTTAGGAAAAAATAAAATAGAAAGACTCGGTACAGACCAGTGTGAAAAAATTATGTCTTGTCTGAACATAACCAGGCCAGGAAAATAATCACTTTTCATGTAGTATTGATACGTGTTTGCAAGTTCATCATCAAAAAGATGATATTTACCATTCCTAAGTTATTCAAAGATATAGAGGATAAAGGAAGAGTTTTTATAATAATGTCTTTTAGAACAGATTTTCATGTGAAGGGAGCATAGAATCACCAGTGGTTCTTTTTGTCAGCATACCTCTGGGAGGTACATTAGGATTAAGTCTACTCTAATCACCATTTTTTAGCTGACAAAGGTGGATTTTGAACTAATGTGTTCAAACATGAAGTTTGCTCACGTATGAAAAAAGAAAAAAGATCAAGTCAAACTAGTCTTTATCACTAGTCTGGCAATCAATCACATGCCTTCCATGGAAAGCTGTTAGTTTTCCATACAAAGTATTTGCTTTGATATATCTTATAGAAATACAAGATGTGCGTTGAAAACAGCCTGTCTTCCTTCATTTTCTTGGGTTCATAACTTTTAAAAAGTAGCTCACTTTTTTTAAAAGTGTGATTTCTTTATCACATTTTATGTCATTATTCTACAAATTAAGTCTTTCCTTTCTGTTGTAAGATACAAAAATAAAAATCACATAATAGTCACAGAAAGGAGGTTCCCCTGAGGATAAGAAATATATACCAAATTCTATTTGCTTATTAAATATTTTGCTGTGCTTCATAAAATACCTAAAGAATTTTAGCTTATCCAATTATTATTTCTTTAAAGGGTACCTTCTGGAATATGGAGTTTAAATAGTTATTTACACTAAATAGTAAAAAGAAGGTTGCATACCTTAAGTAGGTTTAGCTTACAATTTAAAATCATCACTCTTAAAGAACTTAAACACCAAATTTGCCATGGTGGGAGCAGCATCCCCAGGTAGCATGAAAGACAAGGCTGTAAAAACAAAGTGAGAGGGAAGGACATATGACAGTAGGCCCAGGACAGAGGAATCCCTTTCTTAGGGCACTTTTGTTCAGTGAAGTCAAAGGGGAAAGGGCTACAAAGCTGATGATCTGGATCCCTGGTAGCAGAAATTTACTTGGCAAAGTTTTTATTAAAACCAGGATTGGTAAAGGCTTCCACTTTATTTCTCTGAATATCCAATCAACTACTAAATCCTGGTGGTTCTTCATTAAAAATTTCTCTTGGACACATTGACTAAATATATAAATGTATTATTTAATACATGGATAAATGAATGAACAAACGAATGAATGAGGTACAGCAGTGAAAGGTCTCTTTACTCATTATCTCTCAGATGAGATGCTGCATCCTGATTCCTGGGAGATCTCTCCAAACACAACAAAGTCAGTGGGTGAGCCCAAAAATCATCATGCAATTCTGCAAAAGGGAGATGGAATCAAGCTCAGTATCAAGACCTTCATTTAAAGGACAGGAAGGTATTTTGAAAAGTTAGGATAGAAGAGAACGTTGAAACTCACAACCTAGTTAGTAGCTCCAGCTTATTCTTGGCGCACAAAACATCATGTCTTGCTGGTGACATGACTCCATGTAGTTGAAAGAAAGATCAGTAAGCTCGCTAAGTGTTTCCTCTGTAAACATTTTCATTTTATTTCTTCAAGAAAACAAAATTTAGGGGCTTCCCTGGTGGCGCAGTGGTTGCGCGTCCGCCTGCCGATGCAGGGGAACTGGGTTCGCGCCCCGGTCCGGGAGGATCCCACATGCCGCGGAGCGGCTGGGCCCGTGAGCCATGGCTGCC
>NC_041223.1:40485926-40524549 GCF_002837175.3 Physeter macrocephalus
AACGGGAGAGGCCACAACAGAGGGAGGCCCGCATACCACAAAAAAAAAAAAAAAAAAAAAGAAAACAAAATTAAAAAAAAAAATTAAAGGAATGCCCACATACGGACTAGGAAATAATGTTAAGTAACTGAAGTAACACACCCCCAGAGGGGGAGTGGCACTGAGCTTCCTAAAAAACTTCCTAGGTAACCAGGATTATGTCTGTGGGCCTGCATGTGGCCACAGGAGGATAGAGTGGCAGGAGGGCGGAGAAGGAAAAAGCAGGAGATTCAAGGCAGAAACCAACCAAATTCATCTAACTTCAGCCACTCTTCTCATTTTTCAATGTAGCTTAGGCTATATTTTTAAATTATTATGCCATTATTATTACTATGCTTTATAATTTATTAAGTGCCTATGGAATTTATGTTGGCATATAAAAGTCTTTTTTTGCCTTTTGACACACAACTAATTTGTTGACCATTTGACCACACACAAACTGCTAAGTAGCAATCTTTTTTAAAGATCTTGAGCTATCTTCTACTCAGCTGAAAGCAAGAAGAAATAGAGAATCTTCTGAAAACTTCATAATACTTTCATATGAGTTGGAGACCTAAGGGGTTTAGATAATTCAGATATATGCACAGACGTGGGTGCTTGTCAAATTCAAGCCTTTTCAGTTTTTCTCTTTAGTTTTTATGGTATCAGTTACAGAAAACTGTTTAACCTCCAGGCAGGACCTGGATATTTCATATTTCTCTCAGCTGGAAATTAGAAAAAGGAAAACATTCCATATGAAAGACATTTTTGAAAGACAAGTATACAGAAATATTTTCTCTAATAATACCTATTTTATATAGAAAATATCCTTAAGAAAGGTAAAGCAAGTTTTGTTGGGACAACTAGTATGACATGCATGATAATGTTCTTTCTGGTTTATTTCACAATGCTGTGCTTCGCTAAAACAATGTTTACCTTGATTTTGGGTTTCTCATCTTGTCTTCCTCTTCGTGGCTTGGCTTTAGCTTTTAAACTAAAAATAAAAATAAATGAAGGCAGAGAAAAATTTTTACAAGCAAGTGTCTTATAAGAAATAACTGTAGTCTCATAAAGTTTTATCTTTTTTGATTTGTTGCAATTTGAGATGTAATAAAAACGTAAGGCAAGCTTTAACATCATGTCCTTTAATCTAAATACAGTACTTTCTTGCCTACCATATCAGTGGAACTTACACATTTTAAAATTTTAGTACATGAAAGTTTTTTAAAATCTTAGTACTGCCAGTCTCTGCTAGGATTCCACTTATAAGTTTTTCAGAGGGAGAGAGACACGTGGGAAGCTTGGCATCACTTCTAATGTTACCAAATTAGATAGTGTGTGACAATGTCCAATTTTTCAATAAATACCATTTCAACAAACACCAAACTTGAAGATAATTGCACTGAAATCTGAAGTACAATAGTCCACATCAGGTCAGAAATTGTACATAAAGTCTTGATATTAAAAAAAGTAACATTTCAGTTTCAAATATATTTTAAGGCTAAGATTTAAACATACTCTGAGTACTTAATATCAAATTATGGAAAACAGCATGCTAAGTTTCAATTTTTCCAAGTCAGCATGTACTCTGGAAACACTAAACAAGAATAATTTCTTTCCTTGAAATGTATTATGTTTTTAAATCAAAGACTCATTTTTAACAAAAATGATACTCTGCTCCTGACAGTGGAGGGAAGGGTGTTTAATAGTCACTCTTCTGTGGGAAACATTAAGACAAAAATATTAGAAATCGCTTAACATGCCAGGCTAATGTTTAGTAGTTTTCTGAAAGGTCTGTGAAGCATCTACAAATATTTCTAAAGACAGACTAATTTTTAAATTGAAAAAATCTTGCTCACGTACTAGGGAGAATTTGAATGGTCTATGAAACTTGTTAGGTCTTTGGAAACTAGGTGTTTCTTGGCTAAAAAACAATAGGTCCCTCGAGGTCATTTCTTCCAACTGAGTCACTAACTCAAGGGCAAAGCATGATGTTTAAATGCTAGTGGAGACATAGCCCTCTGACTGTGATCCTTATTTTCATGATGCAGTATCATGTTTTGGATACTCCTCTTCTAATGATATTCAAATCATGTTTACTTATCACAATCTGGGAGCTTCTTATTTGCAAACACTACATCTAATTTCAGCCTTATATCTCCCCAAGGATCGCCATACAGCAGAGGCTAATCCAATGTTTATCAGTTGAATTCATCTAAGATGGGTTTTCTTCTTTCCTAATAATTTCACATTGTGACTCTTCTACCTATTTTCTTTGTGGTGCATCTGCATTAGACCACTGCTTACTGATTTTTGCACCACGTAAGACGAGCAAGATAGTACTACAATTGCCTACTCGATTCTGAGCCTGAAGTGAATAAACAGTAAAATTTTGGAAAGCTCCAGGAAGGGGTAGGAGGCAGAAGGAATGTGCCGTCAGGCAATTTTCTGTCTACTGGGGGATTTGGTGCAATAGAAGAAAACACCGGTGCAGAGGTAAAATTGGCTCATTTTCAAACTGCTGCCATTCCCTAAAAGTTATAACTTTTCACTGGGCTTTGGTTTGTCACCTGTAAAATGGGAAGAGTAAGATTTACCCATTGGGATATTGGAAAGATAAAATGTTACATGTAAAGAATTCAAGATAATGCTATACACACAAATGGTAACTACTAAAATTTGAGCTAGAAAGATTACGGTGCTACAAAATAAGAAATTTTCTTTTTTAGGTCACATTCCTAGCTAGAAGTGGCTCAGCCTATCAAAAGAGGTTTCCAAGTGCTCCCTCTTACTTCATCAATATGTGCAGAAGGCTGACCCCATCCAGAGAATTCAGTTGCCATTGAGAAGAGAGCTGAGAGCTCAATCATTGCATATAGTACCTCCCTGCCCTTCCCAGGTTGGTGAGCCATGTCAGAAGCTGCATTTCTGGTAAACATGTTAGAAACAAGCAGCATCCCTTAGAGTCAATCAATAAAGATAAAGCCCTTAGAAATCTCTCTGACAAAAGACAGAGTCACACATTGGCTTACAAAATTAAATTCAATCATAAAAGCAGGTGTGCTTCCTTGTATACAACTCCTTGAATATAGTTCCTCTCAATTGAAGATCTATGAAGTAAGGAGACAAATTAATATACCCCCTGTACTAATCAGGGTCCTCCTGAGAAACAGAACCAATAAGATCTTACGTGTTTATATGTATATGCTCAGGAGTTCCAGAGGTCTGTCTTAATTTTATACTGTCTTTATCTTGTAGTTAAAGCTGATACAATGACTTTTAAAACTTTATGGTCTTCCTTCTTATTAATTCAATTTCCACTCAGATAAAACCCAGACCAACATATTTCTTTGAGACAGTCCCTCTCAATCTTGGGCTCCCTGGGCTGGAGATGTAAGTTTGTGAATCATCAATGTTATAGACAGTAATTGAAGCTATGGGTTTGGATGAAACTGCTTGGAGTGACAGAATAGAGATTAGAAGAGTGCTTATGATCAGACCTATGCTGTCCAAAAAAAAAAAAAAAAAAAAATTTAACAAAAGTAAAAAGTAAAGACAAACTAGGTCGTTTTTGCAATGACTATGATAGGCTAAGATTTGACAGCCTTAATACATAAAATGTTCTTATAAATAAAATTAAAATTATTAACATATCAGAAGAAGAATGGTCAAATGGTTAGATAAATAGATAGATAGATAGATAGACAGATAGATCATAGATCTCCAGACAATGAAATGCAAAGTCCCTTAACAAGCTATCAATGACTCGCAAATAAATATTTTAAAAAACTTAAAAAAAAAATCAAATTGAAGATTGGGATTGACATATACACACTACTATATATAAAATAGATAACTAATGAGGACCTACTCAATAGCACAGGGAACTCTACTCAATACTCTGCAATGGCCTATATGGGAAAAAAATCTAAAAAAGAGTGGATAGATGTATATGTATAACTGATTCACTTTGTTGTATACCTGAAACTAACACAACATTGTAAATCAACTATATCCCAATAAAACTTTTTAAAAATTAAAAAAAATCAACTTGGAAAAGATTCTTTTGAAGTATTGAACTCAAAGTCAGGAAGGGTGAGAATAGATTGACACTCACATATACTACTGGTGGGGTTGTATTTTGATACAAGAGGGCAATATTTGAGCAATATGTAGACATTTAGAAAGTTTATTTACTTAGTAATTTCTAGGAAATAAATTTTAAAAGGTAGTTAAATATTTATGTGTGAGAATGTTCATTGAAGCACCATTTTTGTACTAGAATGATAGATGAAGTATCAATTTTAACAACAAAAATATCAGGAACAATCAGCATTTCCAACAATAGAGGAATGATTAAGTATATTGTGAGACATACATAGGATTGAGAATTTAAAAGCTAATAACAATTATGCTTTAATGAAATAGAACCATGATCACAATATGATGATAATTGAGGAAAGCAAGACATAAAACTGTGTAAAATATGATTCCAATTTAATTTAAAATATATACATGTTAAAATTCAGAAGGAGATATATCAAAATGTTAACACCATTTATCTGTGTGATGCAGTTATGAATGCTTTCTATTTTCTCCTTTATTCTATCTAGTTTTCTCTTTCATTTTCCCACAATAAGCATAAATTAGTAAACAGAAAACAGTAAAAACAATAAAAAGGAGCCCAAAACGTGATATTTAAAGGCTTTTCTTTGCCCAATTGCACAAGCAAAAACTAAGTGCTTAGCAGTAAAGGCCCTATAGAAAAAGTAGACATCCTAGCACAGATGGCAGGATAAAAATGCAATATGGCGAACACAGAAAGAGATTCAGACTGAATCAAAACAGAGACAATTCCCGTAGGTGGGTGGTTTTCTAAAAATTTGGCACAGAAACCACTTATCTGTACTAGATCTTGCCCAGAAGCATTAAAAGGAAAACAAACAGAGCTGCTCTGGCTGAAGACAGAGACGGAGGGCCAAAGCTCTGCTGCCTGCATCCTTGATCCCCACTCTCTGCCTTCCCCAGCAGACTCTGCAGAGGCGTGAGGTCTAAGAAACACTGAAAATCAAGGAAATCATCTTATACTAAAGTTTCTCATCAACCACTCCCTAATAAAGATGACCTGGAAACGATCAGAGTGTGCTGTGTAATCGTCATGATTGACTACATATTACAATATAAGAAAACTTAGTTCTCATAACAGGATAGGTTTGTTCCCTATTTCTCCACAAATTCATCAGCCCTCTCTATTAAAATCTTTGTTAAAAAATATTATTCTAGGTATTAACATCTATAGGTACTTGGCCTGGAAGGATTCTACCTGCTCTTCAGTTATCCAGAGCAAGAAACAGAAAAAAGAAAGAAAGAAAAAGAAATGTGAGCGTATCTGAAAAGGACTGTGGCATTGAGAGGCTGGGTCAGTTTTGGCTTGATCACCGTTGGCTGTGCTTAATGCCAAAGGGAAAAGAATCCTCCCGTGCCTCGGCCACGCTGAAGCCTGAACAGGGACAGAATGACGGCTGCAGCGAAATGGCCTCAGCCCAGCGACACTGTAGCAAAGGTGTGCTTAAACTAGCAACTGTATCTGTGGTGAGCAGTGCCTGGAGACCACTGAAGCATTTTGACAGGTTATATTTATTGAATCTACTTAAAACTTTTCAGAAGTTTCAACAAGTTGCCTTTCCTCACTCAGATGCCGGTGGCTGCAGTGAAGATGAATGGGGACGCCTCTTCTGACTGTGTGAAAAACTATAGAACAAAAACACATTCTAGAACTATACTCCCCAGGGTGACCATCAGCCACATGTGGCAGTAAGCTCTTAAAATGTGGCTAGTCTGAACTGAGACGTACTGTAAGTGTAAAGGACACACCAGATTTCAAAGTACAGAAAAAGAATGTAAAATATTTCACTAATAATTTTTCATATTGATTACATGTTAAAATCATATATTTTTGATATGTTAAGTTAAAATATATTACTAAAGTTATTTGCATCTGTTTCTCTTACATTTTTTAGTGTGAATACTAGAAAATTTTAAATTCTTTGGCTCACATTTATGACTGACATTAAATTTCCACTGGAGAGCACAGTTACAGAACAAACAGAATTGGGGCTGAAGTTGTTAGTACCTCTGGTCTTATTTGGGATTTTTTTTTTTTTTTTTTTGGTGGGGAGAGGAGAGGATTCCTTGTTCTATGGATGAAAAGAGAGAAAACAGCCCTGTCCTTTTGAGTCCTTGAGGTATCAAATGGGGTTTGAGTTTTTTTGTGGAAGCAGGAAATACCAGTTACATTCCATAATAAATGAGGGAGATGTGGACTAACCCAAAAACGCACTCAGAATGAGCCTTCTGTTGGCTTGTGCAATGGTTAAGAACTATGTTAAGTCCGTTGGTCATTCTGACTCTGTTTTGTTGCCAACATGAAAAGGAGAAAGTTATCTAAACATTTTTTTAAAGGAATGTGAGTATTGACCATCAAAATGAGCTCAGGAATGCTCTACATAATAAGAGCTTGTCTTAACTTTTACTCAGGGATATGTCCTCTTATATTTAGGTCTAAACCTTTAAGCAGAACACTTTTCTCTGAAACTGAACATTAATCTTCGGAAGCCCATGAATTCAAAAATAACGTTAAGTTATATATTCCTCCAAGTATCTTCATTCATCATTTAAATATATTTTGAGAGTCTGAGTAACATAACAGTAGATTCTAAGATGGAGTTTACATTACACAGTCTCATACTTTCAAGGGCCTTAGTATTTTCATTTGTTTATTCAACAGATATTTATTGAGCACTAACTATGTGCCAGGCACTCTGTCAGGCATTAGGTACAATGGGAATAAAAAAGAGAATAAGATCACTGACCTCCTAGAAATCACAGTCCAGTGTGGGAAGTGGACCTTTATGAAATAATCATGTGTGAGTGTTCTGAGAAGCACGAAGGAGGAGCGTAGCTCCTCCAAATACAATAGGAGGAGTGAGGCCCTAAATCCAAATAACTACCCCAAAGCTGATGCATTTGATGTAAAGTATGTGAGGAGAACAAATGTAGCTGTGATACCTAATATATCCCAGCTACGTTATCTAGACATAATAATCTCCTATTATCTAGACATGGCTAATTAAGAAAAACAAGATTTAATTTCAGAGAATGGCCAGGACTTAAGAATAAACTCATCCATTAGGGCCAAAATGTAGGTTGGTGGGGGGCAGGCCCAGTCGATAACAGCAGAAGGAACTACTTGGCTATATTGACAGGCTTGTCGTCACCCTCCAGGAAATCCATGATATACAAAGACTGGGCTGCCATACTGGCAGAGACCCTTCTGTCGATCTAAATAATAAGGCAGGACACCACTACAAAAGTTCTGGTGACTGGGCATGCAGAATGTAGGGGGATGGGGCCTGGAAGGGGAGAGAAATGATTAGACTTAAAAACCCAGCCACAGGAGTTTGCCATCAGAATACTGAGTAACAATTTTGACTTGGAGAACAGTGGCCAGTACTAGCCATGATCTGGATTACATTAGTAAGTGTGAGCAATGTTAGAACACCATGACCAAGGTCAGTCTGTCAAGGAATATTGCTCAGTGCCAATTTCCCCAGTTTAGAAGATGAGGTAGGGACAGGGAGTCCCTGGTGTTTTCTGCTTTAGGTCAGTATTGCCTCCAAGTGATTTTGATACACTTCAAGAAAAATTTCTCATTAGATTCAAATATCTCCTAGATAGATATATTTCTGTGTGTGCAGTTGGGTGAAGGACTGGATTAGGAATACATACTTCAGAGGAGACTTCTCAGTGATTCTGATATGCACCCATCCCTAGATAAGTACAACTGCTCTAGGAACTAAGGGGGAGAATGATTAGTGATCTTACCATCATAAAATTAGAAAGGCAATGACAGGGGGCAGGCAATGACCTACAGAAGAGATACATGTTATGATCATGAGCAAGTTTGTAAGAAGAAGATGGTACTTTAAATAGGCTTTGAAAGAAAATCACGATTTAGAAAGTTGGAGGTGACAAGAATACCATGTGTAATAACTGTTTAGTCATTTAAATTCATATAAAATGTGTAATATCCAATATATGAATATATTCATATTGTATAATATTCAATAAAGAGTTTATAGTTTTAATATATAAATCAAGGCTGTAAAAATATATATTCTTCTAGTCTCTAAATATATGCAGTTGAACACCACAGGAGTTAGGGAGGCCAACCTTCAAAAATCCACGTATAATTTACAGTTGGCCCTCTGTATCCTTGGTTCCTCTGTATCCACGTTTCCTCATAATTCAACGTTCTGCATCCCCAGATTCAGTCAACCATGGATCATGTAGCACTGTAGTATTTACTATTGAAAAAAATCCGCATATTTTTCAATAGTTTTGAATTACCCACATAATTCAAAACTGTGTGGTTTAAGGGCCAACTGTATTCTCTATACCTTGTATACCTTGCTTACCAAGTATTCAACTTTATAGTAAAATTCATTCATCAAGTCATTCTATGATTTTAAAATCATGAGTGTAATTTTTGGTTGACAGAGCTAAATGATGCTCCTTTTTTAGATGAGATTTTACATATAAAGTTCTTCCAAAGACTTCTCCATTAAAATGAATCTCTCTCCAACCACCATCAAATAATAGCAAAAGACAGTGGCCCTTTGTCATAACTTTATTGATAGAAGTTGGAAAGCCAGAGGAGGAGAAAAAAAAGGTTGAGAAGGAAAGAGTGTATTAATCATGTTTCTAGTTTCTGTAAACTTGATGATTTAAAATCTGCCCTACGTGCATGTACCAGAGATACCTTATTCCAAACAGCCTGGTAATTTCTCTGAGTCACCTTGCCTTTGCTCCCTTTGCTTTTTCCCCCTCAGGAGGAATCATCCTCCCAGGGCCACTCTTTTAAAATACAAACCAACCAATTCAGAGTCTACACTTCTCACCACCTCCCTTATTAGGCTCTCACACTCCTGGCCTCAGTCCACCAGCCCTAATCACTGCAGGGCCAGATGTGAGACAGCTGGGACAGCCCCTATTCTCCAAAGTCCACTGAAATGATTCAGACTAGTCAATCCCAAAATTGTTTACCCTGCCTATGGAAAACATGATAAAGGCTCTTGCCCACAGTTTTTTCGCTCTGCCTCCTGACTGCCTGGTGCTTCCCTGTGGCCCTCAGTGGCATGACCTGTATTCTCTCACTTGGGATCTGTGTGTATAATAATAATTTTTTCCAATGGCCATTGTCTCTTGATATGTTGGCCTTACCATCCTAAATAATAATAAATCCTATTAAAACAAAAGAGAGGTAGGAAGAGGGGACAAGGAGGGTGGTTATTGACCAATTCTAGTTACCTGATTAAGAATCTGCATGTTTTGCCTGCTTTGTTCCATGCAAGAAGGGCGAGATGGTTGTCTCTCTGCAAAGTCCAGTAAGGAAACAACTGGTGCTGGGATGGGGACAGCTGGTTGAAGCCCAGTTAATAAGCAGGACAAATGCAAGACGGGAAAGAAGAGGTAAAGAGAAAGGGCATTTGCTTCCAGACTCAGCCAGCGCTAGCGCTTGGAAGAGTTGTAGGAGCAGACAGGGGCAGGGATGGGAGGGCCAGGGTATCTTGAGGTTCCTCCATGGGGAGAACTGGCCATGAGCAGTAGGGAGGGGACAGAGAGAAGGGTCTTATGGTTACTGCTTACATTTCACATTCTTTTGACCTTTGAAAGAGATCTCAGGAGATCCCCTTCTCATAAACATCTGCACATGGTGCAGGGATGGTCAGTACCACCAGGGAAGAGTTTTCCAGTAAAGCAAAGTGTCCCAATCATACTTGAGTGATTTAAGCCCCACTTGTGCTGTCTGTGCCCCAGGCTTCTCCCAAACTCTTCAACCGTCACCAAGTGTCTCCTCAATGTGACTATGTGATTTCCCTTCTCCCAACCAGGGACATTTGAACCCAAAAGAAATTCCTCAACACCTGAAATAAATAACAGAATCTCTTCAATGGGCCTTCCAGTTCTGTGCTGCAGTGCCCAGACCAGAACAATTTTTAAAAATCTTGGAATCACAGTGGCGTGTGGTTTCTGAGAAAAATCACATGTGCTGAAATTCGTTAATTAATTTTAAAACTTATCACATTCACATTTACTACTATACCATTTCCCAACTGGTAGAAAAATATTTCAATATTTAATAAGTAGTGTGGCTATGTTGACATGTACCCCCTGAGTATAAGCCCTGGTTTATTATATTTAAGACAAACTCAGCATTCCAAAGAGAGAAACCTTTCATAAACCCAACCAAAGAGATTTTAAATAAAAGATTTGTACATACTTACAGAGACAAACAAATCATGTGTCTATACACACACACACACACACACACACACACACACACACACATTAAACTGACACTACTTTAAATGTATTCTGTATTTCTGAATATAGAAGTCTCTTTCTTTTCACAGGTTTGCCATTTTGCAATCCCAGTGTTAGAAGTTCTCCATGCCAACAGGAGTACTCTTCCTTGCAGCATGAAAGGCTCTTTGTTATTGTGTTCTTGTGCTACTTTCCCATTCAGCATTTTGCAGAATCCCACAGTTATTCTCCACACTATCACAAATAAAAAGAAAGCAAATGGAGCTTCAGAAAATTGGTACAATTGGTAGAAAGAGAGAGAGGAATTTGTAATAATTTTATGTTATAATATCATGAATTCTTTTACTTAGAAAGAATTCAAGGTCAAGTCTTTCAAAATAATGAGGGTTTCTGTGAATGTTAACAATGCTCTTTGAGATCCTCTACCTAAAATTAAATTCAGTCCCACAACTCCTTGGGGACCTCCAGGCCACTCTAGAAAGGCTCCAGAGTGCATGAGTGCCTGAGCCTGCATCAGGGAAGAAGACATCTGTTTCCCACTCCCTAACACCCTTTGTTTGGTAACAGTACCATAATGTGCCTTTAGGGAATCTCTTCACTCTAGCTCTCAGTCCATTCGTTATAGGTGAGGCTAACCTTGGACCCTGGCGCTGGAAGTGAGCTCCTGACCCCAAGCCAAATGTATAATATTCAATTTCAGGACATTAACTGGAACTTCTGTAAGAGAGATTCTTCCTCTAAAGCTTCCCAGCTGGTAAAACATAAGTCTGAAACTTTCAGTGAACACGTTCACCATAACTTTGGAAAAACTTCAGAATGAAACCAGCACATAGGAAAGAAAGCAGAGTCAAAGATGGTGAGGTGGACACAGAGATGTGCCACTTAGGTTTCACTTCAGGGAATGACTGGATGCCCAGCTACAGGGACTGTGGTCCTCAGATGGTCCCCAGCTGTCAGCTTCTTTAGAGTCTGCCTCAGCTATGGAGACCTGCCTCACCTGAGGTCATGCCCTTCATGGCTCAGCCCGCATTAGTGACTGAGCAAGGTCGCATACAAAGCCTGGCTATTTTGACCAGTCTTGGGAAAGACCTCACAGTCAATACAGAGTATTAACTCAGCTGGTTGGTCGAGGTTTTGCAGGGCCTTCATCATGGTTTCACTTCTCCCTCTGCATTTCCCTTCACAGGTAACAGCTTGCACTCTGAGCTCCAACTCAGCATCTGCTTCTGGAGGACTCTACCTATGGTAGGTAGAAGAAAACAGATGACTAATTATTTGGGAAACCAGGTATGACTGAAATAAATTCTCTCTCCCGACTTCTAGTAGATTGAGTCAATGAAGTCTCTAGCAACTGAAAGGTTCTTAGCAAAACAAGCTCTATAGACCATAACACAAAGTTCTCATGGGAAATTCTGGTAAATATCTGGCTGAACCTGGATATCCCGTTTTTGCATTTGTAACCACCAACTCTCTCACTCTCTTCAAACTAATCTGGTAGTTCATCTTAATCTTCTCAGGTTTATGAGAAATGAAATCTTGCCATCCAAATTACTGAAGACTACATAAATCATTAATGAAAGAAGGAGGACTTGAGTCCAGAAATGTCTTATTCCAAAGCCTACTGTGGGCAGCAAGGAAAAGATGTATTTAGGAAAGGGGAGTGAGTTTATTTCTAAGGTAAGGAACCACTTTGTCCAGGTATAGGGAGTCAAGAAGGGCAGAGATGGAGGAAATGAGATTATGAGCTAATATTCACCCCTAATTTATATGTCTTTATATGTACTTCCATCCATGGCTTTTGTGTCTTTCCACTCTGTCCTATAGGGCTCCCATTCTATTAAGGGCAGATTTTATAGGTAGTTCCCCAAAGCATTTTCTCACCTCTTGCTCTACTAAAAACCTGCTGATATAATAATAACACAATGCTATTCTCTGCCATTTCCTATATAGCCTTCACTTCAATACCACTCTAGACCTTGGCGGGAAGAGCCCCTAATCAGAGCACTAACAGTTAGAGGACCCCACTGGGCTCTCTCTCAGCTATCCTTCTCCCAGTGGGGTGAGGAATCTATTGGGCCAAGTGATATGCTTGTGCTTACCCTTCCAGGCACACTCCAGGCTCCAGGGACCAGAGAATTTCATGTTCCCTGCATAGGCCACTTCCTCTGGCTATATTCCAGAAGTGCCAATATGACCGGTGCGTACAACTCTAGGTCCAATAGGGTGGGTGGCCAGGAAGTGGTTGTTTGTTGAGAGTGTGGGCAGAGGCTACAAAAGTGGACTGAGATTGGGAAGAAAAAAAAGGGTGTGCTGTGTACCAGAAGCCGGCACAGAACTATAAGAATTCCAGAATTCTAAATTGGAACTGAGCCGAGAGGTGAAGGGTAATTTTTTTTTAATTCCCTTTATTCTTTGTTGCTTCTAAATCATTGAATTGCCCTGCTCTTTTCACCTCTAGTCATTTGAAGTTTCAGAATTACAGAAAATCAGCATTGTAAGTTCTCGTGTGGGGAATCATAGATCTAAGGGACCCTTACTCTGTATAAATCTGTGACATTAATTCGACTATACCCTTGCCACTGACTAGAGCACTTACTGCTTTTCTGTCTCCTAATGCAACTCAACAGAGTGACTGTTGAATACCACCTACATTACTGAGCACATACTATGTCAGACACCGAGAATTCAAATGATTAGGACATAGTTTCTGCTCTTGAGGAGTTCAGAATCTAGTGTGTATAGTATGTTTGTAGTGTAGTCTTTGTATGTGTGTGACAAAGCCTACAAAACAATGATTATAATAATATGTAACTATGAATGGCATGATTAATTAACTGTAATTAATTTATAATAATTTATAAATAATTTGGGAGAGCTAGGGTAGGAAGGGCTGGTAGGGGGAAGAACGGGCCTTGGATGGTTTCAGAGCAAAGGTAGCACTGTTTTGTTTTGTTAAATATTTATTTATTTATTTATTTAATTTATTTTGGCTGTGCCAGGTCTTAGTTGTGGCACGCAGGATCTTAGTTGCAGCATGCATGCAGGATCTAGTTCCCAGGTCAGGGATCAAAACCAGGCCTCCTGCACTGAGAGCATGGAGTTTTACCCACTGGACCAACAGGGAAATCCGGTAGCAGTGTTTAAAGCAACATGTTGTGCTCAAGGAATACCAAGTAGCTCTATTTTGTTAGGTCTTCAAATTTAAGAGGTTGAGAAAGGCATGATAATAACTAGTCAGAAAAGGCAGAGTCAAGTCACGGAGGACCTTGGATGCCCTTGTCTAATAAGGAATTGAGACTTTACCCTGTAGATTGAGAAAAGAACTAGAAGAATTTTATACAGAATGGGGACATGATCATATTTAAATTTTAGAAAGATTATTTGAGGGCAGAGGTGGATTCAGGGCAAGATTGATTCACAATCCTGGGTGAATCAAGGGTGACCACATCATTGTTGCCAAACAGGCATGCTTTGAGACTGTAAAAGGAGCACCGTGATCATCCCACTCAGAAAATAGGCATAAACTGGGACCGTCTCTGGAAAACTAGATGTATGTTTACATAATTTGAGGGGATTTAAGGACACTGGGACCATTTATGAAGTTTCTGAAATGATCTAAGTTGGAGACAAAGAAACTGCATGAAAGCAATAGCAGTGGGGATAAAAAGGAGAGATGAATTTAAGAGATGGAAGATAAAACCAGGAATCTTTGATTAATGGTTGTAAGGGTGAAGAAGAGGAGAGGTACTCTGCCTTCAGCTCTGACATGTTTCAAGTCTGGAAGATATCCCATTTGTCCTTACAACAAGAAAAAACTGAACAAACTGAAAATTAGTGACTTTTCTTGGACCCATCAGAGAACTAAAGTTGCCAGGCAAACCTCCACCCCAAAATCTGGCAAGACAGAAGAATCCAGAGTCATAGCTAAGATATATTTATCGGGGGAAGAAGCCTCTGGAACCATAAACTAGTAGGAACAAAAATTGTAATTTTGATGAATTACTGGAGACTGAGTGTGGGCTAGCATGAGGGTGAGAAACTCTTTAATGGCACAGACTTAGGGAGACCACCCACACTTCTATGGGTTCTGCTTCCAGAAATCCCACCAGGTTCTTTTTGTGAAAAGCCAAGAAAATCCCCTTATGGCTCTGGCAGGGGGAGGGGAAAAGCACAGATATGAAATAGGTGCAGAGCTCCACAGTGTTCTCTATAACAAAGGCCTATATTCAGAGGGAAAAAAAAACTTTACCAAAACCTTATCCAATGAGTGGAAAGGGCATTTTCCTCGACTCCTGCTCCTCTAGCCTTCCCGTCTGATATAAGGAGAGGAAAAAGGTGAAGAAACACCTGTGAAGGTAACAGCCCAGGAACTCAAGCCCACTAAAAGACTAAGATTTATTCATAGGATTAGAGAATGCTTTCCCTTCCCATATCTTACCACCACACCAACAAGGCTCCAGAGTAATAGCAGTGGATTACAGGTGAAAGGGCTGCAAGATGCAGATTCTGTCCAAGGAAGAGTTCTTAGGGAAGCTCAAAGTCAACAAGAGAGACAAAATCAAGGGCATTAGAGGAAGCTGAAGCCTCTGACATCTACAGCTAAAACAAGCAACATGGCCCAACCCAACTCCTAACAGATGAACATAAAACTGCACACTAAAAGTTTATTTACTTCAATTCTTATTATACAATACATCATAGCTTTCAAAAATAAACTGCAAGGCATGCAAAAGGCAAAAAAAGAAAAAAGTTTCAAGAGACAAAGCAGCCTCAGAATGAAACCCAGATATGGCATAAACTTGGAATTTTCAGGCAGAAATTTAAAATATCTGTGGTTAATATATTAAAACGCTCTAATGGAAAAAGCAGAATGTATGCAAGAACAGTTTGATGATGTGAGCAGAGAAGGAAACTCTAAGAAAGAAAACAAAAGGAAATTCTAAAAATCAAAAACAATATAAGAGAAATAAGAATGAAGATGGACCCATCAATATACTGGATATGATGGAGGAAAGAATCAATGAACTTAAAGGTAATTCTGTAGAAATTTCCCAGACTGAAATGCAAAGAGAAAAGGAATGAAGAAAGTACAAGAGAACATCGAAGGACAGTGTGACAATTTCAAAGATGTAATATATACATAATTAGAACACTAGAGGAGAAGAAATATTTGAAGTAATAATGGCTGAGAACTTTCCAAAATTAATGACAGATACCAAACCACAGATTCAATAAGCTCAGAGAACAAAAACAAGATAAATACAAAAATATGTATACTTAAGCATATCACATTCAAATTGCAGAAAACCAAAGACAAAGAGAAAAATCTTGAGAGAGAAGGAAAAGTAAAGGATTAAGGATAATTCTCAGACATCTGGTACGGGTGGCACCTACACTGTAGGAGAAACAGGCTAGAAAACTTTCCATCTTGATTTCAGCTCTAAATTATTTCTTATATCACTATAACTTCCACAGCATCTGCCAGTACCCAGGCCAAGACCTCTTCACTCTAGACCTGGATTCCTACACCAGTGTTTTAGGTATCACCCTTGAATTCATTTTCTCTCTTCCCTTTTATTTTCCAGTTTGAGTTCTGCCCTGTACTGTTTTCTTAAATAATATTACTCCTAAGTTCAACTTTTTTCCAATGCCACTGATTTTTTACTCTCTTGGGTACGTTAAAATGTTTAAATAATAAGGTAATGTGGTTTTATTGCAGAAAAAGTTGAAAACAGTATAAGGAAAATGAAATCATCCATAATCCTATAGTCCAGAGTTAATAACTGCTGGTAAAAACTGATGTCATTTTCCAGTATTTTTCTCTATCTAAATAGCCATACTTCTCCTATCTCTGGGTCTTCACATGCGCTGTTCTATATGCTGGGGATACTATTTCCTCCATTTATGTGCTTTCAGGAATAGTAGTTAAGCATGGTGA
The DNA here is from genome assembly GCF_002837175.3 of Physeter macrocephalus. Taxonomy (NCBI): domain Eukaryota; kingdom Metazoa; phylum Chordata; class Mammalia; order Artiodactyla; family Physeteridae; genus Physeter; species Physeter macrocephalus. Next base: position 40,502,269 of record NC_041223.1, read on the forward strand.
TACCAACCAAAAAAAAGCTGTAACCTTGGCACATAATGCAGGGCATCCCTATGGCCTGGTGTGTATATATATCAGCAAGAGTAACCTAGCAACAGTACACAAACACTGTCTATCAAGCTGTGCAGGCTGAGTCCTTAACATCAACACTATGCGCCAGGGAGAAGCAATAGCAGAAGGGGTCTAATCAGGCAGACAGTTCTCTCTCTGCTTGGTGTTGGAACCAGGACAAAGCCTCACACTTACTTCCTTTGGACTAAGTTCTGAGGGTTTGGGGGTAATTTTATTTTGGGGGGAGAGAAGGGCTGAAAGAGAGATACTGTTTCTGTTGTCATTGTCTGAAAAAGTGTAGGGGAAAGGTGATTGATTGGGGGAGGGTTTGGAGGTGACCATATTATAACTATATTTGTATCCTGAACTTTGAAACAGGTCACACTAGGCCTTAGTCTCTGCATACTCTTCATTCTGCTGAAGCTCAGAGGAGCAGGAACCACATGTATCTCTGTAGGATGAATTCCTTAAAGCCAAGTGACTACTCCTTCAAAACTTATGCCAAGTGCATTGTTGTCTTGTTCTACCTTAGAAACAAAACATATTTTTCACTACTTTCCAATGCAAGCTCTAGCTTATAAACAAATAAAAATCAGGAAACTTCCTCTTTTTCTTCAAATGCATATTTCTTCATTGATCCAAGCTAAATTTTTCTGACTCTTGGAATTACAAATGAAAATACATAGCCTTTCATTAAATAGACTCAGCAAATAGCACTTCAGTTTCAGAACAAAGCCAGTATCATGGCAGGCAAGTCATGATATACAGTATTGCCTGATTAACTCCTACAGGTGCGATTATAAAAGATCTCTTTCATGATGCGGGTTGATAAATATTTAGAGATATTTACCTGCCTTGCAAATGGACACTTTCCCATTCAAAGTCTACAGAAATAAATTAAATTTTTAAAAATCTTGTAACTGTCAATGTGGTTACTGAAGAACATTAGAACACTTCAATGGGGCCTATTGGGTTTTTTTAATTTATTTTTTATTTTTTAACATCTTTATTGGAGTATAATTGCTTTACAATGGTGTGTTAGTTTCTGCTTTATAACAAAGTGAATCAGCTATAAATATACATATATCCCCATATCCCCTCCCTCTTGAGTCTCCCTCCCAGCCTATTGTTTTTGATTGAATTCTCATGACCCTATAGCCTTTTCTGTATGCTGTCACAGTATAACTTCTTTCACCCCTGAGGCTATCATAGTAAAGAACATAGTTCTCTCTTGTGAAAAAGTTCCACACAGCTAAGATTTTCAAGGTGTATCTAGTTGTCCATTAAGAAAAAGAAAAATTACGTTCTTAATTAGCTACAATTCTGTACAGGAAAAACAACCACTGTGATTACTCAGGAACAGATAAACTTCCCCATGTTCCTTCTAAATAACAACATTGCATAAGATGAAAAGAAGGAAAAATTATTTTATTTTGAAGTAAGCATCAAAAAAACTTGCCTGATGGGATTGTAAAAAGTCCAGTTTGGGCTGAGAGTTGCTTAAGTTGAAAGTGCCACTGCAAGGGATGGAACAGAAAAGAAGGCAGTCCTTTTACTCCTTTTTCAAGATTGCAGAGCAGTGCTGAGAGTATCAGAGGCTACATTCAGCTCCTTGGCTGGGACAAAGGCAGGGCCAGATCCACAATCTCAAGTGGATGCAGAAGGAATAAAGAAAATGCCTGGTATTCAAGAGCCAACTCTCAACTGGGCTTCAGGATTGCCCTTTCTGGTTTTCAGAGATAGAGAAATCCATGTATGTTTGAGAAAATATGTATTTCTGTTGTGAGTGGAATGTGGCTTGGTCCCTCTTTGTTTATCTAGTCTCCAATCTCCAATTTCTCCAGTTAGAAAGGGGGAAAAGTAGATAGAGAGAGAAAGATCACCATGAAGCAAGTTTTTTTCTCTCTCTTTTTAAAAAATTCGTATTGTAATAGAGCTCAAAACTGAGCTTGGAGCTGAAAAATATTGGGACGGCAGAAAAAGTCTCTGTTGAAGGAGTGATGATAGACGTGCTCCTGATTTCATTTACACTGTTGCCCACAAACAGTCTCTTGTTCAAAGTCCTGCCCAAGTCTAGCTGTGCCGTGAGAGTGTTCCACACTACCTCAGCCCAAAGTGATCTTCTAGATTCATAGCACTTACCACTGACAATGCTTATTTGTCATTAAATACTTATGGCCTTGAATTATCATTTGGGTATGTTGGTTTGAAGTGACTTTGAACTTTCTAGTGAAGAATTTCAGCAGAAAAATGAAAGCATAAATCTGTAACTTAAAGAAAAGTTCAGACTAGAGATATCAAGGTGGAAGTCTTCAGAAAATAGGTGGTGTTTAGAACCAGAAGAATGAATGGGAGTACATAAATAAAGGAATATAGAAAAGCAAGAAAAGGAGAATTTGAAGAGAGTCCTGAAGAACACCATTACTTAAGAAATACCTAGTAGAAAAATTAGTGAAAGATAATTTTACAAAGGTCAGAAAAGTGGGAAGAATGTTGCTTTTTGTATGCTTTTAATTCTCCCAAAGAGAGAGGAAGGAAATATGTTATTGGTGATTTCAGTATTTTCCAGAACATTTACAATTCTTTGCATATAGTATATGCCCTAAATGTTTATTTGGTGCACAAGACATGAGGAATAATTTCACCTAAATATTGCTCTTATTTTCCTTTTGATTGTTATGTTCTTAGCAATCATCCCCGTGCCACTTTTGTACCACTGTATTTATCCTGTCTTTTCTCAGAAGACAGTGAGTGGCCCCAGTGGTTCTGTTAGTGGCAGACTCTCACCTCTAGAGCGAGCTCAAGGAGAGGAACACTGAATAAGGGTCATGTCTAAGACCATATTGGGTCATGGTAGTAGTGGGTTGAGTTTTTGGTGAATTAGGAAGAGATTAGAAGGAATTAACCTCCACTGGGCTGAATCTTTAATTCTTTTGAAATCACACCTTTTAAAAAATTTCACATGACAGGATGCAGATCCAGACTTGACTCTCACTTGGAAAAATCCCCCTAACCTAGAAAAACTAAACGAAACAGTAGAATTCATGGGTTAAAAATAATGGCCAAAGGGCTACATATAGTCACTGATACATTTCGCTCAAGGCACGTGGCTCTGAGTGTCCCTGTGTGTGTGTGTGTCTCCGAGAATTTGAACAACTTTGAAACAGACACAACCTTAACCACTTCCCCACAGTTTCTACCACTTCATTCATCTGATATTTGGCCCACGTCACAGATTTTTTTACCTTTTTGAACACTATAGGCAATTAAGTTTGCAAATATTGTTTAAGTTTGTAAAAGTACATTTTTACAGTTTACCCTCTCAAAGCCTTCATGGTTGAGATTTAAGTGTTCAATATCTCATAAATTCCTGTGTTTCTCACCAGAAAAAAAAAAAAAAAAACAGTTCCTTTCTTTGAAGATGTGTTTTGCTCCACGTAGGGAAGCTTAGCAGGATAGCAGATAATCCCGTGCACAAGCCATGAAATTTGCCACAGTCTGTCCTAACACGGTTGCTTTTGGGTTCAATGTCTCCACTTACTGTGTCCACCTTAGCTGAGTTGAAATCATAGGAGCATCCCTCTTAAGGGAAATATGCGTGGATCCTTCTCATGGATGGTGACTCATTGTTTTATTATCTTCACCAAAAAATTTAATAGAAAAGACAAATATGATCAGAAAAAAAGTATTCAGTACTACATGTTAGACAAACCTTGTTTTTTTTTACACTTGAAAAGGAAAGAAAGGGTGCAGAAGTAAAAGACTTCCTCTGTAGTTCTGTGATCACAGCCTAGGCAGGAGACTTCACAACCCAACACAAATGAACATTCCAAAGCAGGGGGGATTAGGCAACCTCCACAAAGCAGGCACACTGCCATTAGTTTGGATTTCCCAGTCTAAAAAGCTTTTCTTCTGTTCTAAAAGGACAAACATTTCAGGTCTCACCATAGGTAACTGGGAAAACAGGGTAGAAAACATTCTTCCAAATGGTAAACCATCTGTTTGACGATTATTTTGCACGCTCAGTAAACAAATCTGTTTAATTCATCCCTCCAATCAAAAAAACATTCGTTAAGTGTCTACCACGTGCAGGGCCCTGCACCTGCACAGAGGTATAAGAAAAGTCCCCCACCCTAAAAAGCTGATAGTCTAGCACTGCTGGCAAATATGAATGGACTTCCTGTTTCCACCAAGGTCCAGCGCAATATTTTGTTTTGAATCTTGAGAGCATTGTGAACTCATTGGTGATAATCTCTATAATAAGAACAAGTACCTAATATTAGTTCCCAGGTATGAGGCATTCCAGACATATTTTTTAAATGGTGATTTTCAGAGTCCCATGGCAAAGATTTTAAATGGATTTGATCAAAAGTCAAAAGGAGCCCTTTCACATGCTCTTGCTGAGAAACTTGGCATTGGGACTATACCTAATTGAGAGACTTTGTTGGCTGAAGTGTGTTGGCTTCAAGCCCAATCACAGGACCCCTTGGAACAATGAGTAAGGCCATTAGTTTGCATGCCTAATCCCAAGTGACCTTGTATGAGTCTCCCTCTTTCTTGGGATTTGCAGGTCCCATGGTTCGGTAGCATGGGAGAGTGACACGTTAATCCTGCTTTTTTCTCTCTCATCCTTACAGATTGTTACAGGCCACGGACTGTCCTGTAAATGGAGATTGAATTTTTTTCTTCTTTTTTTTAAGAACTTGACAGTGAAGCTTATATCAGAGTATGTTAAAGTTACAGGTGCTATAAACTTTGAACATCAATCTGACTATAGTTTTTTGGGGGGCCTTGGTAATAACTCCCCTCCTTTTTTAAAGACAGCTTTATTAAAATATACCACAACTGTAACTAGTTTAAATATTATCAATCAATTTTAAAATTTCTGTAATTATTATTCATTCTTTTTAGGATCTTATTACATATTGGATTTGTACTTTTTGTTTTTTGTATCTACAGAGTGACTAACCAAATGCAGTAACTAGCTGTCTTAAATACACCTAGAGTATTACTTAATCCCTCAGAAATTCCCTCTACAGTTTTGTCTTTAAAAAAGCAAAAACAAAACAAAGAAACAAACAAATAGATTCCATACCACAAAACCTTTAAAAGCAATAATATATTTTTTTCCTTTAGGTAAAAGTAAAACCTAGGCAAATATAAATGATCTGAATTCCGTTCTCCATTATCATGGATTAGCTTTGACAATTCCCTCTTGCCAAATTGTTTGTTCCTGGTTGTATGGAAAATATTTCTATAAAATAACTTGGAAGAAGCAGAGGAAACAGTTCTCTAAAATAAATGTATATGGTTGTCTAAGATCATTAGCAGATGGGTTATAGTATTGATAGATTTGTAGGTTCAAAATGATGGAAGCAGACTTTAAAAGCAGGTTTCCCAAGGGTTTTTTTTTTTTTTTTTTTTTTTATGTGCTTTCAGGAATAGTAGTTAAGCATGGTGATACCAACCAAAAAAAAGCTGTAACCTTGGCACATAATGCAGGGCATCCCTATGGCCTGGTGTGTATATATATCAGCAAGAGTAACCTAGCAACAGTACACAAACACTGTCTATCAAGCTGTGCAGGCTGAGTCCTTAACATCAACACTATGCGCCAGGGAGAAGCAATAGCAGAAGGGGTCTAATCAGGCAGACAGTTCTCTCTCTGCTTGGTGTTGGAACCAGGACAAAGCCTCACACTTACTTCCTTTGGACTAAGTTCTGAGGGTTTGGGGGTAATTTTATTTTGGGGGGAGAGAAGGGCTGAAAGAGAGATACTGTTTCTGTTGTCATTGTCTGAAAAAGTGTAGGGGAAAGGTGATTGATTGGGGGAGGGTTTGGAGGTGACCATATTATAACTATATTTGTATCCTGAACTTTGAAACAGGTCACACTAGGCCTTAGTCTCTGCATACTCTTCATTCTGCTGAAGCTCAGAGGAGCAGGAACCACATGTATCTCTGTAGGATGAATTCCTTAAAGCCAAGTGACTACTCCTTCAAAACTTATGCCAAGTGCATTGTTGTCTTGTTCTACCTTAGAAACAAAACATATTTTTCACTACTTTCCAATGCAAGCTCTAGCTTATAAACAAATAAAAATCAGGAAACTTCCTCTTTTTCTTCAAATGCATATTTCTTCATTGATCCAAGCTAAATTTTTCTGACTCTTGGAATTACAAATGAAAATACATAGCCTTTCATTAAATAGACTCAGCAAATAGCACTTCAGTTTCAGAACAAAGCCAGTATCATGGCAGGCAAGTCATGATATACAGTATTGCCTGATTAACTCCTACAGGTGCGATTATAAAAGATCTCTTTCATGATGCGGGTTGATAAATATTTAGAGATATTTACCTGCCTTGCAAATGGACACTTTCCCATTCAAAGTCTACAGAAATAAATTAAATTTTTAAAAATCTTGTAACTGTCAATGTGGTTACTGAAGAACATTAGAACACTTCAATGGGGCCTATTGGGTTTTTTTAATTTATTTTTTATTTTTTAACATCTTTATTGGAGTATAATTGCTTTACAATGGTGTGTTAGTTTCTGCTTTATAACAAAGTGAATCAGCTATAAATATACATATATCCCCATATCCCCTCCCTCTTGAGTCTCCCTCCCAGCCTATTGTTTTTGATTGAATTCTCATGACCCTATAGCCTTTTCTGTATGCTGTCACAGTATAACTTCTTTCACCCCTGAGGCTATCATAGTAAAGAACATAGTTCTCTCTTGTGAAAAAGTTCCACACAGCTAAGATTTTCAAGGTGTATCTAGTTGTCCATTAAGAAAAAGAAAAATTACGTTCTTAATTAGCTACAATTCTGTACAGGAAAAACAACCACTGTGATTACTCAGGAACAGATAAACTTCCCCATGTTCCTTCTAAATAACAACATTGCATAAGATGAAAAGAAGGAAAAATTATTTTATTTTGAAGTAAGCATCAAAAAAACTTGCCTGATGGGATTGTAAAAAGTCCAGTTTGGGCTGAGAGTTGCTTAAGTTGAAAGTGCCACTGCAAGGGATGGAACAGAAAAGAAGGCAGTCCTTTTACTCCTTTTTCAAGATTGCAGAGCAGTGCTGAGAGTATCAGAGGCTACATTCAGCTCCTTGGCTGGGACAAAGGCAGGGCCAGATCCACAATCTCAAGTGGATGCAGAAGGAATAAAGAAAATGCCTGGTATTCAAGAGCCAACTCTCAACTGGGCTTCAGGATTGCCCTTTCTGGTTTTCAGAGATAGAGAAATCCATGTATGTTTGAGAAAATATGTATTTCTGTTGTGAGTGGAATGTGGCTTGGTCCCTCTTTGTTTATCTAGTCTCCAATCTCCAATTTCTCCAGTTAGAAAGGGGGAAAAGTAGATAGAGAGAGAAAGATCACCATGAAGCAAGTTTTTTTCTCTCTCTTTTTAAAAAATTCGTATTGTAATAGAGCTCAAAACTGAGCTTGGAGCTGAAAAATATTGGGACGGCAGAAAAAGTCTCTGTTGAAGGAGTGATGATAGACGTGCTCCTGATTTCATTTACACTGTTGCCCACAAACAATCTCTTGTTCAAAGTCCTGCCCAAGTCTAGCTGTGCCGTGAGAGTGTTCCACACTACCTCAGCCCAAAGTGATCTTCTAGATTCATAGCACTTACCACTGACAATGCTTATTTGTCATTAAATACTTATGGCCTTGAATTATCATTTGGGTATGTTGGTTTGAAGTGACTTTGAACTTTCTAGTGAAGAATTTCAGCAGAAAAATGAAAGCATAAATCTGTAACTTAAAGAAAAGTTCAGACTAGAGATATCAAGGTGGAAGTCTTCAGAAAATAGGTGGTGTTTAGAACCAGAAGAATGAATGGGAGTACATAAATAAAGGAATATAGAAAAGCAAGAAAAGGAGAATTTGAAGAGAGTCCTGAAGAACACCATTACTTAAGAAATACCTAGTAGAAAAATTAGTGAAAGATAATTTTACAAAGGTCAGAAAAGTGGGAAGAATGTTGCTTTTTGTATGCTTTTAATTCTCCCAAAGAGAGAGGAAGGAAATATGTTATTGGTGATTTCAGTATTTTCCAGAACATTTACAATTCTTTGCATATAGTATATGCCCTAAATGTTTATTTGGTGCACAAGACATGAGGAATAATTTCACCTAAATATTGCTCTTATTTTCCTTTTGATTGTTATGTTCTTAGCAATCATCCCCGTGCCACTTTTGTACCACTGTATTTATCCTGTCTTTTCTCAGAAGACAGTGAGTGGCCCCAGTGGTTCTGTTAGTGGCAGACTCTCACCTCTAGAGCGAGCTCAAGGAGAGGAACACTGAATAAGGGTCATGTCTAAGACCATATTGGGTCATGGTAGTAGTGGGTTGAGTTTTTGGTGAATTAGGAAGAGATTAGAAGGAATTAACCTCCACTGGGCTGAATCTTTAATTCTTTTGAAATCACACCTTTTAAAAAATTTCACATGACAGGATGCAGATCCAGACTTGACTCTCACTTGGAAAAATCCCCCTAACCTAGAAAAACTAAACGAAACAGTAGAATTCATGGGTTAAAAATAATGGCCAAAGGGCTACATATAGTCACTGATACATTTCGCTCAAGGCACGTGGCTCTGAGTGTCCCTGTGTGTGTGTGTGTCTCCGAGAATTTGAACAACTTTGAAACAGGCACAACCTTAACCACTTCCCCACAGTTTCTACCACTTCATTCATCTGATATTTGGCCCACGTCACAGATTTTTAAGTGTTCAATATCCCATAAATTCCTGTGTATCCCACCAAAAAAAAAAAAAAAAAAACAGTTCCTTTCTTTGAAGATGTGTTTTGCTCCACGTAGGGAAGCTTAGCAGGATAGCAGATAATCCCGTGCACAAGCCATGAAATTTGCCACAGTCTGTCCTAACACGGTTGCTTTTGGGTTCAATGTCTCCACTTACTGTGTCCACCTTAGCTGAGTTGAAATCATAGGAGCATCCCTCTTAAGGGAAATATGCGTGGATCCTTCTCATGGATGGTGACTCATTGTTTTATTATCTTCACCAAAAAATTTAATAGAAAAGACAAATATGATCAGAAAAAAAGTATTCAGTACTACATGTTAGACAAACCTTGTTTTTTTTTACACTTGAAAAGGAAAGAAAGGGTGCAGAAGTAAAAGACTTCCTCTGTAGTTCTGTGATCACAGCCTAGGCAGGAGACTTCACAACCCAACACAAATGAACATTCCAAAGCAGGGGGGATTAGGCAACCTCCACAAAGCAGGCACACTGCCATTAGTTTGGATTTCCCAGTCTAAAAAGCTTTTCTTCTGTTCTAAAAGGACAAACATTTCAGGTCTCACCATAGGTAACTGGGAAAACAGGGTAGAAAACATTCTTCCAAATGGTAAACCATCTGTTTGACGATTATTTTGCACGCTCAGTAAACAAATCTGTTTAATTCATCCCTCCAATCAAAAAAACATTCGTTAAGTGTCTACCACGTGCAGGGCCCTGCACCTGCACAGAGGTATAAGAAAAGTCCCCCACCCTAAAAAGCTGATAGTCTAGCACTGCTGGCAAATATGAATGGACTTCCTGTTTCCACCAAGGTCCAGCGCAATATTTTGTTTTGAATCTTGAGAGCATTGTGAACTCATTGGTGATAATCTCTATAATAAGAACAAGTACCTAATATTAGTTCCCAGGTATGAGGCATTCCAGACATATTTTTTAAATGGTGATTTTCAGAGTCCCATGGCAAAGATTTTAAATGGATTTGATCAAAAGTCAAAAGGAGCCCTTTCACATGCTCTTGCTGAGAAACTTGGCATTGGGACTATACCTAATTGAGAGACTTTGTTGGCTGAAGTGTGTTGGCTTCAAGCCCAATCACAGGACCCCTTGGAACAATGAGTAAGGCCATTAGTTTGCATGCCTAATCCCAAGTGACCTTGTATGAGTCTCCCTCTTTCTTGGGATTTGCAGGTCCCATGGTTCGGTAGCATGGGAGAGTGACACGTTAATCCTGCTTTTTTCTCTCTCATCCTTACAGATTGTTACAGGCCACGGACTGTCCTGTAAATGGAGATTGAATTTTTTTCTTCTTTTTTTTAAGAACTTGACAGTGAAGCTTATATCAGAGTATGTTAAAGTTACAGGTGCTATAAACTTTGAACATCAATCTGACTATAGTTTTTTGGGGGGCCTTGGTAATAACTCCCCTCCTTTTTTAAAGACAGCTTTATTAAAATATACCACAACTGTAACTAGTTTAAATATTATCAATCAATTTTAAAATTTCTGTAATTATTATTCATTCTTTTTAGGATCTTATTACATATTGGATTTGTACTTTTTGTTTTTTGTATCTACAGAGTGACTAACCAAATGCAGTAACTAGCTGTCTTAAATACACCTAGAGTATTACTTAATCCCTCAGAAATTCCCTCTACAGTTTTGTCTTTAAAAAAGCAAAAACAAAACAAAGAAACAAACAAATAGATTCCATACCACAAAACCTTTAAAAGCAATAATATATTTTTTTCCTTTAGGTAAAAGTAAAACCTAGGCAAATATAAATGATCTGAATTCCGTTCTCCATTATCATGGATTAGCTTTGACAATTCCCTCTTGCCAAATTGTTTGTTCCTGGTTGTATGGAAAATATTTCTATAAAATAACTTGGAAGAAGCAGAGGAAACAGTTCTCTAAAATAAATGTATATGGTTGTCTAAGATCATTAGCAGATGGGTTATAGTATTGATAGATTTGTAGGTTCAAAATGATGGAAGCAGACTTTAAAAGCAGGTTTCCCAAGGGTTTTTTTTTTTTTTTTTTTTTTGATAAGAAAGTCCTCTCCCTGAAGCCTGACTAGGGTTAGAGAAGTTTGACTAACTCTTCCTTCTGAGGACTGCTTCCCAGTGAGCTGAATGAGGCCACTGGAGCGGTGACCACCGGCGCAGAGATCCATCACCAGAAAATTTAGGATATTGCCATGAACTGTCATGAATTACAACTGTTTAAAACTTTTGAGGAAGAGGCTCCAATTTAGTATTGAGAATCATGGGTTTGTGCAAGAAGAAAACAAAGTGAACATTATCTTGAGTTTTTTTTCAAGTAAGAGTAACATTACTAGTTTCAATGAAAAATTATATATGTCTTTAAAATATATGTTTAAACATTATTTAACCTGAAACAAATGCAGAAATGGCAAGTGTTTTCTTATCCTGCAACAGATAACCAGTTTTCCCTGTGACATTCAAAAGCCACTATTTCTGCAAAAGCTATAGACTTACTTTACCCCACACCCAGTACTCCTCTCCCACAAATCACACCCCAACTTGTTCCCCCAGTGCCTGCCTACCTTCCCCCACCAGTAGAGGGTTAAACTTGGACCAAATATAGGTCATAAAGACAAGTACATCATTAGAGAGACTTTGTATAACTAGGTTCAAAAGCCTAGATCTGTAGTCAACTTTCTATGGCCTATATAAATCAATCTTCTGCTGTTTGTGATAAAAATGAAGTTTTGTTCTTTTTTTAGTGCTAAGTTTTAAAAGATGTACAAATTTGGTAAAAAAAAAAAAACTGAATAAAAATCAGTGAAGAAAATTGAGTTTCTTTATTGAAAGGTACATCAAAGAAATTCATTAAATGTTTATTGAAGTTCAAAACCAAAAAGCTAAATAATAGTATAAGTGTTTTATCCTTTGGGGAAATTAGGTAAATAATCAGGAAGAACTGAATAAGGAAAGACTATATAGAAGTGGAATATTTACTGATGGTTGTTGCATGTTAAGTCATCAGATGCTTACGGATATGGTAAATACTAGGACATTGTTCAAATAGCCAATTGATTTAATATGTGAAAGGATTTGCTGCTTTCAGTGTAATCTTCTGCATTTCTTTTTTTCTTTTCTACTTGTAAGAATTCATAAACTACCCTTCCAAGAGTTAAAATAGTCCACCAGAAAAAAAGAAGACTATTACTTATTTACAAATAGAGAATCTAATTATGAGAAATTCCCTTGTAAAGATTATGTCTTGAGTTTTTTCACATCTTTAATCAGAGAAGTGTACTCTCCGTGGACCAAAACCAGGCAGCCTGTTTCTGAATACTTTTTATCAGTTCTGACACATCAGCACTGCTCTGGTTTCCTCAGAAGTATGTAAATGAATAGTGCTCTACCTCACTATATTTAGTGTACTTATCTAATAAAGGTGCCAGGGTTCCACTTTGTGCTCTATCTGAACTCACAGCTATTTATTGGAGGGGAGAGAGAGGTACAGTCATCAAGTCCTGCTTAGTGATTGCTGCCACCCTGTACTATTTTAGAGATTTTGACTCACTCATAAATCAAGGTGGCAAAAATGGAAACTATTACTTTGGATTTTGAGTTACAACAAACGAAAAATGCTGTTAAATATATAATAAATTATAAGAATTTCTGAAATGGTCATTTTTTTCCACTGAGGCCATGAAAAGTAAACCAGAAAAGAGCCTTTGGCAAAATCTAAATACATAAACTTTTTGATAACCTATCTTGAAGTAGCTATATCTTGTTTTCTTGTACCATAGTAATACAGCTTTTAGTTTTGGACTTCCCTCTTTTTTTTTTTTTTAAAGATTTAATTTTATTTATTTTTGGCCGCGTTGGGCCTTCTCTAGTTGTGGCGAGCAGGGGCTACTCTTCCTTGTGGTACATGGGCTTCTCCTTGCAGTGGCTTCTCTTGTTGTGGAGCACGGGTTCTAGGCGCACGGGCTTCAGTAGTTGTAGCACGTGGGCTCAGTAGTTGTGGTTCATGGGCTCTATAGTGCAGGCTCAGTAGTTGTGGCACACGGGCTTGTTTCTCTGTGCCAGGTGGGATCTTCCTGGACCAGGGATTGAACCCATGTCCCCTGCCTTGGCAGGCGGATTCTAATCCATTGTGCCACCAGGGAAGTCCCTGGACTTCCCATTTCTGCATCATGATTATTACTGTCACTCTTCATCCTAAAATTTCTTCCTAAATTTTACTCTCAATTTTTAACTTCTCTGATTCATTTTCAGTTCCATCCACAGGCAGTGAAATGTAGCACTCCTAAATCCTTCAAGCTTGAACTTCTGGATGCATGTTGTCTTCTCCCAATGATAACAACATGGTGTTACACCAGATTTTCCCCTCCTTCTTCTCTGTACATGTTAGACCCATGCTGTCCACTACAGTAGCTACCAACCACATGTGACTATTGAGCCCTTGAAACGTGACTACTCTATGTTAATATGTGCTCTAAGTATAAAATGCACACTGGATTCCAAGTAATTAGTATGAAAAAAGAATGTAAAGTATCTTAATCATTTTAATATCGATTATGCATTGAAGTGAAAATATGGTGGCTGTATTGGCTTAAATAGATCTTAGTAAAATTATTTTTACCTGATTCTTTTTACTTTTTTAATATGGCTACTAGAAAGTTTTAAATGATCTACATGGCTCACATTATCTTTCTGTTGGACAGCACGGGTTAGAATATGAATCCCTGGATACTATATCTCTGTGATTTCATGTATTCCTGCCTTATTCTGAAGCTTTTTGATACAGCTCCTTTTTCATTTGAATTTCTCATCTCTACACAGTCTGCTATTTCACATGTCCACACTGGAGGCTCTGGGAACCCTCTTAAACTTACTTTCTTGCATTCAGTAAGCATGCATTGAATGGCTATTTGGTGTCAGGTATTCTATCAGGTATTCTACCAGGCAACCTTGGGACCGGAGCATGTTCTGAAAACCACAGATACATCCCTGTGACTCAAGATGAGGGTGCAAGGAGGAAAATAATGAGATGCAAGGCACCCAAGGCAGAGGAGTGCCATCATGAAACGCCTTGTGCACCACATGATGGAGTTCAGCTTTTATACAGACAGTGGTGGGGTCACTGAGGGGGTTGAAATAATAGAATGACAATAATCAGGTTTACTTTTTTAGAAAGATTGGGTTATAACAGGACAAGAAAAGAATTAAACAGCTGCCATAACAATAAAAAAATATTCTGAAGGCTTGAACTGAAGCCGCAGCAATGAGGATAGCTGAATTCAGATTTGAGAGTCATATAAAATGTAGAATTTGTAGAACACACTAACAATTTAGATATGGATAGCAAGGGAATGAGATAGGTCAGGGATGAGAACTTGCCTAAAAATTCTGGTTTGGAAGGTAATGCTGCCCTTTACCAAAACTCAGAATGTGGAGACTGTAGAAACTGACAAATTTCAAGTCTAATTCCTTGAATCTGGTCTTTTAGAAGATATCCAAGTGAAATCATGTGGTAGCAAGGGATGGAGGAGTATGGTACATAGGATTAAAATCTGGATTAGAGATATAAGTGGTATCAAAACATGGGAGTTGAAAAAATAATCGTAGGATAGAATGGAAATTAATAACACAAGCTGTGAATCTTTTTTCTGTGAAAAACTAAAACTAAAATATGGAAGTTTCTACATCTAAATATATATACACAAGAAAAAGTCCATATCCTGAAACGTGAAATGATTGCTTCTGAGACATGGGGTTATGATTGATTTTTCTTTTATTGTTTTGGCTTGGTGTCATTTTATAACTTGTCTATAATGGAGATGGATTACTTGTGATGCTTTTCAAGTATTGTGTTTTAATTACAAAAGAAATAAGATTAGTAAGTATATTCAAGTCAGGCATCTTCAGACAATACCGAAATGCTTGCAGTTAAAAGAAAGCTTTTTCCTTCAACTACCTCCAGTACCACACCCATCACGGAATCTATGTTACAAGTTTAGCTTGTATCCTTCAATCACTTTTCCAGTTCATTTACAAATATATGAGAGAAAGACAGAGAAACATTTTTTATTCACTTGTTATGTTTTCATTTTGCTTCATCATAAATAGTTCCCAAGCCCTATCCTCTCCTTTATCTATATTCTCTACTTAGATGATCGCTCCTTGTCCACTGGTTTTAAATGCTGGTATATATGACTGGTGACACCTAATTTTACATGCCCAAGCCATGACCTTTACCCAGCGCGCCAGACTCATTCACAGTGCTTGCCCATTTGATATTGACAACTGGCTAGAACACAATAAGCACTTTGAACTAAATATGGCCATAACAGAATCCTTGACGCCTGTTCTTTCCTGGGGCCACAACCCCAAACTGCTCTTCCTGACCTCAGTAAAAGGTATTTGCTTTCATTCATCCCGGCTAGAGCCAAAGATCAAGAAATTGTCCTCAATTTCTCAACTTCACATCCAATGCATCAGCAGAAAGTGTTGGCTCTACTTCTAAAACATATTCTATATCCATCCACTTTTTTCCATCTCCACTGCCATCACCCTTGTCTAAACTATCATGCTCACTTGTCTGTTTACCGCATTTTACTTCACTTCCATGCATGTGTTCTTAGAGAGAAAAATGGTTTCCAAGCAAAGAAGCGATTCGTAAAAATGTGCATCAGATCATCTTACTCCTTAATTTAAAACATCCAGTGGTTTATCATTTCTTTTCAAAAAACTAAGACTCCCTATCATGACCCATAAATCCCTCCATGGCACATACCTTGATCTACATCGTTCTGGCCACATTGCCTTTCCCTCTGTTCCTAAAACAATAACAATTCATTCTGGGCACAGAACCTCTGCATTGCTATTCCTTCTATCTGAAAACTCTTACTCCAAATATAAGTAACCCTGACTCCTTCTCAACTTCAAGTCTAAACCCTAGTGTTGCTTTCTCAGGGAGTTCTTCCCCGGCCCTGTGCTCCCTTATTATATATGACTGTATACATGTAAACATCAACTAAGAAGAATGCTGGGATTTTTATTATACAATCATTACATGACTTTACCCACTTGGGGTTTTGTCACATATCATTACCACCAGAGAATGCTCATTTACTTATTTGGGGATCAGGACCAGATATCTACCCACGCTACAATTTATGAAGGAAAAAAAAGGGAATCTTTTCTTAGTCTATTAACTAATCTGGTCTTACTCATCAGCCTAGTCCCCAATTCCGTCAGCTAGTAGCAAGAAAAAGTGAAAAAGAAATTATATAAATTATATTCCATTTTGAAATAATTTAATCCAATTGTTTAAATAGTCTCTTAAGTTTGGTTTGTTCTAATTATTCTATCTTTTACATGTATCTCCTCAACTCTTTAATTTCCTCAAGTAGGAGAAGGGGAGGGATTTATATCTCCTCAAAACAGCATGGAAAGGGAAATCTCTGGCTTCATGCTAGTTCTTGGGTAAATGAACCATGTTTAGTGAATGACTAGTATAATCTCAGCATTGTTCTTAATTGATTACATGTATTGCTTAATATAATCTTTGCAATAATACTATAAGGTAAATACTTGCATTATCCTGGCTTTATAGTCGAAGGAAGTGAGGCAGAGAGAAATGATGCTATTTGTGCAATATTACTACACTGTAAATGGCAGAGCCAGGAATTGAACCCAGGCAGTCTGCTCTATAACCCATGCCTTTTGACACCATCTTATGCTGCTTTGTTAGTGTACTGGCTGGATCCCGTGACCTATGGTTGGTTCCATCCCATTCTTGTGCTTTTTGCTGTCCTATTGCTGATATTATACTTAATGAACTTGTGGTTGAGTCTGCTTGGCTTGGCTAGGCGCTGGGCTGTCAACTCAGCATTCACATTGCACAGTACCTGAAGGAGGTTCCGGAGGAGAAACAAAACACTGTCTCAGCCTGCCTATGCCACTCCACCTACTCACCCAGTGTGGGCCAGTCCACACTTTTGTGTGGCCACTCTATTCAGTGGGCTCCTCCTAGACTCCTAATGGGGAAGTGGGGTCAGAGCCCTTATGCCCTTCTCCATTAAAAGCCCATGTCTGATTATCTCACTCCCTTTTTCCTGTCCCATCTTTTCTTTCTCTTTTTCTGCCCCTAAGCTACTGGGTCAAGGGGATGGGCTGACTGCCTACTTTGTAACACAGACTTTCACTACTACATGTCTTCCATCTTCTTAAAGTAGCGTTTGTCACCACCCCTTTTCCATGGGCTACACCATCAGAATCACTGTGATAGAACATGTTTGATGGGGGAGAGGGATAAAAACACATTGGTTTAATACTTGTCAAATATTTTCCATACCTCTCTTGTATGGCTCCCCCAACAGAACACAGGTTAATGGCAATAGAGGCTTCAGCTCCTTGTCTGTAGATCAGTTTGCTGATTTCTAAACTTCAGTTGTCTACTTCCTTAAAACATATGGTCTATTTGTCATGCATATGACCCTAGTAAAGGCCTGTGCAATGCTTAGAAGAATAAAATACATTGTAAAATCTTTCATCCATCAAATGTCTGTCATACTGCCAGGCCAGGTGGAGTAATAATTGTGCTTGCATGTATCAGCAAATAGCAGTGCTATTAGATGAAACTACGTCAAGTAATTAACTTACTCATAGCTTTTTTTTTTTTTTGACGGAAAGAAGCTAAAAAGGCTGAAGTCATGAAGAGTAGGAAAGAATGAAGCAAGTAGAAAAGGTCACCTTAGCATCATGCTGTCTGTTTAAATATTGAAAAGACAAAGTCAGCATGACTACACACACACACATGCAACCAATCACTAAAAAAGAACTGTAGTTACTGGGTGAATATAGGAATGAATGAATGAGTAACCTTGGTATATACACTTATATAAATAAAGACAAATCAATATACACTAAACTGTCAGAACTTACCCATTGTGTTAATTTCCTGTGGCTGCTGCAAAAAATTACCACAATCTTTGTGACTTAAAATAACACAAATTTACTCTCTCACAGTTCTAGAGTCTAGAAGTCCAAAATCAAGGTGTGGGCAGCATTATGCTCCTTCCAGAGTTTGGGGGAAATCTGTTTCTTGAGTCTTCTAGCTCCTGGTGGCTGCCAGCATTCGTTAGCATTCTTTGGCATTTGGCTACAACCCTCCAATCTCTGCTTCTGCCTTCACATCATCTTCTCCATGTGTCAAATCTCCCTCTCCCTCTCTCCTATAAGGGTACATATGATGGCATTTAGAGCCCACCAGAAAATCTAAAATAATTTCCCAGGCCAGGAAATGAGAGGACACAGATAAGGAGAAAAGAAATATCTGATTTTCTGGCAATATATCCACCAGGCTCAAATGAAATGGTCTTTAGAACTTTTTAGATTTCTATGGCCAAGGGAATCCTGGTCTTCAATTGTCCTAACTCTATCATAAATGTGCTTACCACTACTCTTTCCCTAGATTTCTCAAATTCACCTTTCATCATTTTTATTCTCACTTGAAATTAATCTCCTGGGGATTTTGACCATTATAAATTAATATTTACCAAACTATGCAATGATATAAGTACCTACTATCACAAAGTAAATGAGGCATAATTAATACATAATCAAAAAAAAGAGCATGGAAACTGATCATTTATTTTCATGAATCCTCCAATTGTGCCCCACTCCTAGCCCACGTTCCACCCCAATCCCCAAATAAAATGTAGATGCGTAAAGGAAAAAAATAACTATGCATGTGTGACTTCAGTATTGCAGATTCCAAGGAAAGTTTAGAACTACTTTTGAAAAAGTAAGAAACACAAAAGCTCTCCTAACAAATAGACAGTTTAATAATAAAATTGAACTAATTATGTTAATCCTCTGGATACTTTTTGTAAAGTTTCTTTTCATATAACTTATATTAGTTATCATATCTGAACAAATCCTCCTTCTATTTCATTGTTTTAACCTTCATGACATGTGGCTTCCATCTTGTGTTCAATGGATGGCCCACCCCCTCCTTCCCATTACTGGAACAGGCAAAGGGAGTAAAGGGAGGACATCCCTTCAAGGGAAAATCCAGGGAGCATACACTCTTTCTGCTCGAAAAGCCAGAACCAAATCACATAACCACAACCAGCTGCAAGAGAAGCTAAAAAATATACTCTTTATTTTGGATGGCCTTGCAAGAGTTAAAATTCCATTACCATGGATAAGGAGAACACAAATTGGGGATCAATTAGCTCTCTCTCTCATGGCCCACCCTTTTGCCGAGCCAAATATCTTTGGTACTCTTCTCATATATAGAGAGAGCACATTCAAGCCCTCTCCAAGGCTCATTCAGCATCTGACAACCTGCTAAAATAAGAGAGAATTTATGTGCCCCCCCCATACTAAATTTACAATGATGGAATAGGCAGAATAACTGTCATAAAGTCTATAATTTTAAACAAGGAAAAATAGGAAACACTGAACAGTTATCTGTTCAATCTCTCCATAGAGATTATCAAGGGCTATTTGTAAGAAATGCAAAGATTACCTGCATTAGATTAAGTTCCTTATATAGCCGGTCTGACTGCCCGGATTCTTCTCTCTGTGAGGAGCCTATGGCTTTGCCCACTGGGAAGTTTAGTCTAGTGTCCTCTGTGGCCACTTCTGAAGTACATTTGAGAGCTGCCCTGCTTTTGCGGTCTGATTTCTTCTGGTACAGAATGATCTGATTTAGAGCTTGACTAATAGCATCTTTGTGAACTTAGCTTGTAGATTCTTTGAAAATACAAAGTCCTCAAAAACTTAATGGTTTTCAATGTTTTTGCTCCTACTCAATTTCATTTGAAAGTAATCATAACCAAAGTTTTGGACATAATTTTAAAACATGAAATCACTGGGTTTTTTTGTTTGTCTTTTTTTTTTTGCGGTACGCGGGCCTCTCACTGTTGTGGCCTCTCCCGTTGCGGAGCACAGGCTCCAGACACGCAGGCTCAGCGGCCATGGCTCACGGGCCCAGCCGCTCCGCGGCACGTGGGATCTTCCCGGACCTGGGCACGAACCCGAGTCCCCTGCATCGGCAGGCGGACTCTCAACAACTGCGCCACCAGGGAAGCCCAGAAATTACTGTTTTTTTTTTTTAATTTACTGGTTTCTGTATTCTATCAGTGCTATCGTACCCCACCTCCTCAACATAATGGATACTATCTTGAGGCTGCTTGGAACATTCACCTTGGATAAGAAAGCAATGTCCTTAATCTGACATTTTCCCCTTGGCTGGTTCTCAATATCTAGAAGATACTGTGAGACCGCAGATCACCAGCATAAACATTACCCATCCATGAAGCTGACAATCTTGAAGAGGTATGGAGGAAGGCGTCATATAGAGGTGATACCTTGAAAGGTGAACAGAAGTTAGATGAAGATATGAGGGAAAAGTGATTCAGTTAGAGGAAACAGGAGTAAAGGCCGCAAAGGTAAGAGAAATGTGGTGAATGAAAAGAAACATTGGCAAACAGACTGAGACTGGGAATAAAACTGAACATGTAGCAGAAGCCAGATGATGGAAAATTTACAGACTAAGTCAAAAGGAGCTATTTTATGGTTTGAATAGGGTGGTAGTCCATTCTACTAACTGTGCAGAATGGATATAAGAAACAAAAATTTTGAGACTGAACCACCATTTAGAAGGTTATTATAGTAATCCAGACAATAGATGATGAGAAAATGATAAAAGGGTCAAGAAATATTTAACAAATAAATTCTGTAGGACCTGGTGGTGGTTTGGTTGTAATAGTGTGAGAGAAAGGGAGAAGGCAAAGCCCAGGGATCATATGAGGAGCAAAAGGAGACTGATTCTGTTGAGAGGTATTGAGATGAAAGTCTTATGAATCCCAGGTGTAAATGTTCAGAAGAGGTAAATACAAGATACTTTTTCGGAGGAGACAACTATGCTGGAGAAATCTATTAAGGAGTTTTTAGCGAACAGGCAACAGTTAAAATTTTGAAACCAGATGAATATCTCTCAGATAGGGTACATACTGTAAGAAGGAAATCTGAGGATCATCAAAATTTTAGAGGAAGACAGAAAAAAAGAAGCCCCTCAAGAAACCAGGAAGGAAAGTCAGAGAAGTAACATGAGAATCAAGGGAGTGGTGTAAAGGAATTGCTCCCAGGGGTGGGGAAAGAGGCCGGATTGCAGTAGGTTGAAGGGTAAATGGGGAAAATGATGAAAGAGTAGGAAAATGCTGTTATGACATTTGCAGTAGAAAAAAAGAAGAAAGACAGGGCAATAACTAGAGGAGGGAACAGGGTCAAGATAGAACTTCTTTTAAGGATAGGAGACATTTGTCTATAATATAGGCCAAAGGCAAAGGTGAGGAGAAGTGTGTTGAAGCTGTTGGAGAGGAGGGAAAACGGATGGAGTGAGGTCCCATTCCAAGAAGAGAGGAAATCATGAGCATGGTGGAGAGATTGACCTTGATCACGAGGGAGGACTTGTCCTCTAAGACTGGAAGATGTGCATGCAAATCAGTGTATCAGAATTGGAAAAAGAAAGTTGAAGGATGTTATAATTAGTGAACTTAATTTTGCAGCTGAGTGTAAAGGAGTTGTGAGTGAGCTTTGGAATCTGCTGCTCTCTGCACATTCTCTGCACTTACACAAGACTTAGATCAAGCCCAAAGAAATGGGGATTAAATGTCCTGGGAGAAGACAGGAATACAAAAGAGTGAGCAAGATAAAACCTTAGAAGTTGATCCCAGCAGACCCCACCATGGGGGTTAGATCGTGGTCACTTACATCTCTAGGAGGTGCTGCCTACTTTTCTTCCCTTGGCGTCTGCCATTACCGCCTGCTCTTACAGAGAGGAGGTCTTTGAATTCCCATTCAATCCACAATCAGTCCACAATATTCAGCAGGGGCAACCTGGACATAGTTATTTTTGAAAATTGGGCTTTAAAGATCAATAGGATTTGACCAAATTTGTGCTAATTTTAAAATAATACTTCTTTGATAGTTGATCAAACATCCTGCACATTTGAACCGTCATTCCTAATAACCGTTCCGTGATGGTTGTGTTCTCATTTTCTCATACTTAATTTATCTGAGCTTGGTCAAATATAAGCCAGTAGTAGTACCATCTGAAAACCAAAAATATAAGGAGAAAGAGGGAGAATGAGAAAAAAAAAGAGAGAGAGAAGAGACAGAAAGGAATGTTATGAAAATAAAAATTAACATATGAGCTGAACTTGCAGAATCAAAAGTATTTCACCTTGGAAAGAAAGCTTTCTGAGTAGCTCTCCACAATTGCTGGTGTGGGCAAGAGTTTCAGAGTTTATGCCAAGGCTTTTTGGAACCCATACCTAAATGTTCTCTTCTTCCCTATTCTTCTTTTTTTTTTTTTTTTTTTTTTGTGGTATGCGGGCCTCCCTCTGTTGTGGCCTCTCCCGTCGCGGAGCACAGGCTCCGGACGCGCAGGC
>NC_041223.1:40524649-40545345 GCF_002837175.3 Physeter macrocephalus
CAGGCCGGCGCGCGCACCCGGTCCCCCTGCATCGGCAGGCGGACGCGCAACCACTGCGCCACCAGGGAAGCCCCCCTTTCTTCTTTTAAAACTGCTTCATAATCTGAGTCTTTTGAGATCTGTAATGAGGGGGAACAAATCAAATTTTAGGAGGTTCTGGCACATGAGCAGTTTGTGAAAATAAATGCTACAGAATTTAATTTCTTATTAGAAACACCTGCAGCTAATTCTGTGACCTGAAGATTTTGACTAAGGCTATAGTGCTGAGTTGTCCTCATACAGATACCTAAAGAAAGTGTAGCATCTTTGTTTTAAAGCACTAGTTGCACTTTCTTAAGTTTAATGGTTGGTCTGATTATCCATAGCCCATTTAACTGATGTTCATTCTTGATCTTATCCCTCCCCTCAAGAAAATTCCACAAGATACTATCAATCAATGCAGAGTTCTGAAATTTTGTTAAGTATGTCACTGTTCTCTTTTACCAGTGTCTTTATCTTAATCTTTTCTTACTCTGATCAACAATATAACATCAGTTCAAACTTCAGATCAACACAAATCCAATTTCGTCATTCTCACATTTTATCTTTGTTCTCTTTGCCGAGGGATAACTTCTGCCCTATATAAGGCAGGGTAAGTACATCACCACATATACAAGTACTCCCTGCACACCTACACACTCCCCTACACACACACACACACACACACACACACACACACTCACGCACGCACAAACACAAAGAGCAGACTCCTACAGAAGGAAGAGAAAGCCTGAAACAAACAAACTTCTGTGACAAATGTCCCAAACCGGACCAAAAATAGCCCTTCTGCACAAAACCCATCAAATCAATGCAAAAAACCTTACCATCTGGTTACTGTCAGGTCTGCAAGTGCGTAAGAGATGACTCTGTTTTTATACTTGGATTTATTTTTCTTTCACCAAACATGTTGGGTTTATTCCACTGTGTGTATTGTGTCTAGAAAAGGCATATTTGGTCCTCCTTGTTCAGATAGTCGTAGCAGATCTCTATCAAAGCACTAGCATTAGTTTGTACTTGTCACTCCCAAATGTGATTAGCTACATTCACTCTTTTTTATGATTGAGTCTCAGATTCTGACGAAGTCCGGTTCTGAAATGGCCTTTCTTACTGTTTCATGCAAACTAAGGCCATAATAATTTTACCTCACTTTACCACAGCTTCCCACACAGAACTCCAGTACCAGAAAAACGGCAATAACAACTCCAGAAAGGAGTGAGGCCGTGAACAGTGCCCAAGAATCATCCTCAGTGGCCTTGTTTGAAGACGTTCATGATGTAAATCCTGGTCTACACTGCCAGGTTTCCCAACTCCTGGAGTGTGAAGCCCTGACTGAGAGCTTCCCTCACACACAAGCCCAGCACAGCTGCTTTTATTTCCCTAATAATGAAAAGAGCAGAAATACATCTGTTTTCATGCTTCGCTGTTGACAGCTCACCAAAAAAATGTGCATTCAACAGTTTTTATCCAAATAGACAGAGACATGTTGGGTCCAAAACACAGAGAGGTTATACGATGTTTTGGTTTTAAATTTGTGCAAGAAATTCAATTTTTACATTTTATGTCATGCCTCTAACAAATCTCTCTTCATATTCTGACAATATTCTTAGTGAGGTTCCAGACTGTTTCCTGCAGTGTCACTGCTGTGTGTTGAAACTCATTTCTACTTTTCATAAAGTATATTTTGAGATAGTTATTTGATAGAAATGAATTATGCAAAGCATTTCAGTCTTCAAAGCAGGGAATGGTAAAAGGTACAAACACACTATAATGTGCATATGATGTAACAGAGACATGTGAGCAAAGAGTTAATTCCTTCTTTATTGTTATCTGATAGTTCTTTAGATTCTCTCCCTCTAAAAAACCCAGCCTGAAAGAAAAATGTTATTTCTCTTTGATAAAACTTGTGTATAAAAAATGTTCAGTTTAACAGATTCATATTTTTCATAGTCTTGGGATGACAAAACATGAAGTGTGATTTTACCACTCATGAAGCAGAGAGGGGGTGAGGGGAAATAAGATATACAGCATGTGAAATTGTATATCCCTCAAAGGAAAAACATTTTCAAACATGTCTTTTGAGGATGCCCCGTGTAGATTAGTAGCCACAGTCTATGATCAACATGAATTTCCAAACCCACATGTACTGACTTGAACATGTTGAGACTCAACTTCAGTTATGAAGCCTATATTCTTTGGACAGGCATTTATCACCTAACAAACCAACAATAAGTAGTCACTGTCCTTTTATAATTGCTTGTTTTTTTAAGAAAAAAAACTATACTAAATCATTGTGAAACTATTTGCCATGTATTCACACAATGTACTGTACTCTGTACAGAATTCACAGATGAAACCCTGTTCTCCAGGTGTTTAAAATCTAAATTTAAAAAAAAATGCAGTCAATCCACAGGTTTAAAATGGAAAGAGTATAGAAAGAAAGAAGTAATATAAGGGCCAACTTCCCCAGTTGTAAAGTAGGTGTGAGTGAGAGACCAGCAGTTAGATTTTTTTTTGTTCTTGATCTTAGAAAAATAGGCATTTTCCAGGAAAGGGAAAAACCAGAAATGGGAGAAGAAAGTGGTAAGCAATAGTACCCTTTCAGGTTTTTTATTTCTCAGCTTGCTTCTTCCTTGCCTATTTACCTTTAAGTATTCTTTACTGCGCAGAACCCTGTTCTCTGCAGCTTCTTTCTGTAGTTTTGCTCAGACCAAGACTCCAAAATTGCATTCTGCTAAACATTGTTCTCTGTGATGATTCATCATTTACAGAGAAGAAGGGGTCTGTTAGAAAGGATTCTGTGCTAAGAAACAAGGGACCTGAATTCTAATGCTAACTCCTCCGTCAATTGGGAATTCATTTTGGCCAAGTCCACTAAACTGCTCCATGACTCAATTTAACTCATTGATAAAATGAGCATAATAATATTTGCATTGTCTTACAAAAATGTTGAAAGTAAAGAGCATTTGCACATTACATGTGTTCTATATTATTATTCTTAGTAAACCTGCCAAAAATTAATTCTAAATTTAAAACTAAAAGCCAGAAATGAATTTTTCATTTACTCGGTCATATGGAATTTTGAAGCACGATGAAAAGATCTCAAAGTGGCCCTAGGAAATAAGTGGTAAAACAAACCAGCTTTGCCGAATACTGGGAGTTATAACAACTTCACCCTGCCTCCAGGCATACTGGTCTTTTTCCAGTTCTCATGCATAGCTTTTTATCTAATCAATGAATTTGCTGATTTAAATACAGGTCTAGGAAAAACAGTTGTGAGTAGCTATTTTATGGTTCTTGCTTCCCTCTCCAACCATATCTCACAGTATTTCCCTTCCCTCACTGTGCTCCAGCCATAACGGGCTCCTGTTGATATCAAGCCTTTGTCGTGGTGTCAGTAGTCCAGAGCACTACTGACACCCTCACCCCATATCTTCATCTGGCCAGCTCAGTCTCATGCCTCAGATCTCTGCTCCCACATTACCTTCACAAGGAGCCTTTCACAACCATACTCTCTCCATATAAAGATGCTCACCCATTATTCCCTATCACATCATTCTCACAGCACTTACCACTTTTATCTCATTCGTCTAGTATATGATCAAATGAAAAAGGAATTATCCTTTATTCCTCTCTTTCCCTCATGCCTGTGCCTAATCTGTCAGCTAGTCACTTCCATCTCCAAAATGCACTCAGTAAATGTTCATTAGTTTCCATCTCTGCTGTCATTATGCTGCCTAGTTATCAACATCACTGCTTTAGACTACCACAAAACCCTCTTACCTGTTTCCACATCTATCCCCACATATTCAATTTTTTTTCCAAAATAATCTTTTTTAAAAAACTGAAGTCATATTCTTCATGTACCTATTTAAAAGCCTCCAGTGTTTTCCCCATCACTTAGAAGAAGATCAAAACTCCTTACCATGGCCTGCAAGAGCTGACCACTTCTCTAACTTCACCATCTACCTTCCCTCCTCACGCTGCACAGCCATACTTTTGTTGGCTTTCTTCCTGTTTCATCAGAGCATTCACTTGTTGCCTGTGCTTGAGCATGTGTCTCTCTGACCTTGATATGACTGGTTTGCTCTCACCATTCAAGTTTTATCTCAAATACCACCTGCTAGACATGCCCTTCTTGACTGTCCTCCACTCCGTCACTTTCCGTCACATTATTGTGTGTTATTTTCTCCATAGCACCTGTCACTATCTGAAATAATACTATTCTTTTATTTGTTGACTTATAAATGTTCCTTCTCTCCCACTGATATGTTAGATAATTGACAGCAGGGACATTCTTTGTCTTACTGTGATTTCCTTAGTCTCAAAATAGGATTTATCAAAAGAGTAGATGCTTAATTCAAATATTAGTTAAATTAATAAATGGTTTATTGCCTGTCTTACTCATGAAAATGTAACTTCCACGAGGGAAGGAACTTGCCTATCACATATGTTGCTTTAATCTTATTACCCAACCCAGTGCTTGAGGAGTACTCATTAGTTAGGTTTTAGATATTTTTTGAATGCAAGAGAAATAAATGACTGAATCTGAAGAAAATAATAAATGTAAGCATTTCTAGGCTATAATTCAAAATTTATTTGTAATGGATAGTGTGGTAGCAGAAGTTAGAAATGCTAATATCTTTTGGCAGCCTGTACAAAGGGCAGGTAGACAAGAATTTCCTTCAAAAGACATGATTGGGCCAGTAAGTGTAGATTCTCATTTCAGACCAAAGTACTCAATCTCTTAGCTGCTAGGATCATTGCCTACTGGTGGCTCACAGGTAAGTCCCTCCCCAGGGTTTGCCCCCCCACCCATGAGAGCTGCCTCACCCAGAGTGATGGTGCTCACATCCAGTGCCTGTTAGATACTGGGGTATAAAGGCACAAACACTTTGGCCTCATCTAGATATTGTCTGAGAGCCTCTGTACAAACTGCATCACATATTAAGTACCCCTCTTCCCAGTCTTGCTTCCCTCTTTCCTCTAGAGGTATTGTTCCTGTACTTAAATTTCTATCAGAGCTTATTCCCTAGGACATCCATCTAAGAGAGCTGGCTTTAGGAATAAGTTCTAAAATGGGATTTTGGAGTTGAATCAACCTTTATCCAGCAGCCATGAGGATCTATCACTGATAATAGGTGGAGTTCAGAGAGACTGGCATGCTGCCTCCATGCAATTGGGATGGGATATAAATGCAAGGAAATACGCTGATAATGGAAATATCTCAGGTGTCGAGAGGTTCGGGAGAAGTCATAAGTATAAGGAATATGGAATCAGATGGTTGTTGCCGGAAGCTACTGAGACCTTAAAGAAAGTAATGAAAATGTCATGAGCAATTAATTACCAATTCAAGTGAAATGTGAAAGCCAGAGACCTTGACAGCATATACAGAGACTCACTTCCGTAGCGAAAAGCACAAAAAGCTGAGGATCAGACCCAGGGCTTACACAAGAGTGTTGTAGAGAAGGAGGAGTTTTCAACCCTCTCCTGCAGGAATCTGACTGGGAAGGAGTAAGACCCTGAAACTTACAATGGGGGCATCAGGGTCAATGTACTTGAAGAAATCCATTATTCCCTGTTAAAGGTAAGCACTTAAAAGTGATGTTGAAGACTCTGCCTTACAACATAGAAAGAAAGAGCTGTTCCAAGATGCAGGAAGCCTATTTACAAAGCAAAACAGATCTAAGCACTGCAGGAGTGTACTGCACTGAATGCCTTGGTGCACTACCTATGCCCCATTAGGGGTCAATGCTCTCATCCCCACAGTTGCTGATGGTGTAGTCTGCTGCTGCTCTCAGCAGAGTCCTCTCAGGGATTGCTCTCTGCTGAAAGGAGTTGCCTCTGTGAGATTATACCTCTTTCCAAGGAAAGCTTGCATCCAGTGACTAGTTGATACAGGGGTACA
Organism: Physeter macrocephalus; assembly: GCF_002837175.3. NCBI lineage: Eukaryota > Metazoa > Chordata > Mammalia > Artiodactyla > Physeteridae > Physeter > Physeter macrocephalus. Next base: position 40,530,594 of record NC_041223.1, read on the forward strand.
AAAGACCTAGCCCTCCTGCCTCAATTTGGAACATCTGTGAAGTGCAGTCCCACTTCCAGAGCTCTTTGAGGGTTGGCTGAGTCCTCTGCTGCAATTGCACTGCAGTTCTTCAGCTTCTCTTTGTGCCCAGTCCTACCTCTCTTACTTTTCAAAGTGCTGTTAAAAAGAGAACTCACCAATGGACCATCTCAGACTAATTTTCGTTAAGAATCTGTTTTTAAGAGAACCTCACCTGTGCAATTATTAAACTAAGGTTAATTTATGACACATGGCTTGACTGTGAGTTATTAATGGTTTTGACTACAATTCCAATGTTTTTTTGTTTGTTTTTGTTTTTTCACTACACCATCAAACAATTCTCTGACGCCAGTTTGTGTCCTAGAATTCAACTCAATTCTGACACTATCTCCCTGGAGACTGGGTCAGATTCCACAGGTTAAGGACTCAATCCCACAAGACCACCAACCACTCCCCTCCTTCAAAGGGCAAACAAGACCAGATTATCACCTGTGCTTCTGACTGACCTGCTGTAGATCTGAGGTTCCAACAGCCCCTCCTTCAGTTAGATTACTTTGCTAGAGTGACTCACAGAACTCAGAGAAACATTGTACTTAACTAGATCACCGGTTTATTATAAAAGAATATAACATAGGGACTGCCAGATGGAAGAGATGCATAGGGCAAGGTATGGGAAAATAGAAGAAGAAAATGGAGCTTCCATGCTCTCTTTGGGCATGCTACTCTCCCTACATCTACATGTGTTCACCAATCCAGAAGCTCTGTGAGCCCCACACTTTTGGAGGCCTCATTACATAGGCATGATTGATTACCCATTGGCCTTTGGCTCTCAATTCAACCTCCAGCCTTTATCTGCTCCCTGGAGGTCAGGGGGATGGGACTAAAAGTTCCAGTCCTCCAATCACATGGTTGTTTCCCCTACCAACTAGGCCCCATCCTTATCTGTGGTCCAAGTCATGTCATTTACATAACAAAATATGCCTTTGTTTCTCTCATCACTTAAGAAATTCCAAGAGTTTTAGTAGCTCTGCAACATAAATGGGGACAACCAAATATATATTTCTTATTATAAATCACATTACAGTTATTGTGATTGTCATTACTTTTTATATGAGAATACCATAAGTAAAGCATTGATGTTGTACAGGAATAAGCAAAACATGGAGGTACCATTTTGAGACGGTCACCCTTTTTCACTTTAGGGAAGAAATAGCATGGTGCAATATAGCTAGATAATACAGCTAGATAAGTGGAAGATGCATAAAACAATAGACCATCAAATAGGTAATGTAGGCACTAAATTTATATCATGTACACCATATCACTCAGTGTTTCACAGAAAGTGTGTTCTCATATGGATGAGAATCTGAATATAAGCAAAAATGTCTCCGAGAAGACACACAAAATTTCATAAAATCCGACCATTCAAATCATAAACTATATTTGGAGAAAAAACTTTAAGGATCTGCTCAAAGCTTTTGTCTTATTTGAACCCTAATTGTAACAGCCTTGATTTTCTGGTTTGGGTCTAGCTATGCATTAAAAATATAAGTTAGGTGTATGTGTGTCATTACAGCTTGTTAGAGTAATAGGAGAATGGATGAGAAAAGATTATTTGGGGAAGAGACAGAGCCATAGAAGTTGGGGGCAGACCAGTAGTAAGCAAGATGGTCTCTGAATAGGAAAATATGGGTTCAAAGTGTGGCTCTTCTATTTCTTTTTTTGTGGAAATTATTTCACTTGGTCTCCTTATTTTAAAAAAATCTGGATAAATGTGGTTGGCAGAATAATTGTAAGCAGATAGGTTAGGGGTTCCCTAGAGAAAGAGAACGAGGAATGGCTTTCTTGACTTAAGAGAAGTTATTCTGGCCAAAGTCATTTTGTGATCTAAGCCTCGCCACAATGCTTGCCTTTGAACAGGTCTCAGTAATAATGATCTTATGGGGAAAAAAATAACAAACTGTTATCAGGCAAGAGAAGGAAAAATAGCAAAGACAATAGATCAGTTGTAAAGACTTCCAGTTCTGTTTCAGTGGTAAAGATAAGCCTGAATCATTTTCTTGAGCTGTTTCACAGAATTAAACCCACCTTGGGCAATCAACCACTAGATCAACTGTAACCTAAGTGTTGGCGATGTTGACCTTTTCTGACCCTCAGTGACTTCAATCAACTAAAGCTTAGACTTTGTTGACCTGTGCCCCAATTCTATGCTGAATTCCCCTCTGCTCAAGCCCCTTCATGAATATGCATTTGCCCTTAGCTTAAAACTTCCCCAATTTTGCTCTTTGGGGAGACACTGGTTTGGGAAAGATCCTCAGTGTCTTCCTTACTCAAAGCAGTAATAAATTCTTCCTTTTCTCAATCTTTGGCTTTGTTGTGTCTTTTGACTCAACACCCACCAAGAGGCGAACCCAGTTTTCAGGTAACATTTTCACTAGTGATTCCAAAACTGTTGGAGGGCAGGTGCTGGGATTCTGTGAATTTTTCACAAATCTATGGATAAATGAGTAGATGAAGACTGTGTAGTTATTTTTTCTTTAATCTAGGTTTATTCCATTTAAAAAACTGATATTATTCTGGGATTATGTTGTTCCCATTTCTTAGTATTCAAAGCCTTCTTGAATAATATGATGAAGATGGTAGATGGTAGAAGTTTGTATTTTTAAAATGCTCTTATCTAGCAAAAAGAAGAAAAAAGTCAGCAGTCCAACGTCATTGTACTTAACTAGATCGCCAGTTTTAACAAAACTTCGTTTGTTACTGAACACAAGTTTGTGTGCCCTATGAACAGTGAGGCCAAATAAACTGAACCATAGGAGTCTGAAGGAAAGAAAAGTTTATTTCAGGGCCAAGCAAGGAGAATGGGTGGCTTGTGGTCAAAAACCCCAAACTCCCTGATGGTTTTTAGGGAGAAGTTTTTATAAGCAAAATTTGGGGTGAGGGCTGCAGGGTGTGTGACTTTCTTCTGACAGGCTGGTGGTGAGGTAACAGGGTGATGCTCCAAGAATCTTGTGCTCAGCCAGAAGTTACCATCCTCAACCTGGGTGGGGGCCTTAGTTCTGCAGAAGAACTCAATGGTATTGTTGTGTATATTCCTTGAGGAGGAACCAGGACCCTGCCTCAAGCCTGCACTATTGTTTCTTGACTGCTCCTCCCTTCTTTCTGCATTCTCTCCCTTCCTGGATTAGCAACTGTTTGAATCTACTTTTTGAAACTCAGGGAAGGTCATGGAAGCTGAGTGAAGCCTATTTTCTACAAACAAGAAACAAAGGACACAAAAAGGATTTGTACCAGGGACCCCCACGGGGTCCTGCTCAGTTTCACTTTGTTTTTAATTTTAGTGACCTATGAATCACACAAGTCTGGGAGCTGTTACTATAGTCCTATTTTGTTGGGTGGTAACTTCCTTGGGAGCTTCCCAGGTGTCATCTGAAACTGACCCTGTATGTGGAGAGCAGGGAGAGACCAAAGAAAGAGGTAGACCGCTCTAGGTTGGTAGGTGGCAAGTTTAATAAGCAAGGGAGCTTAATTTACAAAACTCATATTGAACAGCCCAAGATAAATAGATCTAGCCCCCACTCACCAAATTTTAAAAGTTTAAACAGAGGCTTTAACTGGGTTAAGTCACATACACAATCCAGATGTTCTCACTGTCACATTACTATATCCTTGTGTAGCTTCTAGTACAAAGAAGGCAAGCAAGGACAGTGGAGGGAGTGAGCAGCTTCCAAATAACTGGCCCAGCTCACAGGTCAAACTGGCAGTCACATCTTCTTAATGACCTTCCCTAACACACTTCTCTATTTTTCAGGGAAGACATTGAGGCCCCGAGAGGTGAAATATCTTCCTTATGATCTTCAAATTAATCAGTGGCAGCACCAGACCTAAAACCCAGGCATTTTCATTCTTTTATCAATGGTCGTTAACATAAATTTCTGAAGAATAAAAAGTCTCGGGCTTCCCTGGTGGCGCAGTAGTTAAGAGTCCGCCTGCCGATGCAGTGGACACAGGTTCGTGCCCCGGTCCGGGAAGATCCCACATGCTGCGGAGCGGCTGGGCCTGTGAGCCATGGCCGCTGAGCCTGCACGTCCGGAGCCTGTGCTCCACAACGGGAGAGGCCACAACAGTGAGAGGCCCGCGTACCACAAAAAAAAAAAAAAAAAGTCTCATTTCCATCCAGATTTTTTCCTTTGCTTTTTCTTCCACCCAGAGTTTCTGAATAGTAAAAAAAAAAAAAATAGAGTATTAAAGAAGTTCCAATGTTTTTTGGCTTATCAAAACTATCATGCATATCTAAATTTATTCACATTTGAGCAGAGAATCTAATACAAAAATATTGCCTTTCCACTTGTGTTTACTTTAGAATTGATTCACCCTTTCAGAAATACCTAACCCATCATGCAATTCTGTCCTAATAAGTGATAGAAGCAAGTGACAACATATCAGCCCAGCAGGTGACAAGCGTTCACATCCCAAGGGAGTAAGTACTTAGAATTCTCAGTTGAATTTAAGTGGCTTTGGAAAAGTTTGCAGAAGTTAGAAACTCTTTCTAGTATCCTTTGGCAGCCTATTGGAAGAGCAGGTAGCCAAGAATTTTACTTTGAAAGATGAATTGGGTCAGTAACTATGGGTGATTTTTGTTGTTAACGTTGCTTACAGTAAAGATAGGCAACATTTGTTTGGAGGTAGTGAAAAACACCTCTGCCCTGAGATAAACAATTTGCATATCTGGAGAGATGACAAAAGGCAGCCTCCCCAGGGACCTGACACTGGCTTTTCTAGGCCTTGAGAAGTGACAGAGTTGTTTCCTTAGCTGCTGGGAAGCATATACTAGGTAGATTCTTGAATAAAACACAAGGATGTAATTTGAATCCCTAGGCATGCTACACTTAGATTGGTTTACTCCTGTTGTCTGAAAATGAAAGTTTTTATAATTGTGCTCATAATGTCTTTGAACTCTGAGCATCTGCCTGAAACAGCTGTTTCTGATTAAAATTAAACTGAAAATTTTCACCAGTGGAGAATCTGCAGCAGATAAAAAGGAAAAATTGTGGGTATAATGGGGACAGTGCAAAAGCTTCAGCTTCTTCTTCTCACTCCAGATTATGTGCCAGAAGCCCTTGCTCATTTTATTTGGAGAAATAGAAGGAGTTTAATGTTAAAAGTGGGAAATCTTTGAAGATACAGGACCTCTTTTCAGCCACAGTGCTAAGACTTCAACCAGTTCCCTAATAGAAAAAAGTATTTCAGTCTTCCACAACAACAAAAATCAACATGTAGTTGACTTTAAATATTCTTAGAAGCATTTTTTAAATTATAATAATTGTGTTTGGGGAATTTATAATTCCTACTATTAATGGGAACTGTATGGTTAATTCTAAATTCATACTTTCTAGGCTAGGTGATAGTACCCAGTTATTCAATCAATACACTAATCTAGGTATTGCTATGAAGGTATTTTGTAGATATGGTTAGCATTTACAGTCAACTGCCTTTAAGTAAAGGAGATTATTCTCCTTAATATGGGCAGGCCCGTCCAATCAGCTGAAAGGCTTTAAAAGCAAATACTAAGGTTTCTGTGAAGAAGAAGAAATTCTACCTAAAGACTTCAGAATCAACTCCTGATGTTTCCAGCCTGCAGGCCTGTCTTACAAATTTTGAACTTGCTAGCCTCCACAATAGCAAAAGCCAATCTTTGAAATAAATCTCTTTATATACATACATATATATATGTTGTCTACTTGTTCTCTTTCTTTGGAGAACACTGACTGCTACGTCTTCCAAATAATAAAAACTTTTTATATGGATGAAAACAGTCTTAATATTTGCAAAATGGTCATCACTGTTCACCATAAACCAGCAATTATTATAAATTAAAACCCTCTCACCTACTTTCCCATCAGCATGATTTTTATTTCTACACCTCAATTCCTCATTGGTTACCCCACCCTCAGATATATTATTGCTTGATTAGTTATAATGAGAAGTCAAATATAAAAAACAGAGGCAATTCTCTTAAATTTTCTTTCAAAAAAAGTGATTATGCCTACTTTAAATAGGTGGAAAGAGGGGTCATGTATTAAACTCTTAAAACTATTACTTATCAATATTAAAGATATTTTAAAAACCTTCCTCCGCTCCATCCTCAGCTAGTTATTTGATAAAGGAAGGAGAGGAGAGAAGGGAAAAAGGGAGAGAGAGATTGAAAATAATTTGACGCTGTTTACTAGAACTGCAACAGACTATTACCTAATTTGGGAACTTGAGACAAAGAAAAAAGTGGACATTTTACTAGCTACCAGGGAATTATTCTACCATCAAGAACTTATAGGAAAAAAGATTAGATTATGGTACCTGCTCATCTAGTTCATATTACTGGAGATAAGATGAGTAAACTATGATCCCTATCATCAATTTTTTTTTTTTTTTTTTTTTTGCCGCATAGCGCGGCTTGCAGGATGTTAGTTCCCCTGCCGGGGATTGAAACTGCACCCTTGGCAGTGTAAACACAAGAGTCCTAACCACTGGACCGCCAGGGAATTCCCTATCATTTACAGAGAAAAATGCTAGACACCAAATCACAGTGGCAAGGTCACCATTTATCTATGATATTTATCTTTAACCTTGTATATCAATTCTGCTACTTCTATGTCTAAAGGATTGTGCAAAAAAAAAAGAGGAAATAAATAGCAAATTTTATGACCTTAAGTAGCTTATTTTTTTTTCTTTTTTAGTTTATCCAAAATTTTAATTCGTTTGAAACACTAGCTCAGAATCTGTGTCCTTCTTGAAATTCAGCTACTGTCAAGTAGAATTGCTAGTTTTTGTTTCTATTGTTTTTTGCCTTCAAAAAATAATGGTTTATTTCTGATAGCTTTTACAGTTTTCTTGTGAAGATTATTTTTAATGTATGGTATTTTCAAGGGATAATAATATATGAATATCTTTGTGTCATACATTGCATGTAGAAGCCATTACTTCATAACCCAGAAAGTAAGCTAAAAAGGAATGCAAAGACAAAGAAAATTTTAAAAATTTTACATGTTTTTATGTTACTAATTAGCATCCTTTCATTTCAGCTTGAAGAATTCCTTTCAGCCTTTCTCATGAAGCAGGTCTAGTGGTGATGAACTCCTTCAGCTTTTGTTTGTTAGCCAAAGTCTTTATCTCACGTTCATTGCTGAAGAATAACTTTGCTGGGGAAAGTATTCTTGGTTGGCAGTTGCCCTATGGGGGTTCCCTTGTATGAGACAATTTTTTTCTCTTGCTGCTTTTAGAATCCTTTTAAGTAGCTTAAATGTTAGAACACAAATGATCATTATGTTAGAGTTATTATTATGCATGGTACAATACTGCCAAACGTAGTAGCTTAAAACAACATAAATGTATTATCTTACAGTTGCTGCAGGAAAATGAGAGCAGCTTAAGTGGGTGGTTCCAGCTCAAGATCTCTCATGAGTTGTAGTTAAGTTGTCATCCTGGGCTACACTCAACTGAAAGTTTGACTGGGGCTAGAAGATCCTCTTCCAAGATGGCTTCCTCATGTGGATGCTGGCAGAAAGCCTTATTTCCTCACTGCAGGAACCTCTCCATAGGGCTTCTTGAGTGTCCTCACAACATCAGCTGGTTTCTTCCACAGAGCATGATTCAAGAGAGCAAGAGGAAAGTTTATTTCTTTTTTTTTTGGCCGTGTCACATGGCATGAGGGAATCTTGGTTCCCTGACCAGTGATTGAACCCATGCCCCCTGCAGTGGAAGCATGGAGTTTTAACCACTGGACCACCAAGGAAGTACCAAGGGGAAAGTTTCAATGTCTTTTGTGACCTAGCTTCAGAAGTCACTGTCTGTCACTTCCACAATATCCAATTAGTTATCTGATTTAGCCCTATTCACTGCGGAAGGGTACAACTAAGATTATGAATAACAGGATGGGAGAATACTTGGGTCCATCTTTGATGCTGGCTAGCACAGTCATTAAATAACAGGGACAAAAAGCACATTTTAAATCAACAAATACATATTCATAGAGTTAAAATGAACATATTAGTTCACGGGGCTTCCCTGGTGGCGCAGTGGTTGCGCGTCCGCCTGCCGATGCAGGGGAACAGGGTTCGCGCCCCGGTCTGGGAGGATCCCACATGCCAAAAGAACATATTAGTCCTGAAATGATAACAGCATAATCAGAATCAGACAGAATACATCATGTAGGGTTTTCTGAAAGAGGTAAAGACTTTTTAGGTGGATCTTGAAAGACTGATTTTTGATGGACAGAGAACATTTAAAGTGAGTGCATATTCCAGTTAAGTGTACATGGCTATTTTAGTAGGCTATTAAAGGTAAGAATTACTCCCTAAGAGAGCCTGATCACCTAGCATTAAATCAAAGTTTACAGCACCATTGTAAGAGTGGGTAAAACACATCTCAAAGTAAACTTCTATTAGGAATCTGAGGCTACCAGAAATATCCAAATGTTTCTTTAAAATAGATGTTTTATTTACATAGATGTAAAGAATAAAAAGCCACTGTAATGAGTAACAAATTTAAGGAAATGTGCTTAGTTAAATGCACGTTTTCCTTTTGTCCACATAAAAGTGTATGCTATTAATATCACACATACATGCAAAATACATTTTTTAAAAGTTTCTCATTATATCGTGTAAACTAAAATTAGTGAGTAGGCTTGAGTTAAAAATCAGGTTATCAATAGACTGTCGATCTTATCAATCTAAATTGTCTAATTTGCTGGATGCTGGTTAAATCATCTGAGCAACCTCTGCATTATAATTTGGCATCTCTTCTATTTGCTGTTCAGTAAACATGAATATTCGGTCTGCTTGGTAGTTTTAGTTTTCATTACAAGTTAGTCACTTAACTTTATAAATCAGTTTCCAGTAAGTTTGTTGTGAGCCAGTTTACAAGACTTGATTCATCACCTCAAAGTATACTGGCAAAAAATTCTTAGGATCTGGAAAGCTGAAGAACCAATCTCTGGAATGCAATCTCCACTTTAAATCTTCTTCTTTGACTAAAGCTCTATCTGAGTGACCAGTGACCCTCTCAAGACAAAATGATAACAAATTGGGACAAAATTTTCCCAATTTTTTAACTTATACTTTGAACAAATCAAAACTATGTCTGGTAAGAATCAAAAATTCAGAAGGGAGAAAACAGAAACTTCTATTAGAGAAGTGAGAGAATATAAAATCCTTTACTCTTCCACAGAAGAGACTTGATGTTATATTTTCTTTTAAAGATAATTAACATATCTGAATGTTTCTATTTTGCATGGCATATCAGGAAGAATAAGATGAAGAATTATCAGACATGAGTTCAAGTCATTGCTCTGACTCTATTTATCATGTGGCATTAGAACATCACCCCAATTTTTACACTTCAGTTTCTTCAACTCTAGGAACTGGTGCTTTGGTTAGATTATCTCTAAAATTCCTTTCGGTGGAAAACTCCTTTTATTTTTCTACCAGCTACCAGTTGCAAATCCTTCAGGAAAATAAGATAGTGTAAATAGTTCTGGTAGAAGAAAAAAGGTCAAAACAACAATAAGGGATTATGTCCAAAAGAAAAAAAAAATCTAAACTTCTGCTATTATTGCAGATTTAATTAGTGTGCTTAAAAACATTCCATAATTATTATTAACTCCCCTAATTTATTCCATCCACATGGGGATTACAGAGAAGAACAGAGCAAAATTGAGGCCAGAATTCCAGTAGCTGAGATATTATAGGTCAAGAGTTTGAAATGTTGCTATACTGTGAGAGACACATAGAGGGACATCCACCAGTTAGCCTTAGCTTTTAAAGTACACCTTGCTCATTTCTATTAACAGATGCAAAACTCCAAAGTGAGTCCCAGACGTTCATACAGAAAAAAAAAAAAGGCTCCTACAAAATTAGGGTCACCCTAACCCTTTTTAAAAAGGCACTATGTGCTTCTTCCTTATCTGAAAAATCTTAGCTATGCTTTTAAGATCACTCTCACAGGTTTTATGAGAAAATACCTCCCTTCATCCCACTGACTACTGCATGAGCCTATGTATGTGATAAGCATCAAGCATTTTGAAGTGCCCTGATGTCTTTATAAACAAACTTGTCTGGCCTCAGACCCAGATTACACTGTGTTTTTCACTTGGGAACAATCAGTAAATGACTGTTAGAAATTGGGAAATTTGCAGAGAAATCTACAGGAAAAATTCCCCCAGTTTTTAAATATTCCTCTTTTAGGAAAAATCATCATTCTGTTGTGTAATTCATTTGATTTTTGTAATTACATTTTTCTTTCACAAATATTTCTACCCTCTTGGAATAGAGCTTAAACTGCTGTGTTTTATGGAAAACACATGATGCCTGATTTTTCCTTGAATCAGAGTATTTCTCAAGTTATCCCAAATATATTTTATTTCCTTAAAAGGCAGTTTGGGGGACAGATGGGAAGTATAAAGCCCCTTATAATCATTAAAAGTACTGACTTCCTATACACTTTTCCTGTCAGGTTCCTATCAGCATTTTCATCAAAGAACTGAGCTATTTTCCAAATATGTTGTTTTGCATAGTATGGTAACAGAAGTAGGTATAATAATGTGTAGAGTAAAAACCAAAATGAGAAATTTTCTACAAGAGATAATATAATGACATAATGCAAAATTACTTTTTTAATGGCAGCCAGTGGGGGGGGAAATAGAAAAAGAAAATATATTGTAAACTTTAGTGGAAAGAGCATTGGGCTCAGATTTGAGCTGCCATAGTTTTCACTGCTGGCTTGCCTTGGAAAGACCTTTGCTCCCTCAGCTATACAATGAACAAGTGATTTCCCTTCAGGCTTAAAAAGCTAAGACTATATTTTTAATTTATCCTGTATGTTATGGGCTGAATTATATAACCCTGCAAATTCAAATGTTGAAGCCCTAAACCCCAGTGCCTCAGAATGTAACTATATCCAGGGCCTTTAAAGAGGTGATTAAGGTAAAATGAGACCATTAGGATGGGTCCTAATTCAATCTGACTGGTGTCCTTATAGGAAGAGGAAATTTGAACACACAGAGAGCCACCAGGGTTGCATGTGCACAGAGGAAATAGTATAATAAAATTAAAGTAACCCAGTTTCTATTTCTTCCCCTTTACATCACTGTGATCACTGTTTATTTTAAATATAAGTCTACATGCAAAAATATGTAGTCACATAGGGGTTTGAAACTGGAACTAGGCAGAAGCAAGCTCAAATGATTCCTTACTGTTAAGAATTTACTCTAGAAATTAAGTCATGTGGTTGAGTCTGCATGTGTCAGCACCCTTATATAACTGGAAGTTCTCTGAATTAACTTACATATAGAACCAATGTTTACTAAAAGATAAGTAATAAAAATATGCTAATTTAAAGCTTACATGTATTATTAAAACTCATCAGTAAGCACAACAATTATTTAGAATTTAGATCACAAACTATTGCCTGAGCCAAATCTTGCCTGCTGCCTATAAATAAAGTTTTATTGGAACACAGCCCCTTCCAGTCATTTGCGTTTTGTCTATGTCTTCTTTCTCTCTACAGTGTCAAGGCTGAGTAATTGGGACAGATACCTTTTGTCCCCCAAAGCCCCAAATGGTTACTATCTGGCCCTTTACAGAAAAAGCTTGCTGACTCTCAACTTAGACCAATAAAAGATTTTTTCTGGGAAGAGTATTTTAACAGATACTGTTTTAGAATTGCTGGTGTTTGGTGATAATAAAGAGCAAAACACCCTAGACAATGTGCACACTTATTGCCTGCACCCAGGTAGACCATTCTCACTGCCTTGACCTTGGTGCCACTGGTGTACAATAAGCTTTTGACTGAGCAGGGCCCTAGGCTCAGACTCCATAGATATTGGGTTTGTGCAACTCCTCACACCACATATTGATTGGGCCTTAGATTCTACCTGGCTGATCCCACAGAGCTATTTGAATATGTAAATATAGGTGAGGTAGAAGAACCTTCTTGGAGAAAAGGGTTTGGATGGTACCATACCTTCTCTTTGAGGCTTAAATGATTAAAACAAATGGTAGCCTATTTCTATTTTACCAACCATTGCTTGAACTGTGCCTTGGATATAGAAAACACGCATACATACATACTGTGAGACAAGGGAAGCTCCAACCAAGGAGAGATGTCAGGAAAGGATGATGGAGATGAAAACGTGGAATGGATAATGTTAGTTCTGGCCAACTTAGGGTTGGGTAGTAACTCCCCAACCAACTCAGCCTGCCTGAAATCTTGAGTGTACTAGGGGGAAAATGGGCTGTGTGGATGAATTTGAGGACTCAAATTCACCATTAGATTTGTAAATCTTGGGGCCCAACTTGTGTGTGTGTGTGTGTGTGTGTGTGTGTGTGTGTGTGTGTGTGTGTGTGTGTGTGTGTGTGCACTCCTGATTGAAGGAAGTAGTATCCTACCTTTTGTCTTTTTTGAATGACCTCAGTTAGTAGTTGCTGGTGACTGAATCATGGCTTTATTATAGCAGATTAAAAGACCAAGATTCGACGGCGGTGAGCCTGAAGACAGACATGGAGACAACAAGAACTAAGTCCATGAGGTTGTCTGGACTTGGCCCTTAGTCTGTCACCCCAGGGAGACAGTAGCCATGGAAGCCTGAGGAGCCCTTGGTGGCTCTGGAAGACAGTGGAGTGGAGACCTCCAGAATACAGCACTGAGTGTCTGCCTCTGCGAGGAATTGAAAGAGTGGGTTTTATGAATTCCTGCTCAGCAGGAAAAAAAGAGAGAGAGAGAGAGAAGAACTGTTTTCTGAGCATTGGGCAAGAGAGCCCTGAGAAAGATTGGAAATCCTACAAGGGTACATGCTCCAAAGTATAGCAATTGGGATTCTAATGTAATGTGACATAAATTTTTAGTCTCTGAATATTAAGATCAAAATATTTAGATTATAGAGTTAAGGATATATTCAGCCAAAACACTCTCTGGTGAGAGTCCACTTTTTGGTTCATAAACAGCTGTATTTTTGCTGTAACCTCACACAGTAGAAGGGTCAAGGAAGGAAGGAAGGAAGGGAGGGAGGAAGAAAGGGAAGAAAAGAGGAAAGTCAGGCCAATTGGGATTCAAATTCTGTTGTCCACATTTCCAAAGCTCTCCTGAGCCATGATTTCCATACTTGCTATAACCTCACACAGTGGAAAGGGCAGGGGAGTTTTCTGGGATCTCTTTTATAGGGGTACTAATCCCATTCCTGGAAGATCTGCCCTCCTGAACTAATAGTCTCCTGAAGGCCCCACCTCCAAATACCCTCACTTTGGGGATTAGATTTCAACATATAAAGTTGGGGGGACATAAATATTCAACCTATAGCTGTTTGGTTGGTTGAAATGAACTTTCTGATCAGCTCACCAAAGTATCATGTTATTGGTTTCAGAGCTGCAAGAAACAAAATGAACAATTTAGTTCAATCTCCTCATTTTTGGATAGGAGAACTAATACCCAAAGATGACTTGTCCAAATCACAGACTCAGTCAAGGCCAGATTGGGAAATCAAGGTCTTCCCATTTCCAGGGCTCCTGGATCACACCTCATGGGAATCTCTGCCATCTCTGGGTAACCAAAGAAATCCTGTGCTCATAGACTCTGCACCACATTGTACCCTAACACAGCCAATGAAGCCACGGGATTATTACTCTGTTACCTAGACAATAGAAGAAATGAACCTCATGGATAGAAATTTGCTCCAGCATGGTTGCCTGTCTTTCCCATTACAGCCAAGCCTGGGGGAAGTGAATTCATAAAAACACCTTTCATTTTCAAAAGTAATTAATCTCTCTGCCTCCAATAAGTCCCCCCCCCCCAAAAAAAAGAACTTTCTGAAATCTGAAAAATAAAAAAGCAGGAAGAGAAGGAAGAAGAGAAGGGGTATTGGAGAAATTTAGGGATCTTTTAGAACAGGAAAGAAGTACAAGCCACCTCAAAAGGCACTGGAATAAGAATAAGCCAACCACCTAGAAACAGGGCAACCTGTCACTCTTGACTTTTCTCTCTGGGGCTCGTGATATTCTCTTGACTGCCTGAGTCCACCTCATTTCCCCCTTGTTCTGCAGCCTGGCTGCTTTCCCAGCTTCCCCTTGCACACTTCCTACACACACACTTGCCCCTTAGGGCCTTCCATTTAAAGTGTCCATGGGGGACACTGGGGACTAGGCCCTGACATTAAATGCCTGCAGGAGAAAACAGAGGTAAGAGGAGGAGGAAGGCCAGGGGAAAAGATTAGAGAAGGAAGGGTTAGAGAAATTAGAAAAAAGACTGGGGAATAAAATGGAAAGCAATGAAAAGATTTTCAACAGTGATGTTACAAGGGCATATCTCATTAAAAATCAAAGAAAAAAGTTATTGAATTTTTAATTAAGGCATAATTGAACTTAGAGCTACCTGTTGCTTATTTGCTTTTCATTTCTATAAAAATAGCTCGAATTCTCCTTAAACATATTGATACAGGAAGCCATTTTCACAATCCCTTTCCTCCTCCCTTTCTTCCTCCTTCTTTTTAACAATTCTTGCCCAATAGAGTTGGGAAATTCTAGCCAGATACCTCTTTTAACAAGAAAAAATGTTTCCGGGCTTCCCTGGTGGCGCAGTGGTTGAGAGTCCGCCTGCTGATGCAGGGGACACGGGTTCGTGCCCCGGTCCGGGGGGATCCCACATGCCGCGGAGCGGCTGGGCCCGTGAGCCATGGCGGCTGGGCCCGTGA
>NC_041223.1:40545450-40577454 GCF_002837175.3 Physeter macrocephalus
CGCAACGGGAGAGGCCACAACAGTGAGAGGCCCGCGTACCGCAAAAAAAAAAAAAAAAAAAAAGAATAAATGTTTCCAAGCCAACTTGTAAATTATGATGTAAAGTTATGTAGAGTTTTATGTTCTATCATCTTTATTGGCTTTACCTTTCTAGTTCTGAGATAAAAGGTACAAGCTGGACAACTCCTACTTTTCGTAGTAAAAGTGTGCTGAATCTATGTCCATATTATTATTAAACTTCGCATTAAACTAAGGGAGATCTTCTACCATATAGTAGCTTCAACTGTGCTGCTATATTTTAGTTCTTCTCTGTCTCAGGAACTCGTTTATTTTTGCTGTTTTTGTGATGTTATTAGTTTTGTTTTGTTCTTCAGAACAAATCTATGTCAAAGAAAAAACAAAACTTTGTGTTCATGATATTCATCCTTTTTTTTTTCCACCTAATGTTTCAATGGCTTAAGAAAATCAGTCTTCTATGAGCACAAATCAAGTGGGTGGTGCAATGAAAATAAGCCTTGGGTTATGTGGTAGGAAACTGATTTTTAAAAAATGAGAATGAAGTCAAGCCCTCAATAGCTTGGATTTAATTTCCTGTAGAGTAAATCCATTCTCAGGCACCCGTGGATAAGTTTGTTATTTAGCACTTCACTGAGTCTTTTTTGAACTTTACAAAGAAACAGACTTAGGGTCACAGGATCCAAGAGCTTTGCCTTGTTCTCAGTGGGAGTGTGAACCATCCCCTAACACACAGCTCTGACCCTTTACTACATGGTCATTGCTTTTCGCCCTTGATCACTGGCTAGGAATTATCCATGCGCGGAGAACTGCTTTTGTTAACTTTGGTCATACCGTACATTCCTGGTAAAAACTAAAGAAGGATTACTGTAGAGAAAGATGGAAGAGAAACTGAATTAGCCAGTTTTATTTTTTTTAATGCATTTTCTATGTGGGGCATATATTTTGTCTCACGAATAACAATAAATCATTTTTTTCAGAATTTTATTTTCTAACCATTAGTGGTTAGCGGTTTTTTTTTTTTTGCTTTTATAAACATATACATTCATGATAGTTAAAAAAAAAAACAACTTTTCCTTAAATAATTACAACTGAAACATAATAAGCTTGCCAGAAGAAATTTCCTGGGTCATCTTGTCCAATCTCTTTATCTCCTGGGTGAGGCATGCGAGAAAACCCAGGGAGGCAGGAGTCTACCCCAGAGTCATGCAGTGAGTTAATAGCCTCGCTGAGACTTGAACCGAAAACCTTGGACTCATGACAAACGTTCTTCTCACAGGACAGCCTGTTGTCTCTAGGTAGAACGGATGATTCGTGCTTTTCTGTCTGGAGTTTTCTGATGTTTTACATAATACATCTCAAGGTTTTACAGTTAAGGATATTATGATGAAAACATGGAAATGATTTCATAGTCAGTGTGTCCTTTCTGGTATGTTCTGGACTGCTAGGATTGATTCACAACAGAACTCTGGAAAGCTCCTCTCATGTTGTCACGGCAAGTTTGCTGAGTGGCCTCCAAGAGCTGCATGACAGAGAATTATCACATTGGCTAAATGTACTTTCCTAAATTCAGAGGTTTTTGATTTTTTCTCTTATGAAGTGAATCCTTACTTCAGAAATAGTCTTTTCAGAAAAAATTGCTATAGAATAGTAGTAAAGAATAAGTTACTGTGAGATTTCACTCTCTAGAGAATCTTTCATTTTTATATAGTATGAGAGTGTCTAAAACAATTAGATATTTTCTTTCTGACTCACTAAAAAAAAAGCACATAATAGATGTACCCTCCAATAAGTAGACTACTTTAATATTCTAGAATTTTAATATTAAAAATCCTGGGAAATTTAGTAAATCTTGAAATTTGCAAAATATTGATAATTTTCCTAAATTTTCTATATCTTTCAAATTATGGAGGAAATTTTTAATCTCAAATATTATTTTTTATATTGAGTCATGTTCAGAAAAGAAACTTTCTATAAATTTAGATATAATATGATTTTATTTCACTTCAGTTCTCAAATTAAGCTTAGTGATATCTAAGAAAAGAAAACAAATAATTTAAAATATCCGAATGTATTTAATTGCCTCTTGAGAATGTTATGAGAATAATTAAATTCCCAAAAGATAAAATTATTTACAATTTTAACTGGAATGATGGCATATAATTCCAAAGGTATTATTTCCAAAATATCTTTTATTTCTATCAATATTACAAAAGGGCATTTAATATTTCAATGTAGGAAAACTTAAGTGAAGATTTACTTCAATTTTATATCAGTCAGTAAATTTATAGCCCAATTTACAGTGAGTTATTGTAAATTGGTTGCATTATATAAACCAATCAAAAATATTTCAGGGTTAATAGTTAAATACCTTGACTTTAAAAATATTCAGTAATGGTATTTTTTTTTCCTCAACTCTGAGTTCCCTGTAACAATACAGGATGTAGTTAGTAAAATTCTCCTTAGTAGGCTTCAGACTGCATTACATTTCCAAAGTGTAACAAATATACCTGCTTCCAAAAGTCTGTGTTTGTAGTGTTTTTCATTTGATGGTAACAAAAAATGTATATATTTCTCCACAGGAAGTTAGAAGTATATTAGGAACAGGAGACTCATGAGAGAACTTTTATCTACTGGTTTTTCCCTTTGTTTTTATACTTATTGCTATTAAAAATACATTGTTCCAGTGACAGGTATTACAGGTTCAAGTAATAGGGGAGAGCATGTCTCCTTAGTAAGTTTCAGCACCGCCATTTGTTACCTCTTGGCCAGGACACCTATGCCAGCACATACATAGCCTGAAAGAGCCTGTTTCCAGCAGCAGGGCAGGGACTAATGGGCCATAAAACACTCTTGACTCCTGGCCTCTATGGAACTTCCTGATTTCCTGAGTCAGTGAATGGAGTCAAAGACCAACATATTGAAACCAAGGATAGGCGGTAGGCAGAACTGCACAGAAGACAACAGGACTCTCAATGTCGCAGTCAGCTTCCATGTACTTCCTTCCTTTCTTCCTGCACAATGCCCTCTTTGTGATAACCATGCTGTGATCTTACTTTTTAGCAGGTTAACTAATTCCAGCCAAGTCATTAGCTGGTGTCAATGTAAAGGGCTAAATCAATGCCTCATGTTATTTGCTTCTTGATGTACAACTCACTTAAATGTCACTTTTGGATTCCCTCCATCCAACACACACACACAAACACACACACATACAGATGCCCAAGCATACAGGAGAGATATTTTAAGATTGGAGGGCTGCTCTCTGCTCTACAAATTGCACTATATGTGTTGTGAACTTTCATCCGGTTGTGTGGCCTGCATAGGAAGCCCTTTCTTTTCTATTGCCAGATAACTCCTGCCTGATTCATCTGGTTCTTTCCTTCTCCTGAATGAAATCACAGAAAAGTTGTAGGTACAAATGGAAATACAACTTCATTTTCCTGAGGTTGAAATTTTAGCAGATGAATTTTGCATTATAAACCATGCTTTGTGATTTTAAAAATAAAGGTCAGTCCAGAGTTTCTTATTTTTGTAGGCATCAACCTATTTTGAAAGCTATGTCAAAGGTAAAAGAACAACGACAACAATCAACGAACAAGTGAGGGGGAACTTGACTTTATTTAGCTATTATTATAATAGGAAAAACACTCTAGGTCCAAAGATCAGAGTGTCTTGGCAGGTTGTTTTGCCCTAAACCTTTATGGAAAGGACTAGACAAGTTATAGGAGGGAAGATTTTACAGTGGGATTGGTTTTGTCATCAGAGGGATCTCAGTCAGTCAGTTGATAAGAAATGTTTATCTGCATCTAACTAGTTTGGAGTTTTTTGGGAGTGAAGAGGAAGCTCAGTTAATTAGGTAGGAGACAGGAATGGGAATTTAGAAGGTCTGTATTTGGCATGGTCACAGGGAAACAAGGGAGTCATCTCAAGTCTTATAGGAATCAGGAGAAACAGTTGCAGTGAGTCTTACTAAGTCATATGGGAAAGATGGGTCTTTATAGTAAAAACTAGAAATTTTAAAAGTATTTACTCATTAATACATTGAAAGTAACAATAAACCTGTCACCTGGGTGATTTTACAGCTAATATATAATTTGCAGCTAATATAAATAACATTTTAATGAAAAAATAACAGTATTTTTCAAAGAAAAAATTAGTGGAAAGATTGCCATTGAAATTTTTTATTTTAAAACATTTTCTAAAGTCTGGCTTAATATAAGGGAGCTGGTATATCATGTTAGTTTCTGCATTCATTCTGTTACAATATACTGCTTTGGTTGAAGTAAACAAAGAATATCCAACTTCACACAGATGTAGTTGGAAACAGAAGAGTAGACTTTTTGGATAATTGTAAATATTCTTCTTTGATACTACATCAAAACTCAATAAGCTGTAGTTTCTTAAGATTATTACAATAGGGATTCTGAAACCATATCATGAACTTTCCACACTGTCACTTTATAATCTATTGGTTTATCTTGCAATTTTTAAAACTCTCTTAACTTTCCAATATGACATACAGCAGTGTTAATTTATCATGTTGTACATTACATTCCTAGCACTTAATTTATCCCATAACTGGGAGTTTGCACCTTTTTACAACCTCCATCCAATTCTCTTCCCCCCCCCACCCCACCCCCTACCTCTGGTAACAAAAATTCTGATCTCTCTTTCTATGAATTTGTTTGTTTTTTTCTGAAGTATAACTGACCTACAGCACCATGTTAATTTCTGTTATGCAACATAATAATTTGGTATTTCTATATATTTCAAAAGGATCATGACGATAAATCTAGTTACAATATGTTGCCAAAGATATTATGTACTTGTACACTACATTCCCCACGCTGTACATACCAATCTATATATATGTGTGATTATTTTAAGTTACTTATCTCTTAAGTTCAAACACATTTTTAAAATCCTGCATTTTTACTCCCTCCACCACGTTCACTGTTTCTGAAGTTGTATTTTGCATCTTTTTTGTTTTGTGTATTCTTTAACTGCTTATTGTAGATATAATGATTTGATTTTATTACTTTTGTCTTTTAACCTTCCTACTAGCTTTATACATGGCTGATTTACTAGTTTTACTATATATTTGCCTTTACCAATGAAATTTTTTTTGTAATTTATTTTATTTTATTGAAGTATAGTTGATTGACAATATTATATTAGTTTTTTTAAAATTTATTTATTTTTGGCTGCGTTGGGTCTTCGTTGTTGTGCATGGGCTTTCTCTAGTTGCGGCGAGCAGGGGCTACTCTTCGTTGCGGTGCACGGGCTCTAGGCACGCGGACTTCAGCAGTTGTGGCTCGCAGGCTCTAGAGCGCAGGCTCAGTAGTTGTGGCGCACGGGCTTAGTTGCTCCGCGACATGTGGGATCTTCCTGGACCAGGGACCAAACCTGTGTCCCCTATATTGGCAGGCAGATTCTTATCCACTGCGCCACCAGGGAAGCCCAATATTATGTTAGTTTTAGGTACGCGGACTGCAGCAGTTGTGGCTCGCAGGCTCTAGAGCGCAGGCTCAGTAGTTGTGGCGCACGGGCTTAGTTGCTCCGCGACATGTGGGATCTTCCTGGACCAGGGACCAAACCTGTGTCCCCTATATTGGCAGGCAGATTCTTATCCACTGCGCCACCAGGGAAGCCCAATATTATGTTAGTTTTAGGTGTATAACATAGTGATTCAATATTTTTATAGATTATACTCCATTTAAAGTATTATAAAATATTGACTATATTCCCTGTGCTGTACAATGTATCCTTGTAGCTTATTTATTTTATATATAGTGAGTCTTAATTCCCTACCTCTCTCTCGCCCCTCCCCTCTTCCCTCTTCTTACCAGTAACCACTAGTTTGTTCTCTATATCTGTGAGTCTGTTTCTATTTTGTTATATTCATTTGTTTTAGTTTTTAGATTCCACATATAAGTGATATCATACTGTATTTGTCTTTTCTCTGTCTGACTTATTTCAGTAAGCATAATACCCTCTAGGTCCATCCATGTTGTTGCAAATGGAAGAAAAATCATTCTTTTTTATGGCCAATATTCCATTGTCTATATATATGACACATCTTCTTTGTCCATTCATCTGTTGATGGACACTTAGGTTGCTTCCAAATCTTGGCCATTGTAAATAATGCTGCTATGAACATTGGGGTGCATCTTTTCATAATTTTCATGTTTCTAGTTGTGGTCTTTTCTTTTTTGTTTAGAGAAATCTCTTCAACATTTCTTGTAAAGCCAGTTTGGTGATACCGAACTTTTTTAGCTTTTGCTTGTCTATAAAACTTTTGACCTCTTCATCAAATCTGGGTGAAAGAAAGCCTTGCCAGGTAGAGTAGTCTTGGTTGTAGGTTTTTCCCTCTCATCACTTTGAATACATTGTATCACTCCCTTCTGGCCTATAGAGTTTCTGTTAAAAAGTCAGCCAATAGCCTCATGGGAGTCTATCTTGCATTTTGAATGGACATTTAACCCATGCATGGTTTTGTAAACTTGCGCATTAGTCTTATGGAAAATATTGAGTCACTGAGTAATACAGATCTTCTACATGTTGACACATTTCATAACACAACATCAAAAAATAACTGATTAATATCACCGCTGATAACATCAGAAAAGTCTGTTAGTATTGGGAAACTCCTAGCATTGGTTAGGAGTTTTCCAAAATCTAATTTTTGTTTAGAAGCCTGAATTTTATCATTGATAGTAAATACTGTCAGTTGTTCTCCTTGAACATTTTTAACATTTTTTTCAAATACCCAAGTCCCGCAAACCAATTTGTCTATTAATTAGCCCTATTTCAAGTAAAATGGTGTTCCATGAAAAAATAAGCTAGTTCATTCAGCTCAGAAATCAACTGCATAAGTGCTTTTCCTCAAGACGACCATTGTTCTTCTTCAATAGGCAACAGAAATGCTTTGTGCATATTTCTATTTCTTCACACAAAATATTAAGAGGTGTACTCAAGTGTTGAGATTTACTAAAGTCTAGAATTCATCAAGAATATTCTTAAGTAAAACTGGCTTTTTGTTTGTTTGGTTTTTTTCTTCCCCACTGTGAGCACATAGCAATGAAAAATGCAATGACTCCTAGGACAGTTTCAAGACACTACCTTGATTTGTACTAGCTAAAGAGCCAACAGTTTTACTCACCAGTGCTTTTGCACCATCAGTGTAAATGTCAACACAGTAAAATAGCAAATAATGTCTTAGTATTATTATAAAAATATTTCGACCTTGAAAGGGTGTTGAGAACTCCCAAAAGCACCAGACCACACTTTGAGAACTGCTAATATAGTGTGATCACCAGGTGAATAAGGAGCCAAAAAATAGCATTCCTCGGACCAAACATATTGGTCCCTTCACTGTATTTTTAATGCCTTTAGACAGGGAATGCATTCCCCAGTTTACTACACTTCCCACCAATTTCTCTATTTGACTCAGTTCCTACTTCCCTCATTTATGTTAATTGGCCTCGATAGACATTTGAGTCTGTGACGACTGCCAAACTTTAGCCTTGCTAATTCAATGAGACAACTAAAATCTGAAGCATAAGTCTTAAGAAGTCAGTATTTGCAGGCAGTATAATTGTTTTCTTTGAAAAATCTAAGAAAATTATCTGGAAAACTTTTAACAGTAACACAAGTTAAGTTAACATTCCCAGTTATAATATCAATAAGCAAAATCAATAACGTATACAACCACAATATCAATTAGAAAATATAAAATACCTACATTTAAATCCAATAAGTAATGTATAAGATTTAAATGAAGACGATTGCAAAATTTAACTGAAAAACATAGAGTACATAACAATTACAATAGTGATAGTAATATTATTTACTAGCACTTATTAAATATTAGGTAGTATTCTGCAATCTTTCATTGTATTATCTGATTTCAACCTCATAATAACTCTTTGAGATCAGTACTCTTAAAATCCTCATTTTATAAATGAGGAAACTAAAGCATAGAGAAGTGAAGTGACTTGCCCGAATCACATAATTAGAGCCATCCATTATTTAGTGTTTCTGGATGGGAAAACTCAGTTTCACCAATAACTCAATTCTCCTCAAGTTAATTTCTAATTCCTGGATTCTAATTAATATCCCACTTTGATATTTTAAAATAAAACTTGACAAGATAATTCTAAGCTTTACATGGAAAAGAAAAATCTTTAATAGCAAAAACATTTTTTAAATGAATTAAAGAGAACTTGCCTTACCATATTCCAAAGGATTCTATGATGTTAATTTTCTTTATTTTATTTGGTGCAAATCTAGAGAAAGAGATGAATAGAATGGAATAGAGTACAGAAATTTGCCTATATATGCACATACTTATGATAATGGTTGTATTTCAAATCAGTAGGAGAAAGATGTGGTCTATGTGATAAATAGTTTGTGACAATGGTTTATTCATTTAGAAAACCATTAAACTGGACCTCTACATATCACATAGTATGCAAAAATAAACTCCAAATGAAATAAAAAAGCTAAACATAAAAAACCAAGCCATAAAATAAATAAAATATCGAAGAATTTTTTTATAGTTTGAGGTATTGAAAGGCTTCCTAACCAAGATTTTAAACATTCCAGAAAACAAGGAATAAACTAACACATCTGGCCACATTTAAAAAAATATATTTAAACAAAGTACTTCAAGAAGACAAAAACACCATACAAATGTTAAAACTCAAGTAACAGTTGGGAAAAAATGTGTATGACTTATTTAACAACTAAACATTAATGTCAAACTATATAAGGAGTTTTTATAAATAAATATGAAATCGGCAAGCAACCCAAGTTTTTTAAATGGGCAAAAAAGATAAAAAGATAATTCCAAATGCTTAGTAGACATTTGAAATTAGAGCCACTCTCACTAGTTATCAGGAAAATAAAAGTTTTTAATGACACAATATTTTCTATCAGAATAGCACAACTCAAGTACTTTTTTTTTTTTTTAATAATTTTATTTATTTATTTATTTATTTATTTATTTATTGCGTTACGCGGGCCTCACTGTTGTGGCCTCTCCCGTTGCGGAGCACAGGCTCCGGGCGCGCAGGCTCAGCGGCCATGGCTCACGGGCCCAGCCGCTCCGCGGTATGTGGGATCTTCCCCGACCGGAGCACGAACCCGCGTCTCCTGCATCGGCAGGCGGACTCTCAACCACTGCGCCACCAAGGAAGCCCAGAATTCAACTATTAAAAACATGAACTATTGCTTAGAATTTGTTGAAAAGAACATTCTGAAACTGTCGAAGACAGTCTAAACTGGGTGAAACCTCTTTGGAAAGCAAATTGTCAGTATCTACTTATATTTTAAGTGTCAATCTCCTTTATTGAAGCAATTCCATTTCTGGTAAGCTGTTTTTAAAAGAAACAGGTACATGTGCTCAAAGATGTAGGTACAAAAATGATCATTGTTTCTTCAGCTGTGATAGCAAAACCAACCAAGCAAATAAATAAACAAAAAAGAGGTAAGAACTGAAATGGCCATGAATGGGTACTTGGTTATTTAAATTAGGCTAATCCAAGTAATGGAATACTGTGCAGCTGTTTACCAGTAAACATGAGCTACTGTCATGAAAATATCTACTTATAAACTCCCAAGTAGAAAAAGAATACTATAGCTTCAGTAGGCTTACAGAATAATGAGCCCCCCATTTGCTCACTATTGTTCTGCATAATTTGAATTTTTCCAGTGAGAATATATTGATGTTTATGTAACAAATATGTATATTTGTTATATTTGAAACCTATAGTTCTAATGTATTTTTTAAAATTCTTTTTTCAAACTTTTATTGAGTGTCTATAATATGGCAGGCACAGAGGAAGGCACTGAGTCCTTACCTTCCAAGTGTCTCTGATCTGCTGGGGGCGGGTGGGATAGATGCATTAACACATATAATCATGACACATCATGCTAAGGATCATAAACAAGGTGTGTGCAGTGTCGTGCTAACAAAAAGGGATAGAGGATAAGGTTTGGAGAATGACCAAACTGTCTGGGAGAGTTAGAAAACAATGTGACAGTGATCTGGCTCTTGAAATGAGAAATTTCCTAGGAAGCAAAGACAAGGAGGACATTCCTGGTAGAGGAGACAGCATGTGCAAATGGGGACCAAGATGATGAGGCAGTAGTAATTGATGGGGGGGAGGGCTATCTTTATCTTCTCTAAATTATAGTTATGGTCTGAGTACATATTATTAGTTCTGCTAAATATTAGGCAAAAAAAGTAATAATTAAGAATTTCTACAGTACCCTCAATGTCTTCGCTAATAACAGTGTGTGTGTGTGTTTTCCTGCTGCTACTTTAGAGACTTTTCCACTGGCCGCCTTTCCACATTCTAAACAATCTTAGTTTTCATAATCTAAGTTGTTCCGCCCCCCCCCTTCCCCCGCCGCCACATGTTTTTTCCACCACTAGTCTTTGTTTTAAAGTTGGCTGCCCGGTTTGGTATTGCATCTTGTGAAAGCTGAAGTGCCTAAGATCTTTTATTAAAATGTCCAGTTTTTTAAAGTATATGATGATCTGACAATTTCTAATGTCAGTAGAAGTTAGAATACATTCCTTCCTAAAAGTTAATAAAATATAAACTTTTTCAACAAAGCCTTAATATAAGGCCACATATAGTGTCATATGAGAGGTACTCTGTGCTGCATGGAGGGATGTGTACCTCTCACATTCCTTGCATTCCCACCCATTTGTTCATCAGTAATAATATTTATCCATTTTTCCTTGGTAACACATTCTATGCTCGGTTTCACTTGTGTATTTTCTAAACCACTGGCATCTGCAAAAATGGATCACACAAATGTTCACTTTAACAATACCATCTTCTGGGCAAAAGAAAAGCAAGCCTCAGAGTTCTTGCATGAAGTTTAGACAGTGAATGCCTGAAACCCTATGCCCCAGACACTATACTGGTGGCATAGCTGAGTCAGCTACAGGGACTCCCTGGAAAGCTGGCACCTCGCCTCCTTTTTAAAGGGATGCCACATAAGCACCTGGTAAGTAGAGAAACCCCTTGCATTAGTTTCCTAGGGTTGCTATAACAAATATCACAGACTGGATGGCTTGAACAACAGAAATGTATTTTCTCATGGTTTTGGAGGCTAGAAGTCTAAAACCAAAGTCCAAATGCAAAGGTGGCTTCCAGTTGTCCACCTTCTCTCTGCGTCCTCACATGGTCTTTGCTCTACGGGCATGCACTCCCCATACCCCTCTTTGTGTGTCCAATTTCCTGTTCTTATAAAGACAACAGTCTGAGTGAATTAGGACCCACTCATGTGACCTCATTTTAATTTCATCATCATCTCCAAATACAGTCACATTCTGAGGTCCTGGGGGTTAGGACTTCAACATAGGAATTTGGGGGGACACAATTCAGCCCATAACACCCCTGTCCTTTTTATTTTGGAGGACTGAGTGATTCTCCCCACACATGAAGAAAACCAAGTCAGCGTTAAGCTTAATGATTTCCCTTCATTGAGGGAGAAGTAGTTACATGTGTAAGAGTCCCCATATATGCCAGGCACTGAGGAGGGTATGTCACATACATTTTTTTTACTTGATCCTCACAACAATTTTAAGAATAAGGTATGATTATTAGTCCCATTTTATAGGTAAAAAATCTGAGAGTCAGAGACTTAAAGTAACTCACACAAGGGCATATAGTATTCCCAGAGTCACTTCTCGGACCTTGCTCCCTCCAGCATCCTCAAAGCTCATGTTCTTTCCATTGCCCCAGACTCCACACAGCATGCAGAGCACCCACACATCTACTCCTAACCCTAGTCTACCACAGGACAAGCACGAAATAAATGTTAGATATCCTCAGCACCATCAACAATTGTCATCATCCTCATCATCACCAACATCATCATCATCAACGGCAGTTAGCACCAGGATCTCCTCTAAGGGCTCAGCATTATTATTCCTACCTCGTGATGAGGAAACTAAAATCTAAAGAGGAAAAATACGTGGGCTTGGGATTTTTAACACTGGTTTTTTTCCTAACTGCAAAGCTCCTCCCCATGTTGCCTCTTACAGAACTGTTTTCTTGCAATTTGAGGACTTCATTCCTCCCAGTTTTTATTCCTGTGTTATTTCCTCACAATAGGAGTCAGGGAAATGTAAGGTGGTGGTTAAAAGCTGAGACTGTGAGTCAGGGCTTCTGGGATCTGTTCTCTCCACATATGTGGAAACCCACATACAAAATCTTTATACAGTATCCATTAGTCACAGAAAAGTTGCTTGCCTTGGAATCCTAAATGGGGAATTTCAACACATCGTATTCCATTTGGGGATATTTAGCCTTTAAAAAAAAAATCTCCTAAGCATGTTAATGATGAAAATATGGCACCCTTTCTAAATCAATTTCAAATCTTGAATTGTAATTTATCATGAAAATATACACATATTTTCTCAATCATAGAAGGATGACAATTCCCTGATTATCAGATTCCCACTTGGAAGTTATGAATATTTTTAAATTGTACTCAAAGTCACTTGCACATGATCATGAGTAAATTGGATTCTGAATATCTATTACAGCATTTAACTGTGTACTAGGGCCACTGTGAAACTAATCACCTGAATATTTCATTCCAGATCAGTTCTGTTATGGCAGTATACAGTCTGATTCTCAAAAGATGTATAATATCCACATCCTTATGAATGTATCATAACTTATCATTTCTGACCAGTAACAAACCACATATTTTATTAGCCACAATCATAGCTGTTTTTCAGTGTGTATAGCAAGCAGTTCATATGTTTTTAAATAATTTCTGCTTCTTTTTAAATTTAGCACTAACAAATATCTGCACATATTGTATATTTTATAGAAAAAGTTTTAGTAATATTAGTATTATTTTTCAGTAAATAGTTTAATGGAAAAAAATAAAATAGGTCTGGTCTTTTAAGCTCATCTCAGGGGCAAGCATGGTTTAATCTATTTTTGAAAATAGAAGATAAGCTCCATGACAGCAAGGATTGTGTCTGCCACCTAACATGATGCCTAATACACTAAATAAATGTGTATTGAATGAATAACCAGCTGAATGAACAAATACAACTGACCTTGTTATACAAAAGTACCAGCCATTTCAATAATTAACTCACTTCATTTATAATTGAAAGTATTTATAACATAGTAGAAAAATGTTGATGTCCCTTGGGTTCTTAGCTTTGAGAAACTGAGAATTTTGTTCTTGGTAAAATCTGAGGTTATGCCAGCTATTTTAGCGGGCTTTGGGGGTTTTATACCGTCTGTATAACATAAATAAAAACTTTCGAGATTATTTCTCTTTCTTACTGTTTTAGTACACTTCAAATGACTTATTTATAATCTTTTCTTAAGAAAAATAGAACTACCACAGGACACATGTCAATATCTCTCAGACTGACTGAGCGTGGCAGTTGAGGACCGTGGCTGAGCTCTCACCACCTAGAATGCAGTGAGTCAGCTCTCTGGGTTTTCATTCCGATCAAAGTCACTGACTCATGGTGTGACCTTAAACAATCCTTTTGTTATTCAGTTTCTCCAAGGAAAATAGCTCTCACATGACGAAGCTCAGCTGCAGTTAATAGATATTTTAAAATCTTAAAGGGCAAAACATAATTTATTTTTTAATAGGCTTTTTTTTTTCTTTTTTTTTTTGCGTTACGCGGGCCTCTCACTGTTGTGGCCTCTACCGTTGCGGAGCACAGACTCTGGACGCGCAGGCTCAGCGGCCATGGCTCACGGGCCTAGCTGCTCCGCGGCACGTGGGATCCTCCCGGACCGGGGCACGAACCCGTGTCCCCTGCATCGGCAGGCGGACTCTCAACCACTGCGCCACCAGGGAAGCCCAACATAATTTATTTTTAAATTTTGATTTCTCTTTCCTTTACAAGTGACTCATTTAAGGTCATATCATATTTGCATTCATTTTTACTTTTTTCCTAAAGAGTATATATGTATATAATATATATGTTAATATATACATAATGTATATGTTAAAATATATGTATAATATATATGTGTATGTATATACATATTCTCTTTTTGTAAAAAATGTGTGGTGTGTATGGGACATACCAAGAACTCCTGAAAATACTAGACCTACAACACTTATGTAGCTGTAATTATATAATAACAATGATACAGATATTCTGAATATTATACAGGTATTGAACAACAATCCATATATTTTTAATAATTGAGTAAAATATGGTACTCTATGTAAACTGTTTTCTAAGCCTTGTGGATGAGATCTTTTCTTTTAATGTAGCAAGGCAGAAAGATGATTTTGCAAATTCCCTCATACCTGTTTATCCCTTTCAAAAATATCATTTAATTTTGATTTTTTTTTTTTTTGCGGTACGCGGGCCTCTCACTGCCGCGGCCTCCCCCGCCGCGGAGCACAGGCTCCGGACGGCTTCACAGGCCCAGCCGCTCCACGGCATGCGGGACCCCCCCGGACCGGGGCACGAACCCGCGCCCCCTGCATCGGCAGGCGGACTCCCAACCACTGCGCCACCAGGGAAGCCCTAATTTTGATTTTTAAAAGAAGAGTATCCTAAGTTCAGGGACCTTGTGAAATTCTGTGCCTAAAGTTCATTCATTCCTTCACTCAACCTACAAATGTTGTTATGCTCATTACATGCTAGAGACTGCAGACAGAGCAATGAAAGGAACAGATACCACCTTCCTTAATGGAATTCACCCGCTAGCAGGGAATAAATGGTATGTGAACAGGCAAATAAAACAAGTGCAAATTGTTATAAATGTGAACAAATATCAAAGTCAGGGCTGTGATACAGAAGAAGAGAGGAGGACCTTTTAAAAGTATGAACAGGGATCACATTGCTAAGAAGTAACAATTAAGCAAGCGCAGAAGGAGGAGAAGTGGTCTTCCAAGGAAAGGAAACTTAATGAACAGCGAGCCTGAGGTATAAAAGCATGTGGTGTGTCCCAGGCACTAAAGTAGGGTCAATATAACTAAAATGTAATGAAATAGACAAGCACCAGGTCATGCAGGGGTCATGCAGTCCTAGGGAAGCTTCTGGGAAATTTATTTTAAATGCAATAAAAGTTTTCATAAAAGTTTACAATAAAATTTTTCATTTATTAATAACATTTTTCTTCTTTTGGTGGAATTCAATGGTCATTTTCTTCATTTCACAGCAAATCAGTCTGGGCAAAGCCTCTTCTCATTTCATTTTTTCCTTTTTTCTCAACCCCCGCTCCCACTCAGCACTGGTTTTTCACCTTGCAAGCAGCCCTTCTCATGTACCTGATCTACATACTTGAATATATAGCATTAGTTCATGTGCTCATGTGGTTTTGCATAAGTTGAGCTAAAATCTCATTTTGTATTCTTCTCTTCTCACTCAACACTGTGCTTATCCATGTTGTTGTTTTTACACCTGGTCCACTACTTCTAGCTCTGCACAGAATTCCACACCATACATCCACATTTCATGTATCTATTCCCTGAACTAGTGAAGGACTCCAATTCCCTAATAACACAAAAAATGCTGTGCTGAACCTTCCTCTGCATGGTTTCTTGTGTTTCTGAGTTAGAAATGACTTGGAAAGTACACTCAGGGGTGGCATTGCTCATAGGCACACGCATACCTAACTTTCTATGCCTTCATGTTGCATTTTAGATTGGCTGTCTTACTTGGTACTCCCATCAACAGCCCACCGAAAAGTTCTTGTCTCCTCTATCTTTGTTTTATAAACATTTATAATTTTGATATTCTGATAAACAGTGATGTCTGATATTTTAAGTTTTCTGGGGATTTTTTTTCTCCTTATTAGTGAATTTGAGCATCTCTTTATATATTTGTTAGCCATTTGGGCTTTCCCTTTTGGGGGTTGTTTGTTCATCATCTTGTTCCCATTTTTCCATCAGCTATTTTTCTTTCCCTCTCCATCTTGTAGAAAACCACTCTATTTTCTAGATAGTAATCCCTTATTGTTATTTAATAGTCCAATTATCTTTGTCTGTTCTTTTCTGTTTGTTGGCTTTTTTGTTGTTTGGGGATGTAAATCTTTACTTTTAATATAGCAGTCTATCAGCTTTTTACTTTTGGATTTGAGCTTTTAGAGACTCTGTGAAGAAATCCTTTTTCACTCCTAGGACACAAAAAGATCCTCCTAAATGTTTTCTATTAACTTAGAGTTTTACCTTTCACATTTAGGCATATAATCCACCTGGATTCCTTTTATATGTGGTATAAGGTAGGGACACAATTTTAGTTTTTTCCAATGAGCCAATTTTTTCAATGTCGTCTACCAAAAGTAATTTACCCTTTTCATGTTACCTTTTGTTGCAATTATGTCATAAGTTATGTCCTATGTGTCTTTTTCTGAGCTTTATTACTAGCAATTAGTTAAATTTTCTGTTCCTACCAAAACCATACTTTTTTTTTTTAATTAATATGCCTTTGTACTATCTCCCAATACCTGGTAAAGCAGATTTTCCCTCTTGGTTCTTCTTTAATAGCATTAAGAGAGTATTTAAATCCATTAGACTTACTCATCTCTCCTAGGGAGAGAAAAAAATAAGAAAATAAGAAGAGGCAGGGGCTTCCCTGGTGGCGCAGTGGTTGAGAGTCCGCCTGCCGATGCAGGGGACACGGGTTCGTGCCCCGGTCCGGGAGGATCCCACGTGCCGCGGAGCGGCTGGGCCCGTGAGCCATGGCCGCTGGGCCTGCGCGTCCGCAGCCTGTGCTCCACAACGGGAGAGGCCACAGCAGTGAGAGGCCCGCGTAACGAAAAAAAAAAAAAAGAAGAGGCAGGAAAACGTCAATAATTGTCAAACAGAAAAAGAAGATTGTAATTGGCTTAACCATTTATTAGTTACTGGACAATCTTTGTGATAATTCAAATGAGGTACATATGTATAGAATGTTGATACATATATATATATATATACTCATATACATATACATATGCATTCACATACAGGTATGCATATAATCAGGTCTATAAGATGTGAAGGGATTTGAATTAAAAACCCAAGAATGTCTTACCACCATTCTTTACATGATGTCTAAAATTCAACTTTTAAAAATTTATTCTTCTAGATAAAGCTGTTTAGACAAATACCTTATATGAGGAGTGATATCAATAACAAAGGTGATAGCCAAATTAATCCATTATTTTCAAATGGTTAATTATAGGCATCTCAACTTGACTGCTATCTAAGAGTATTTTTAAGAGTATAGAGAAGAGGAAAGGGTCAGAATAGAGGATGAAAGAGGGGGCCCCCCTTCCATTCCTCTGACCCCTACTCTTCCAGACTATGTCTCTAAATGATTGTCATTGTTGCCACCACAAGATTAGTATCCCCAAGCATGGTGTTGTATTCCTTTAGAAGGAAACAGCAGTTTTTGCTCTTGGGGATGCTGGAAGTATTGTTTTTTATTTTTATATTTGTGGTCAGAATTAAAATATTGCTATTTGATACTATCTTTTTTACTACATTGCTTGCCATATCAACTTTGTTAAAAAAAACAAAAACAAAAAACAACTAATTCCCGGTTTTCCTGACATGATGGTTGCCGGAGAATGTCCCAACTGGGATTCAGTCTAGATAATTCGATGGTCCTTGTGGAAAAGTCTGATTTAATTAAATGCTCAAGATATCAACCCTGTGGTATATATGCAACTACTGTCATTCCTTCTGGGCAACTGCTCTTCTCATCTTTCAGGGTCACGGGATTCCATAAAGCAATGATTATTTTCTTTATGTAAAAATAACAAGTGGAAAGAGAGAAAAAAATTGGCACATAGAGAGGGAGAAGGAAGAAAGTATGCAAAGAATATAGAAGAGAATTGGGATACGTTGCTACTATTATTCTTTAGTAGAAGTACATTTCATAAAGCTATGCATCCTGCATCTATTTGATGTGGTGAAGGAAAGTTGGCTGAAGATAACTTGACCTTTGTTATTTATGTTTTGTCTCCTAATTTCTTCATTTGTAAAACAAATAGAATTTATTATCCATACCCACATGGAGGGCATGTGGAGAATAAACACAATAACTAGGAGAATACTTTATACTCTATGAGGAAAATATATTCTCTAATTCAGGGTTTCATTTTTATAACTCTTACTACTAGCTACAATTTCCATTTTTTTAAAATAGAGCACAGATAAATCAAGTATTAGGTTTTTATGGGCCTTAATAACCACTTGCTTTTTTTTTTCTTTCTAAACTCCAGATTACTGTATCCTAGAGATACCAGTTATTTGAAGTTCCTGTTATATTTTTGAGATGATTCCATTCTAAGCTATTTGGAATACTCATGTGCTAAATTTTCTTCTATTTTTTGTTTGTTTTGATTTGGTTTTCTTAATTATTATAATATTTTGCAATCATAGAAAGACTAGGAAATAAACCACCCTTCTGTTTTTGGAAAAATTTTACATACAGCAGAGTGCATGTCAATATCTAGCTTGCCTGTTCTCTCTAGGGTCTTGCTTCAAGCAAAATCCATGAGTCAGCAATGATTTTTGATTTAAAGTTGCTGGATTAGTCTCCACACAATCTACCTGACAATGAAAGGTTTGTTCCTTCCACCACTTTCAAAAGTTTAAAATGTTACAATACATACAGAGATATCTTTGGGTATTTTCATTATGCTTAAAGTCTTTTAATGCCTCACCTCATCTCATCGGTTAGCTGTAATTCATTTCTTTTTGCTTTGCACACTGAGAGATTCCCAGTGCAAAAATGGAGAATACTACTGGCATTTTGTGAAGATTATGGATTCTTCACAACTACTCTTTTCTTCCTTGTGCTCCGCCTAGTTTATTCCTAAAAGGATCTAGGTATCCATATTCTTGGGTGAGGTTAGTCCTGTTCTGGCTTCACTGATGGTGAATGGTATCCTTATATCTGCTGAAGGATGGTGGATGATGTGATAATTGCAAAAACTAATGTCTATTTGAGGCTCTAGCATTTCCACATAATATAGTGCTAATATAGTTAGCTAATAGATGCAAACTCCATAGGATTAAGAACCACAGAATTTTACACTCAGATGAGACTTTTCGCCTCCTTGGTATCCCACATACGACAAACACTCCCAAAACAATTGTTGATTGAATGACCTGTTTAAAAGTTCCTAAAGTGGTAATATCAATAAGACTGGTAATATCTGTCCCTGTGACAGGATTTTAATAAATTTGATTTAAATAAATGCCCTCTTCAAACTATGTCATGGAAGCAACTACATATTCTGCCTAATTCTAAAGTCAGGTCTCATGTGTTCTGCAATTTCTTTAACAGAGAGTAACGCCTTTTACAACATTATCCTAGTGTAATTATCTATTGACGCATAAACATACTGGTGAAAGAATATTGTTTGGTGAGATTAATTCTTGGTGAACCTATTTTGGATCCATGATATTTTCATTTTCAGTATTTCTAATTTATGGCCCAAATGTACAACTCCCTTTTTCTTTTGACAAATTTTTATAATATCTGTCCATTCCTTATACCTATCTCTCTATGAATTTTCACAATCTGAATCATTACTAAGAATGTTAATAGAATTCGGTCTGTGATTTATTTCATTATCTTGGAATGAAATTCAGCAGGAGACCCAATTCATATAAAGTGATTACAAGTTTTCTTTCTCTGAAGCACAAAAACATGATGGTCAATTCATTAAGCTCTAGAGCAAAGCTGCATGGGATTAAATCTACTAACTGTGATCTTAAGAGAGATATTTAACTTGTCTGAGCCTCTGATTCCCTCCGGAAAATTTAAAGGTAAAACAAATATAAAACAAAAACATCACTACCTTACAGCAGCCCACATTCAGTGATTAAGTCAGGGACTGACCTGGGCCACTCAGGCTGACAATAGCCATCCCAGAGACCCCACAGGATGGCCAAGGTCTCAGTGGGCCTGCATCACAGTTCGACTTCTCCCTCTGCCCAGTTCTCTTCCTCCTTCCTTTTATATATGTTGATCCCTAACAGTTTGAAAACCCAAACTACCTCAGCATCGGAATATAATCAGATGTTTCCAGAGAACCCAACATGCAACATCAGCTCATCAGAAAACTCCCAGAAGTTTCCTATGTACGTCTCCCTTCATATTCCTTATTGGGGTAGTTCACACTCTCCCAACATAATTTTAAGTTAAATTCATACTTTTGGTCTAAATTCCTGTAATTATACCATCTCCTATTTCAAATTTTTGCTTATACATGTCCTCAATTTTTTAAGAAGCAATATCTAATGTCCCATTATAAACTAATATAGGTAGGGAACTTAGAACATTTTTTTAAGAGTACAAGAAAAATTAAAATAAACAATAATCACTGTCACGACATTAGAATCAAGCTATAGGCCTTATTTGTAAGTCATTGTTCTTCTGTTTCACGTAAAGGAAATGTAGTCCTGTGCTGTACATTCATATAAGTAGTGTATCACTATGCTTTTTTGACTAATGATAATTGCTAACCTATACCAAAAGCTTATGTGTCAGGTATTATTCTAAGCTCTTTTTGGGTATGTCTCATTCTGCATATTGAATAAGTATATGAGGTAATAAGTATTATTTCTCCATTTTAGGCATGAGGAAAGTGCCAAGCCTAAAAACTGCAACCTTTTTTTTGCTTAAAGTACTTGATATTTGACACTGTTGGTTGAGGAAACCATCTAAAATCTAGGGCCCCTTAAACATCTCTACTTTCATATTTTCTGCCATACTTAAAGTTCTACATCTCAGCACCATAGATTACAGAGTCATAAGACAGAGCCTCCATCTTACAAGTGATCTAGTGGGAAAGGAAGATGAGAAAAACTGACCTGAATGTACAAGAGTAAAATAAGTGCTATCATGGTGTAAAGTAAATTGCAGTTATAAAAAAGGGAAAAAAATTCCAAATGGATCTCCTGAGAGGAGGATTAAGTCTCAGGAATTGTTAAACTATGAAGGAAAAGCTTTCCAGACTGAGGTAAGCATGACAAGCAAAAATATGTGAACATAACAGAGCCAGTGTAAAGGATGGTGGAGAAACCTACTAAGATAATGTAGATTTATTTTATTTTACCGAACTGATTCTTCCTGAACTACCATATGAAATTTGAATTTTTATAAGCTAAACCACATTCTAAACTACTGAGGCACTATCTAAATGAAATCATTTAACCTTAAGTAAAGCTAAGGAATCCTTTGTAGAGTCTAAAATCACACCTTTTCTTTTTAGAAAATGTACTTAGTGATTCTATCTTTTCTTATGTTTGGATTTTAACACAATGGAATCAGTCCTTTATTGCTTTATGTAGTATTCTTTGTAATTCATGGTTTTGCTTTTCTTTTCTTTTTGCAGTATTTTCTTGTTTATGTTTTGTTTTGTTGTCATGGCTGTATTTTTCGTATTTCCTTTTGTAAGTCTGTAAATACTGCATACCAACAAAACACACAAAAAAGGAACAGTCCCAAAATGATTTCAAAATCAAATTTATTTTTCTGTAATTT
This sequence comes from Physeter macrocephalus, assembly GCF_002837175.3. Classification (NCBI taxonomy): domain Eukaryota; kingdom Metazoa; phylum Chordata; class Mammalia; order Artiodactyla; family Physeteridae; genus Physeter; species Physeter macrocephalus. The sequence continues at coordinate 40,566,983 of NC_041223.1, forward strand.
GATTTATAGGTAATGCAGAAGAAAGACTCAGGGAACATTTTAAAATAACTCCCTAATTACTAATAGATGAAAATGTATTGGCTAAATTTAGGCCTGGAATTCAGGCAGCTGATTATGTTGGAAATGCAATTGCATGCTTACATAGGTGGATACATCCCCTTTCTAAACTGGCCCACCCAACACTTCGGTGTTCACATTTGTCATGTTTCCATGTATGTACATAATATTGGCTACAAGTATTAAAGGAAATAAAATTATCTAGTTAAAAATACCTAAGAACTTTCAACCTTTAAAACCTTATGCTTTGGGGACTTCCCTGGTGGCGCAGTGGTTAAGACTCCAAGCTCCCAATGCAGGGGGCCCGGGTTCAATCCCTGGTCAGGGAAGTAGATCCACATGCATGCCACAACTAAGAGTTCACATGCCACAACCAAGGAGCCCGAGAGCCGCAACTAAGACCTGGCACAACCAAATAAAGAAAGAAAGAAAGAAAGAAAAGAAAATTAAATTTTAAAAAAAAACTGATGCTTTAAAAGATATTATTGACAGATTATCTTTGACAGGTATTAGTCTACTTTGTAAAAATCTTGTCTTTGCTTTCTTCATCATTTTCAAAGATAAAAGGTGATTCTGGTCCTGAAGAGCAGTGTCCAAAGAAGATAGGTATCCTCTCTCTAAAAGGTACTGATCTTTAATTTTGAGTTTGCTTCACCCTTGATTGTCTCAAACACTTTCCACACACCCAAGATCCGTCATCAGTTAGGTGACTGTCCATATGGATGACCATCCAGCCTCTTAGTTCCTATATACCTTAACCTCCTCAAACCAGTAACCTTCAATTCTTCCCCACATTTATGACCACATTTTGAACCTTCTTATCACCTACGGATTTTCCATCTCTGAAATCTATATTTTAAATATCCAAGACTCTAAACACAACCTTATTTATTCACTATGTCAACAAATATTGATTTCACATCTACTATATGCCAGGCAGTGTTATATATATTATATACGTATATGTATAATACATATATAAAGGACAATGTGATGAACAAGAAACATGCTATATGGGAAAACAGACAATAAAAAAGTAAACCAAGAGTTAACAAGATAATTTCTGAGAGTTATAAATGCTAGAAAGGAAGTGGAGAAGGGTGAGGTGGCAGACAATAACGACATTGGTGGCGGAAGGCTACTTTACCTAGGTTGGTTTGGGCATAGCCCCTCTGAGAGGTCACATCAGCTAAGATATAAGGAGTAGAAAGAACCATATAAAAAGAAAAGGAAAATACAAAGAGCAGAGTGAACAGCATGTGCAGAGGCCTTGAATTGGAGAAATCTTGACTTTCAAGAACAAAAATAGAAAAACGTTAGCTTAGAGGAGAGAAAGAAAGTAAGATAATTGTACAAGATGAGGGTAGAGAATTAGGCGGAGACTTGTATGGGATGGTAATTTTTAAAATTTTATTCTAAATGCAATGAAAAGCTTTTGTAGGATGTTCAGCTGGAGAACAACATGATCTGGTTTTTATTTTTGAATGATTACTCTGTCTACTGTGTAAAAGTTTCATGAAAGAGGGCTAAAAGTAGAATCAGGAAACAAATGTAAAGGTCTTTACAAGTGCGCAGGCAGATACAAAAGTGTCTGGAACTGTGGTGCAGGTGGTAAAGATGGAGGGAAATAAGTGGATGGATTTGAGAGATATTTTGAAGTGTAACTAAAGGTATGCCAAGAGGAACTTCCCTGGTGGTGCAGTGGTTAAGACTCCATGCTCCCAATGCAGGGGGCCCTGGTTCGATCCTTGGTCAGGAAACTAGACCCCACATGCATGCTGCAACTAAGAGTTTGCATGCCACAACTAAGGAGCCCACCTGCCACAACTAAGTCCCAGCACAACCAAATAAATAAATATTTTAAAAAATGATATGCCAAGATTTGCTCTTGGTTTGCATATTTTCTATAAAAGAGAAGATGCAATGATAAATGGCTCTTAAATTTTTCCTGAACAACTGGATGAATAGAGACTTTTTTTTTTTTAATTTTGAGATAGAAAAGATTAGAAGTGGGAAGACTGGGGAGTAAATCAAGGGTACCATTTTTAGATATGCTAAAGTTGAGCTGCTCCTTTAAAATGGAAATAAATGTCAAGTAGCCAGTTGGCTATATGAGACTGGAGCTCAGTTAATTAATGTTGAGCAATTACTATGTGTCCAATACTGAGGAAAAATGACTGAAGAAACAAGGATTTTTAACATGGGAGAGGAGGGCATGATATTTGAACGATCACCAATAGTAAAAATGGTAGACTTACTAGGTGTCTCTGGAAGACAGATTCTAGAACAGTGATGGAACATTATAGATAGGCAGATTATGGTTTAATGTAGAGCTTTCCAATAATTAAAATTTTTCATCTGTGGAAAGGATTTGCATTGGTCTTAAATTTAATCACAGAGTAGTACATTTTCTTTCACTGGACTTCTTCAAACTCAGAACTCTGGGACAGGATCACTGCATTAGTAGAGAAGCTGAAGAGGATTGATACCTCTTTGGAAAGCTCTGCTCTAAAATTCTGAGTGCTTTTTAGAGCAAAAACAGAGAAGAACTAACTTCTATGCTTCACCAAATATGTGCCAAGCATAGTGAGGCAGCATTAATGCTTAATGCCAAGGAATTTTTGTATCAGCTCTTTGAGGTAAGATTGTTCCTGTCTTTTACAAAGTGAATGTATATGAAACAATTGACAAATAAATACAGAAAACAGGTAGAATTCAAAATGTCTAAAAGCTTTTATGCTGCTAGCTCTGGATTGTAGAATGTGAATTGGTCCTGGGGCCAGATGCATTTCCCATTATTTCCATCAGGGTCTCGTCTTTCCTCAGCATAACCCACCCAAAGGAGATTCTAATTCTGCAAGCTTGAGTCCTACCCAGACATCTGTAAGAAGTTTTATTCTTTGTGCCCACTGGGTTCCAGCACTGGGGAAAATGAGTGAGGAATTTCCCAATCTGCCTCTAGAACTTGTGCTTGCTTCACACAAGCAAGAACAGAGCCGAACATATCCTGCCCAACAATGTAAACTCTACCAAATATTACATCTGCTCATGACCAGATAAAACAATTCTCCTCTTACAGGAAAGAGTGAGCAAAGAGGGAGACAGGCCAAAAGTGTTATATTTGGGGCAATCCCCTAATGGAAACAAAAGAGTGACTGTCTCTGAATATCAGGATTTTTTTTTTTTTTTTTTCAGGCACTGGACGTGCAGGCTCAGCGGCCATGGCTCACGGGCCCAGCCACTCCGCGGCATGTGGGATCTTCCCGGACCGGGGCACGAACCCGTGTCCCCTGCATCGGCAGGCGGACTCTCAACCACTGTGCCACGAGGGAAGCCCTGAATATCAGGATTTTTAGATTACTTTCTAATATAGATATTGCTTGACTATATTAAAATGAACATGTGTTTTCACTAAACCTGTAATTTACATTATCTTCTCCTATTTTGTCTTTCGAAACTTCTCATGTGTTCTTCCAACAGAACATGTGTTCTGTGCCTGTCCCACTTAGGTGCTACAAAACAACAATATTTATCATTTGAAGCCTAATCAACCTGTCACTCTTAAATTATCCCCTGCCCCCATCAAACAATAACTGTACCTACCATATATTTAAATTACCTGTTTACTTGTATTTCTACCAACCAGAGAAACTGTTAGCTCCTTAGGGGACTTGTTCTCCATCTGGCATCCCCAGGACCACAAATAGCACCAGAACCTAATAGCTGCTCAGTATATTTTTATCAGATTGGATTAACTATTATTCCGTAGCTGGATGCCAATGGACTGATAAGCAAGGAAACCAGCTACACCTGGGTCTCAGGGCGCTCATCCTAATCCCACAGGGTTTGGGCCCCAGGGGCATAATCAGTATCGCCTACTCAGATGGCTTTCCTTTAACTTGAATTTGGGGAAAGGCAGAATCCTAAACATTTCTGAGAACTAGTATAAGGCTGCTGGCCCAGAGAACAAGGCTTGCCTCCTGATGAAACTTTACCAATACTTTTCCTTCCTAGTATTTGTCTTTCAAACAAAGCTGCTTTTAAGACAGAACTCTGTGCTCTCTGAAAGTACAGAGGCAATTGGCAGTCCCTCTGTGTTGGTGTATTTTTAATTAGAGCAGTGCAATATGCTTTTTTCCCCTACACTTAAAAAAAAAATCACTCATGGGGCTGAGAGTTTCACATTCTCTTCTTAGATGAGAGATGCACTTTTTTAAATACGTCAATAAAATTTTATTTGGCCACTTAAAAAAAAAAAACCAACTTGTTGAAAAGCAGTTGCAGTTTGCTTGCCTTTTCTGGTAAGAGAACATGTTTTTGAGGGGGCAGAACGCTTAGTAATTAGGAGCCCAGACTCTGAGCCAAACTGCCCAGAGCCAAATTGCTCAGCCTGGTTGCACCACCTCCTTGTTTGACTCTAAACAAGTCATTTGTTCCCTCTGAGCCTCAGTTACCTCCCTTGTAGGATAAACCCATCTCACAGCATTATGGTAGAATTAAATATTGGGTAAGTTTTAAAGTGATTTGAAATAGATCAGTGATCCCTAGTACTGAGGTTTAGCTATGATTAACATTCTTACCTAGAAAATGTGATTGACCTAATTTCATATAGTTTTAAAGGATAGGTTTAAAACTTAGAGTTAAATATGTCCATAAGACCCATTATGAACAGCTGATTTCTTCTCTGCTTAAAATGGAAAAGAAATTTAACAGAAATCAACAACTGAATGTATTGTTGTATTCACATGCAATAGGTTCTTGTCTCTGCTCTCGATGGGGAATGTGCCCTGTAGTTAATGATATCCTGCCTGGTTTTCAGCCTATTTGCTGAAAGATTCCTGCTGTCAGTGTCATGGCGTAAGAAGTGTCTCCTACTATCAGTGTCGGGACATAAGAACTACTTTAAAAGTCAGTCTTCATTATCAATGTATGTCATAACTTTGTGTTAAAACAGGAGTTTGACCGTCTAATGTTCAGTGAGGGGGAAAAAAATACAGCAAATGTGCCCTGAAGGATTATTTTCAACCACAGCCAAAAGTCAACACTCCACCTGAGTGATTTCCCATACACTCTCCCACAGCCCATCCCCTGCCACCCCATCATCTTCTGTATCCTGACCCCATGGGGCCTTCTAAACACGTAAAAGAAGACTGAAAAAGAGCCTTTGCTTTCTTGCCTCTCAATTTTCTCTTTGAATCACTCTAATCAGGTTTGTGTTGTCACCATACAATTGAAACTGCTCTTGTAAAAGTCCTCAAAAACCTCCGTTAGTTTCCTATCCTCATCTTACTCTACCTATTTGAGCCATCAACAGTATTGACACAGTTCTACCACTTCCGTGAAACACTTTTCATCTCTTGGCTTTCAGCACGCAAAGTTCTCCTGGTTTTCCCTCCAACCTCAATGGTTTCTCCTTCTCAGTCTCCTTTTCTGGCTCCTCTTCCTCTGAGACTCTAAATAATGGTGTCCTCCAGGGCTTAGTCTTTGGCCTTCTTTGTCTTCTAATTTTAATCTCTCCCTAAGCTATGTCATCCCCTCTAATGGGTATAAATGTCATCAATATGCCAATGACTCACAAATTTATTTCTTTGGCTATGATGGTTTTAAAACACACCCACAAATATTTTGCTGCGTCTCCTACAAAGATGGAATATACTTCTCCTCCCTTTGAATATGAGCCAACCTTAGTGACTCACTTCTAATGAATAGAGGCAAATGTGAAGCTGTGGGATTTCTGAGAGTCGGTTAGGAAAGGTGATACAGCTTCACACTGGTTCTACCTCTCTCTTGAGTTGCGCACCCTTGGAACCCAACCCCCAGGCTGTGAAGAAATCCAGCAGCCAGATGGCTAGGCCACATGTAGGTGCTCTGACCCAGCCCCAGTGGACGGATGATGGCCATTATCATCCCCAACCACACATGTGAGTAAGTGAGGCTTTAGACGATTCCAGCCTGCAGCCTCCCGGTTGCCCCAGTTAATGCCGAATGAAGCAGAAACAAATCTCCACTGGGGCTTCCCTGGTGGCGCAGTGGTTAAGAATCCACCTGCCAATGCAGGGGACACAGGTTCAAGCCCTGGTCCGGGAAGATCTCACATGCCACCGAGCAACTAATCCCGTAGGCCACAACTACTGAGCCTGCACTTTAGAGCCTGTGAGCCACAACTACTGAGCCCGCATGCCACAACTACTGAAGCCCACGTGCCTAGAGCCTGTGCTCCGCAACAAGAGAAGCCACTGCAATGAGAAGCCCGTGCACCACAAGTAGGAGTAGCCCCCTCCTGCTGCATCTAGAGAAAGCCCGCACGCAGCAATGAAGACCCAAAATGCAGCCAATAAATAAATAAATTTTTTAAAAAAAGAATTATTATAAGTCCCCTTCAATCCCTACTCAAGTTGAAGGTTTGAAACAAAATACTTGTTGCTATTGTTTTAAGCCATTAAGCTTTGGGGATTTTGTTACTCAGCAATAACCAGAGCACTATCTAGACCCTTCCTCTGTATTCCAGAGCCTGCCCACTCAATAGCCTCATTTCAATGTATGATAGAAAATTCAACTTCTAATGGCAAAAAAGAACTCGATTTCCTCCACCAAACTGACTCCTCCCCTGTTCTTCCCTGTCTTAGTCTAAGGCACCACCACTCAGGCAAAAACCTGCAAATCATCCTTGAATGAGACCTCCTCCTCATTCCACTCATCCAGTCTATCAGCAAATCTTGTAGTGACTACCTTCAAAATATACCACTAACATGGCCATTTCTAACTGCCTGCCCCAGCACCTCTTGTAATCAGCACCACCGTCTTCTCTTATAATGTCTGGAGCAGTACAGTAGCCTTCTAAAGTGCTTCCCAAGTTTACCCTGATACACCCTGTTCACTGGACAAGCATCTTCTGTCAACATACTTGAATGGCGTCCCATCACACTTACCATAATAATATCTGGGGCCTTACTATGGCCTACAAGGTCACACATGAAAGGGCTCCTGCCTTCAGCTCCAATTTCATCTCCTACCACTTGCTCACTTGGTTCATTTGTTTTTGTCACACTGCCTTTTTGTTTTTCCTGGAACAGGCTACACTCATTCCTGTTCCTGGCTGCCTGGTTTTTTCTGTCTCTAAGTCTCTTCTCCACAGATCACATGACTAATTATTTCAGGACATTCAGGTCTCTGCTCATATATCATCTTTTCAAAAATGCTTTTCTCTAGATGTTAAGTCCTTCATTGGCTCCTATTACTCTCTATTCCCTTGTGGTCTTTTTCTCTTTAATGCACATTTCCCTGTCTGAAATCACATTTATTTGTTTACTGTTGATGCTCTCCCTGCTGTGAATTTAGGTTTCCTGAGCTCAGGGACTTTCTTTATGTTAATATAATCCTCAGTGCTAAGGGGAATGCCTTCCACAGCTGTGCACAGTCTATACATATCAGATAAATAAGCTTTATTCAATAAAAATAATAGTTTAATCAATTAATACATAATGCTTGATTCGATTACTTTGGATTAAAAATCTATGACGTGTTTTATTAATATCCAAGCTATTTCCATCAAGGAGAATTTGTTCTATGTTGAGGCCTTCCTTATTGAACTGGTTTGACTCTGGATTATTTTGAGTTAATTTACAGTGATAATGTTACACAAGACCCTTGGATGTAAAACAATTATTGGAACATTAAAATATGTAATGCAGCATCAATACTGAACTTCACTTTGGTTTTTTTTGTTTGTTTTGGTTTATGTTTTCTTATTTTTTTGTCTGTGCTGCATGGCTTGTGTAATCTTAGTGCAACCAGGTATCAAGCCTGCACCCTCGGCAGTGAAAGCCCAGAGTCCTAACCACTGGACCGCCAGGGAATTCCCCTGAACTTCACTTTATCCTGGAGTTATTTACATATTCATACGTAAATTTTTCTTGCCTTATCACTGTATTGTTATCTTGTTTAGATATTGTAAAGAACTGCGAGGGATCTTAGATTTTACCCTACTTGCAAGCTACAAGGTAGCCTGCCACAGATCTATACAGATGTGGGCGAAAAACATACCACCTGGGTGAGACGAAAGACAATTTATTGCTCTCAGAAATATTAGTAACCAGGATATCAGCATTTTCTTGCACTGGTTCCCTGAGCCCCAATTCCCAGAGGGCAGCATGACAAAGGTCAAGTGACACCTGCACATGTAGTGGGTTGTATTGTAGGAGAGAAACTCTGATCTTTTATAATGGACTGCAAGCAGATCTGCCAGTCTTGCCTCAGAGAGAGACATTTTCCTTATGAAACTGCACAATAAATGAAATTGCTTTCTCTTCCAGAGATAAAACATTATCTCTGTCTTCCAAAGCAGTTTGCTTTGCAATAACTTTGAAAGGACAGTCCAAAATGCTGTCATTGCCTCTGCTCATAAAACATGAAGAAATGCAAGACTCATGCAGAATTGTCTCCTGTTATGGATTGAATATTTGTATCTACCCAAAATTCATAAGTTGAACCCTAACCCCCAATATGTTGGCATCTGTGGGGCCTTTGAAAGGTAATTAGGATTAAATGAGGCATGAGGGTGGAGCCCTCATGATGAGATTAGTGCCCTTAGAAGAAACAGCAGAGAGCTTGCTCTCTGTCTCTGAGTGAGCAAAAAGAAGAGGCCATGTGAACACACTGGAAGGTGGTGACCACCTACAAGCCCAGAGAAGAAGGCTTAGAATGAAACCTCCCTTGCCCACTACCTTGATCTTGGACTTTCCAGCCTCCACAGCTGTGAAAAATAAATGTCAGTTGTTTAAGCTGAAGTGTATTGTATTCTGTTATGTTGGCCCAAACTAAGATATCGCCCAACAGGTATTTCATTTGTACTGTCTTTTTTTTTTTTTAATTTATTTTTTTTGGCTGCGTTGGGTCTTCATTGCTGTACATGGGCTTCCTCTAGTTGTGGTGAGCGGGGGTACTCTTCATTGCGGTGCCCGGGCTTCTCATTTATGGTGGCTTCTCTTGTTGTGGAGCACAGGCTCCAGGGCGTGCAGGCCTCAGTAGTTGTGGCACACGGGCTCAGTTGCTCCATGGCATGTGGGATCTTCCGGGACCAGGGATCGAACCGCTGTCTCCTGCATTGGCAGGAGTATTCTTAACCACTGCGCCACCAGGGAAGTCTCATGTACTGTCTTTCTTTTGTTTTTAATTGAAGGATTTTTCTTAACACAATTAGCTATTCAAAATATTTTGGCAGAGAACTATCAGAAAAAAGTGTCATTACTGTAGAAATATTATATTGTTACATCAAATGAAGTGAGATCTCAGTTTTAATTGACTATTGACTATTTAATATTTTGTTCAGTCATTTTTAAAGAAATAGGTTTTTATCACATAACAAGGAATTTAGAAATAGTATAGAACTGATTCAATAGCTCATTGATGCATCAGAGACCTACACTCATGTTATTTTTCTGCTCTTCCCACTTTAGTGTGTTGGTAAGATATGGTGCATAGCATTGGTCCAACCACAGAGTGGGTATCAGGGAAAGGAACCAGATCAAGAGTTGATGTGTTGGTGCTGCCATTCATTGCAAATGTCAATTTCACCAAGCCATCTTATCTCCCTGAGCCTCTCTGTGCTGAACTGTAAAAAGGCAATAATGGTAATATTCATCCTCTATACTTCAAAGTTATCATAAGGACCACAAACGCAAATGTGAATGTTGCCAAAGAGCTGATTTGAGTCTTGAGAAGAATTGATTTTTTTCCCAACATATTTATCATCTAAATTATAAAGAAACACTAGTTTAAAAATATTGAAAAGTGATGATTGCCAAGAGACCAAGGAGAAACCACAAATCTACTGAGTATATAGCTATCACTTATCTATTCTCATCCTCTCTGTTCTTGCACCAAAGCCACATAAAAGTGTTTGCTACTCCTGAGAAGTACCATGAAATTTTAAACCTCTGGGACTTAACACAAACTGCTCTTTCTATTGACAATGCCCTGTCCCTTCAATCTATACTTGTTAGTCAGTCTTTGAGGTCAGGTTAAATATTGTCTCTGAAATCTCTTTTTCAGAATCCTTAGAGCCTTCTGAGCTCATCCATTGTGCTCCATTTGTTGGTTATTAGGGTATCTCACCTTTACTTGTATCTGTTTATCTCCCTGAGCCATGAATACCTTGATGATTAGGGATCCCATTTGATTGACCTTAGAATTCTCAGTACCTAGGAGTGTATGATACTTACTAGGTATTTAAATTATATTTGATTAAAATAAATTAAAAATGGATTAAAGACCTAAATGTAAGGCCAGACATTATAAAACTCTTAGAGGAAAACATAGGTAGAACACTCTATGACATAAATCACAGTAAGATCCTTTTTGACCCACCTCCTAGAGAAATGGAAATAAAAACAAAAATAAACAAATGGTACCTAATG
>NC_041223.1:40577813-40591670 GCF_002837175.3 Physeter macrocephalus
TCCTTAAAAAACTAAAAATAGAACTACCATACGACCCAGCAATCCCACTACTGGGCATATACCCTGAGAAAACCATAATTCAAAAAGAGTCATGTACCACAATGTTCATTGCAGCACTATGCCAGGACATGGAAGTAACCTAAGATGAATGGATAAAGAAGATGTGGCACATATATACAATGGAATATTACTCAGCCATAAAAAGAAATGATATCAAGTTATTTGTAGTGAGATGGATGGACCTAGAGTCTGTCATACAGAGTGAAGTAAGTCAGAAAGAGAAAAACAAATACTGTATGCTCACACATATATATGGAATCTAAAAAAAATTGGTTCTGAAGAACCTAGGGTAAGGACAGGAATAAAGACACAGACGTAGAAAATGGACTTGAGGACATGGGGAAGGGGAAGGGTAAGCTGAGACGAAGTGAGAGAGTGTCATGGACACATATACACTACCAAACGTAAAATAGATAGCTAGTGGGAAGCAGCCGCATTGCACAGGGAGATCAGCTTGGTGCTTTGTGACCACCTAGAGGGGTGAGATAGGGAGGGTGGGAGGGAGACTCAAGAGGGAAGGGATATGGGGATATATGTATACATATAGCTGATTCACTTTGTTGTACAGAAGCAACTAACACAACAATGTAATGCAATTATACTCCAATAAAGATATTAAAAAAATTATATTTGATGAAAAAAAGGGAGAGAGAGAGGGTGGAGAAAGTGAAAAAGAATGGGTGGGAAGAAGGGAGAAAGAGAGGAAGGGAAATTCCTCAAAATTTAATACCATTTTTGATATGCATTTCCCATAGCATTATGGATACGAGCATGGACTCTGGAGTTAAGTGCCTGAATTGAATTCCAGCTCAGTTGCCTATTAGTTGTAAACCTTGAACATATTATTTATCTTTGCTATGCCTCAAATTCCTGAGCTATAAAATATAACATTAGCAGCCACTTTATACGGTTTCTGTGAAGATTAAATGAATGGGCCCATACAAACAACTTAGAACTGTCTATTCACTCAATAAGTGTTAGCCATTGATATTAACATTGATGCATCTCCTTCTGATATCACTACCAAATAATATGTAATGACTAATTACAACCTCAGAAATTCATGATTTGTCAAAGAGCATCTTTGAGATTTTCTTGTTAATGGATATTTTGATCAGGTAACAAGCCAGTCTCATTAAGAAAAGGTCATAGAGAATTTGATGCCAGTTGACCCTTGAACAACATGGGTTTGAGCTGCATTGGGTCCACTTACACACAGATTTTTTTTCAATAGTAAATACTACATTACCACAAGATCTGCAGTTGGTTGAATCTGAGGATGTAGAACTGCAGATATGGAGGAACCACATACATGGAGAGAAAACTGTAAGTTATATGTGAATTTTTTGACTGAGCAGAGAGTTGGTACTCCTAGCCCCCTGTCCCCCTATTATTCAAGAGTCACTATATATACTTTGAGAAAGCTATCCTTTGTTTGTAATGTTAATTGTGCCCATTGTTACACAGGACTCTCCAAGCTTATTTTCATTTTTGCTCTGTGTTATAAACTCTTCTTGGAAAATATACCCTGTTGGGTTTGATGGGAAAATGAAAACTCCTCATCCTTTACTCAACTTTCCTGGAGATCACTGTAATTTAAAAGCTAATGCAAAACTCTTGATCAAATATTGAGTTTGACCCAATCCCTCCCATAGGCAACAAATAAGATATGATAAAATTTCCAGGGCTTTACCAAATCCACAAAATAGATTTTATTATTGTCCAGTGTATCCTCTGTGTTACAGATGCAGAAGCCCTGTGCAGAGGCACAAAGTCTAAGACCACCCATCACTCAGCAGTGCCAATTCTGGAACACAGGGCCCCAGATTCTCAGGTGCTCTCAGGATCATAGCACCAAAAAAAAAAAAAAAAAAAAAATGTTCAGTTGCTGATGCTACATTTTCCCTCCTCATATCAAACTATTATCTCTTTATTATTAAACATTTTTCTCTTTTTGCTTCAGAAAAAAAAACATAGTTTGCACACTAAATGTAAAGTAAAAATTTCAGTGCTATAAGAGATATAAACATGGTAAGATATTTTAAAATTTGATATTACAACAGATAATAGATTTTATTATTTGGACTTTTGTCTAATTTTTTTCTAGGCATAGATAATTGGAAAATACACATATGTTTTGAACTGGATTGTTTTAGGGCATACACTAAAGCTTGGGAGTACTTGAATTTTGTCTTAAGCAATAATGCTACGCACTACCGAAGCCTTGATTTCACACCAGGAAGCTGTATCATTTTATTTTAAATGGCCACCAGTTTTCATCTTCCAATTCGTCTGGCATTGACCCTGATATTGCCGTAAGTCTGTCATCCCCTAATGACTATCCCAGGTCGCACACATTCCACAAAGGGACCCTATGCGAAAGGTAAAACGTGCTCCATGACACTGTGACATTGTCTGGAGAGGGATGTTAATTCTTTACGAATATTCCCACGGAGAATCTGACCTCTGTTCATCACAAACAGGAACTTTTTTTTTTTTAACCGGAAGGTAGAGTGAGAGAGGAAACAATGTTGATTTCTGGGAGAAGTGGTTTTCGAAGTCCCGTTTGCTGGCTCTTGGAACAATTATGGGAAGCCCCAGAGAGCATGTCCTTATTTTTTACTCAAAATAATAGAAAGCACTTCCACTCCTCTGCGGAAACAGCAGTTCAAAGACAGGACACAGAGTCCCTAAGTTCTGGCAACCTTTAAACAGTATGGTTTTTTTTGTTTTGTTTTGTTTTTTTTCCTTCACTGGTAAACTGAAAGAGGACTCTTCATGTAGGTCAATTGATATATATGGGTCTCATTTATGTCCCACCATGCTGTTTGCCTTTGGGAATGAAACAGACTAGCCTATATCGGCCCATTCATTCATTCAATGAATATGCACTAATCACTTCCTCTACATTGGGCTAGGCAGTGTGGAAACAAAAATGAGTAAGACACTCTCTGTACCCTCAAGAAACATATAATCTGGGCAGACACGTGAATTGAAAAGCATACCATTCTTGAGAGCAATTAGGCAATTTGTAATCAAATTGTCACAAGTGAGCAAGCTTTCTCCTGTTATCTATGTCGGAGAAAGTCTCATCTAACCTCTTAAAAGTTTAGCAATGAGTTGGAGGCAATATAGGTTCCATCAAAATGGAAGCACACTATGGAATATTTTGCCACAGTTCGAAGCAAGGAATTAGATTTAACAAAATAACCTGAACACACCTTAAAAACACACAATGCTGAGTAAATGAAAAAGGAAGAAACAAAAAAACTGTAACACCATACATGTAAATTAAGATACACACTCACAAAGCAACAATGCCCATTCACCATACAGATAAAATGCATATGTGGAAACACATTTAAATGATGGCCTTTGTGGAAGGGCATGGGTATGGAGACTGTCAATTAAAAGGAATTAGATAAATACATAAATAAGACAAGACTGGCCTTTGTAGATTACTGATGATTATGTGACACAAACTGAGGGGTGTGAATAACTCAATCCTCAACCAAACTCCTAAAATGGAGATGAAAAGAAAAAAGCTAATTACACTGTACAAAGCAGTAAGAGTGCCTGGAATGCAATGTTACTGCAGAGAGGATTAATAAAATCAGCCTTGCGGATCCAGGAAAATGTGTGAGAGGAGGTGACATCTAAACTGAGCCTTAGACACCTAATCTCACAGCTGTAGCCTTTTCCTCCATCACATACTGGCTCATCTTTGCCCTGGTATCTGAATTTAACTTTATAATTGAAGAAGCCCTTCTCTCCCAATAACACTGAGAATATTTCATCTTTTTCATTCCAAAGTAATTGGGGAGTTCAAAGATCAGCTGGCCTTAGCTTCTCACCTGGGTTTATATTTCTGAGACAGACCACCCCATGTCCAGAGCCCATGCTCCTTGCCTTGTGACTGCCTCCGTCTCAGGCAAGGGCTCTGAGATATAAATCCATACTGGTCTTCCTGTTCCAATTTTGTGCCCTGGGCTCTTATACTGTTTTGTTTGTTTGTTTTCGTGTTTTTCTTATTATAAGGCATAAGCTTGCAATTCCCTTCCTAGGTCCCTAGTTTACTCTACCATGGACTAGCCAGGTGAGACCCACCATTTGATTCCTTTGTCTCTCTGAGATTGTGTGCTACCTAGTTCTGTCCGGAGTCCTCAGGAACCAGAATCCTGCCATGTGCTAGCCGCACAACTAATCCCACTGCTTGAGGCTAACCATCTATCATAGAGCAATCCAACTACTCTTCCTTGTTAGACCTCCCCTCTTGCCTTTCAACATTGTGCCCTCTTGTCTTTCAAGACTGATCAGTGTATACCTTTTTTTTTACTTTAGGCTCTGTCCAACTGCCCAGTCTGGCCTTTCCCCTGTACTGTGATGCTGGGGATGCCCCTGAGTGTATCTGACACAGGCTGGTAGGAGTTGCGGAGTGTTAAGTGTTATGCAATGGGGCCCGAAGCCAGGCTTCCAAGGTGCAAATTCACATGTTCAATTAATTCACTGTACAAGCATAAACAGATTATTTAATCTCAGTGTGCGTGGATGGGGAGAGGAATGTTATATCTTAGGACTCAGGGTTTTTATCTCCACTGAAAGAATTTATAGGTGCAAAGTCCTTATAGCAACATCTGGCATGAAGCAAGTACTCTGGAAATGTTATCCATGGTGTTACTGTCTCCAGGTTTTGTCCTCCCTGGATGCTTGTCTCATTCCTAACAGCTTCAGTTCTGGCTCTGGGAATCATCAGGGAAAAATAAAATTAGATGATTTTTATTTTTTTAACTAAAAAGAATTGTTTTGGGGGGAATGAAATGCAATATAGTGGGAACAGACCAGAATCTGATTTCAGATGACCTAGGTCAAAGTAACAGCTGTCTCTTCCTCACTGTGTGGTGCTGGGGAAGTTTATCTCTTTTGGCCCATTTCCCTGTTTATGGAATGGAAATAATAATGACCTCTACCTCTCAGGACAGTTATGAGGATTCAGCAAGGTAAAGCTTGTGAAAGCTCTTTTGTAAATGGTATTATGCTAATATTTGTTACGTTTGTCATTGTTATCCATCATTTGTTGCATGCCACTAGAAACTATGTCATAATACTTCCTGTAGAGTCAATAGGTGAGAACTCAAGTTCATGAAAGATGGTTAATTCTCATATTTTGAATTAACTGGCCCAATTCATTGTGACCCTGGTGGAAAAATATCAGTGTGTGAAGCTAAGTCCTTTACTAACATATTATCTTTTAAATGTGAGGAACAAGCACCACACATACACATACACACACACACACACACAAATTTAATTTTCCCTTCTGTTTCTCACTTACACTGTACTCTTTATCAGTTAGTAGAATCAAGAAAACAAAGCAGCTCAGAAAAAACAAGACTTTCCTAGAATATACATTGGCTATATCATTTAATGATTACAACAATCCTAGGAAGAAAGCATAGTTCTCTACCTTTGTGCAGATGAGACCCAGGGGAGGTGGGAATCTTCATCAATACTGTCGGGCTAATTAGTATTGAATCAAGGGCTAGAAGTCAGGTGGCTAGACTTTTATCCCACACCAGGAAGAAACTCAAGAGTACTTTTTTCCATACAAATCAAGAAGAATTTATATTTATTAGCTCCAGCTCTTTGCAAATCAATAAATAGAACATAGTAACGGGATGTGTGTGTACTATTTGGGGAGGAGATGGGGATATAAAAGAGGTGGCATTTTATGTAAATACCCGATCAGATATAGTCTTATAGTCTTCCTCCACTGGAATACATAGCAATACATGTAAGCATTAGCCCAGCCTCACTAAAATATATTCTCCACAAGATCTATGCTGGAACCAATCTTTTTGTCCTCCCACGCCCTGAGCCATTTTATCAGATGAACTTCCGAAACCTAATCAACATAGGTTAATTCTGGCAGCTTTTTAACATGAACCATTCATAAGTGTGAGCCATGGGCACTAGGCCATTAATATGTTCAATACACTTTTAGTATGAGTTCCATGTATTTCCTTGGATGCCTCAGTTGGGTCTAATGTGAGGGAGGCTTTCAATCAGGAAGACTGTTTATAACAGTCAAAGAAAGCAATCTGGATAAAATGACCTGGGTAGGAATTCTAAATGATAAATGGTTAACTCAAGAATGGCCACGACAGCTAAAGGGAAACAGAATAGTAATCATTATGGCTCTTTCCATTTCTTAATACAACTCACTGAAGCTATACTCCCTTAACTTTCCTCCTACTAGTAACTCCTCAAAGTCTATGTGGATTATTTTCTGGAAAAAAAAATTTTAATTTCATAATTATTTATACATACTTTGATTTTTTTAGGATCAAAATGTTACTAATGTTATAACACTCAAATATGTTTATGCACATGGTAAACCTTCATTTCCAACTGCTAAATAACACCTTTAAGTTTTGTGTCTGCTCTTATTTTTTTTTATAGAAATGAAATAAAAATGATGCATGCAGACAGATATTCATTTGTCAGAGTCTATGGAGTATTGAGTCAAAGTTCCATAATTTCATTATAGACTCAATGAACAAGCCACACTTATTTTATCTATTTCTGGAATATTCACCCAACACACTTCTGTTCAGAGTTTTGTCTAACCATTACATTACTTTTTCTTTAATACAGTTTCAAACAACTAAAGTGTTAAAGGCTGAACTGTGCTTTACCTGAAAATTAACATATAGGAACAATGGCAAATGATTATTTCTTACACTCTTAAAAAAAATGCAACAAGGACTCTAGAGTCAGACCATTTGGATTAAAGTCAGGCTATGCCACTTACTAGCTTTGTGGTCTTGATTAAGCTTCTTAAACAATCTGGGCCTCAGGTTCCATAATTATAAACCATGAATAATAATAGTATCTACCTTATAGGATTATTATGTAGAATGAATGAGTTGACATTTATAAATCATTTAGAACAACTCTTAAGATATAAGCCTAATAAGTTCCTAAATAGTTTGTGTGTGTGTGTGTGTGTGCGCGTGTGTGTGCGCATACTCATATATATGTGTGTATATTAGGTAGGTGCATAAAGAGACTATGACATCAAATTTATCAATATGTCTACTGAAGTTCAAGTATTCACCAACCTATACATTTATTATTGCTTAGTCTCTTTTGAAATTTACTCTTTCAAAAACTAATTAAAGAGTGCATATGAAAATTCCTGACTTTCTGTTATATTTATTGTTAAACACTGAAGCTTAAATTTAATTTTTATTACTAAAACATAGAAAGGTGTTTAGATATTAAGAATATTTGAAATGGACAAAGTCTATATCCAAAATACAACCTTTAGCCTCTTAAAAAAAAAAATTAGTGAGATAACCATTGTCAGTGTGGTTTAGTGTGAAGAACATTGGAATGAGTTCCTGTATATTTCATGTCCTTTTTATGGCACCTAGTAATTCATAGTAAATACCAACAACAAGTCCTCCTTCACATTCTAAATCTCCTCAGTCACCAACACATGTCCTACATCCAGAATTTTTTAAATCAATTTCTTCCTCCAATTGTTCTAACACTGTCTCAGTTCAGATCCTGAGCACTTCTCATCTGAATTATTTTAACAACTTCTTCCCTCTTATTCCTGCTATCATATAGACACAATTTATCTTGCTGACACACTGATTTAACCACATGACTTTGTCACTTTAAAAATTCCAGTGTCTCCCTATTGTCTCTAAAATGCAAAATCTAAAGCTTGTAACATGGTACACAAGGTCTACTAAAAATTAGCTCTAATTTACTTTTTCTTTGTTGTCTCATGCCACTATCTCCCCTTCATGCCCCTCCCCAACCTGTCACTACATGAAATTAGTTACCGTTCTTTGAACAAGTATGTACTCTTAATACCTCCGTATTTTTTACTCATGTTTGTGCTTCTTCCAATGCTTGCTTTCTTATACTCAATTTAATGAGAATCTTAGTTGAACTTTAAAACTCATTTTAAAATAACTGGTTCTCTAAAGACCTTCCCTAAATCCCCACTGAACTTCCAAATCACTTTGCACATGTATTTCTTATAACAATTTGTACTGTAATTTATTGCTTCATCTATTTGCCTTCCCCATTCCTTGTAAATGCAAAGGGCTGGGCATGTCATAGACATTTTGTAAGCCCAGAGTCTATACTGGCATAAGACATAGCAGAAATGTAATTGGGGGGGCACCTTCAAGATGGCGGAGGAGTAGATGTGGAGATCACCTTCATCCCCACAAATACATCAAAACTACATCTACATGTGGAACAACTCCTACAGAACACCTACTGAATGCTGGCGGAAGACCTCAGACTTCCCAAAAGGCAAGAAACTTCCCATGTACCTGGGTAGGGCAAAAGTAAAAAGAAAAAACAGAGACAAAATAATAGGGATGGGACCTCCACCAGTGGGAGGGAGCTGTGAAGGAGGAAAAGTTTCCACACACTAGGAAGCCCCTTCACTGGTGGAGATGGGGGGTGGGCAGGGGGTGAAGCTTTGGAGCCACAGAGGAGAGTGCAGCAACAGTGGTGCAGAGGGCAAAGTGGAGGGATTCCCGCACAGAGGATCTGTGCTGACCAGCACTGACCAGCCTGAGAGGCTTGTCTGCTCACTTGCCAGGGTGGGCGGGGGCTGGGACCTGAGGCTCGGGCTTCAGAGGTCAGATCCCAGGGAGAGGACTGGGGTTGGCTGCGTGAACACAGCCTGAAAGGGGCTAGTGCACCACAGCTAGCCAGGAGGGAGTCCGGGGAAAACTCTGGACCTGCCTAAGAGGCAAGAGATCATTGTTTCAGGGTGTGTAAGGAGAGGGGACTCAGAGCACCACTTAAACGAGCTCCAGAGATGGGTGCAAGCTGCAGCTATCAGCACGGACCCCAGAGATGGGCATGAATGCTAAGGCTGCTGCTACAGCCACTAAGAAGCCTGTGTGCGAGCACAGGTCACTATCCACACCTCCCCTCCTGGGAGCCTGTACAACCCACCAGTGCCAGGGTCAAGTGATCCAGGGACAACTTCACTGGGAGAACACACAGCATGCCTCAGGCTGTTGCAACGTCACGCCGGCCTCTGACGCTGCAGGCTCACCCCGCATTCCATACCCCTCCCTCCCTCCGGCCTCAGTGAGCCAGGGACCCTAATCAGCTACTACATTAACCCTGTCGTGTCTGGGTGGGGAACAGATGCCCTCAGGTGACCTACACGCAGAGGTGGAGCCAAATCCATGGCTGAACACCAGGAGCTGTGTTAACAAAGAAAAAAATGAGAAATTTCTCCCAGCAGCCAGGAGGAGCAGATTAAATCCCCACAATCAACTTGATGTACCCTGTATCTGTGGAACACATGAATAGGCAACAAATCATCCCAAAATTGAGGCAGTGGATATTTGGAGCAACTGTAGACTTGCAGTTTGCTTTCTACATCTAATTTGTTTCTGGTTTTATGTTTATCTTAGTTTAGTATTTAGAGATTATTATCTTTGGTAGATTTGTTTCTTGATTTGGTTGCTCTCTTCTTTTTCTAAATTTTATACATATGTATAATTCTCCTTTCTCTCTTTTTGTAAGTGTGTATGTGTATGTTTCTTTGTGTGATTTTGTCTGTAGAGTTTTGCTTTTGCCATTTGTCCTAGCTTTCTGACTGTCCATTTTTTGTGGTTTTTTTTTGTTAGTATAGTTTTTAGCAATTGTTATCATTGGAAGATTTTTTTTTTTTTTGGTTTGGTTGCTTTCTTCTTTCTTTCTCTTTTTTAAAATTACTTTTTAATTTTAATAATTCTTTTTGATTTTAATAACTTTTATATTATTTATTTATTTATTTACTTTCTTTCTTGTTTTCTCCTTTTTCTTCTGAGTCATGTGGCTGACAGGGTCTTGGTGCTCTGGCCAGGTGTCAGTCTGGAACCTCTGAGGTGGGAGAGCCAAATACAGGACATTGGTCTGCCAGAGACCTCCCAGCCCCACGTAATATCAAATGGCAAAAGCTTTCCTAGAGATCTCCATCTCAACGCTAAGACCAGCTCCGCTCAATGACCAGCAAGCTACAGTGCTAGACACCCTACACTAAACAACTAGCAAGAGAGGAACACAAACCCACCCATAGCAGAGAGCCTGCCTAAAATCATAAAAAGGTCACAGACACCCCAAAACACACTACCAGATGTGGTCCTGCCCACCAAAAAGACAAGATCCAGCCTCATCTCCAGAACACAGGCACTAGTCCCCTCCACCAGGAAGCCTACACACCCACTGAACCAACCTTACCTACTGGGAGCAGACATCAAAAACAACGGGAACTATGAACCTGCAGGCTGTGAAAAGGAGACATCAAACACAGTAGGTTAAGCATAATGAGAAGACAGAGAAACACCCAGCAGATGAAGGAGCAAGGCAAAAATCCATGAGACCAAACAAATGAAGAGGAAAGAGGCAGTCTACCTGAAAAAGAATTCAGAGTAATGATGGTAACAATGATCCAAAATCTTGGAAATAGAATGGAGAAAATACAAGAAACGTTTAACAAGGAACTACAAGAACTAAAGAGCAAAAAACAATGATGAACAACAAAATAAATGAAATTTAAAATTCTCTAGAAGGAACCAACAGCAGAATAACTGAGGCAGAAGAACAGATAAGTTACCTGGAAGATAAAATAGCGGAAATAACTACCACAGAGCAGAATAAAGAAAAAAGAATTAAAAAATTGAGGACAGTCTCAGAGACCTCTAGGACAACATTAAACACACCAACATTCGAATTATAGGGGTCCCAGAAGAAGAAGAGAAAAAGAAAAGGGACTGGGAATATTTGAAGGGAATATAGTTGAAAACTATCCTAATATGGGTAAGGAAATAGTCAATCAAGTCCAGGAAGTGCAGAGAGTGCCATACAAGATAAATCCAAGGAGAAACACAAAAAGACACATATTAATCAAACTATCAAAATTAAATACAAAGAAAAAATATTAAAAGCAGAAATGGAAAAGCAACATTTAACATACAAGGGAATCCCCATAAGGTTAATAGTTGATCTTTCAGAAGAAACTCTGCAAGCCAGAAGGGAGTAGCAGGACATATTTAAAGTGATGAGATGGATAAACCTACAACCAAGATTACTCTATCCAGCAAGGATCTCATTCAGATTTGACCGAGAAATTAAAACCTTTACAGATAAGCAAAAGCTAAGAGAATTCAGCACCACCAAACCAGCTCTACAACAAATGCTAAAGGAACTTCTCTAAGCAGGAAACACAAGAGAAGGAAAAGACTTACAATAACAAGCCCAAAACAATTAAGAAAATGGTAAGAGGAGCATACATAACAATAAGTACCTTAAATGTAAATGGATTAAATGCTCCAACCAAAAGACATAGACTGGCTGAATGATTGCAAAAGCAAAACCCATATATATGCTGTCTACAAGAGACCCATTTCAGACCTAGGGAAATATACAGACTGAAAGTGGAGGGATGGAAAAATATATTCCATGCAAATGGAAATCCAAAGAAAGCTGGAGTAACAATTCTCATATCAGGAAAAAATAGACTTTAAAATAAAGAGTCTTACAAGAGACAAAGAAGGATACTACATAATGATCAAGGGATCAGTCCAAGAAGAAGATATAACACTTGTAAATATTTATGCACCCAACATAGGAGCACCTCAATACATAAGGCAAATAATAACAGCCATAAAAGGGGAAATCGATAGTAACACAATCATAATAGGGGACTTTAACAACCAATGGACAGATCATCCAAACTGAAAATAAATAAGGAAACACAAGCTTTAAATGATACATTAAACAAGATGGACTTAATTGATATTTATAGGACATTCCATCCAAAAACAACAGAATACACTTTCTTCTCAAGTGCTCATGGAACAATCTCCAGGATAGATCATATCTTGGGTCACAAATCAAGCCTTGGTAAATTAGAGAAAGTTGAAATCATATCAAGTATCTTTTCTGACCACAATGCTATGAGACTAGATGTCAATTACAGGAAAAAATATGTAAAAAGTACAAACACATAGAGGCTAAAAAATACACTACTAAATAACCAAGAGATCGCTGAAGAAATCAAAGAGGAAATAAAAAAATTCCTAGAAACAAATGACAGTGAAAACGCGACGACCCAAAACCTATGGGATGCAACAAAAGCAATTCTAAGAGGGAAGTTTATAGCAATGCAATCTTACCTCAAGAAACAAGAAACATCTCAAATAAACAATCTAACTTTACACCTAAAGCAATTAGAGAAACAAGAACAAAAAAACCCCCAAAGTTAACAGAAGGAAAGACATCCTGAAGGTCAGATCAGAAATAAATGCAAAAGAAATGAATGAAATGATAGCAAAGATCAATAAAACTAAAAGCTGGTTCTTTGAGAAGATAAACAAAATTGATAAACCATTAACCAGACTATCAAGAAAAAAAGGAAGACTCAAATCAGTAGAATTACAAATGAAGAAGTAGAAACAGCAACTGACACTGCAGAAATACAAAGGATCATAAGAGATTACTACAAGCAACTATATGCCAATAAAATGGACAACCTTGAAGAAATGGACAAATTCTTAGAAAAGCACAACCTTCTGAGACCAAACCTGGAAGAAATAGAAAATATAAACAGACCAATCACAAGTACTGAAATTGAGACTGTGATTAAAAAGCTCCCAACAAGCAACAGCCCAGGACTAGATGGTTTCACAGGCGAATTCTATCAAACATTTAGAGAAGAGTTAACACCTATCCTTCTCAAACTGTTCCAAAATATAACAGAGGAAGGAACACTCCCAAACTCATTCTATGAGGCCACCATCACCCTGGTACCAAAACCAGACAAAGATGTCACAAAAAAGAAAACTACAGACCAATATCCCTGATGAACATAGATGCAAAAATCATCAACAAAATACTAGCAAACAGAGTCCAACAGCACATTAAAAGGATCACACACCATGATCATTTGGGGTTTATCCCACGAATGCAACGATTCTTCAATATGTGCAAATCAATCAACATGATAAACCATATTAACAAACTGAAGGAGAAAAACCGCATGATCATTTCAATAGATGCAGAAAAAGCTTTCGACAAAATTCAACACCAATTTAAGATAAAAACCCTCCAGAAAGTAGGCATAGAGGGAACTTATCTCAGCATAATAAAGGCCATATATGACAAACACACAGCCAACATCGTTCTCAAAGGTGAAAAACTGAAACCATTTCCAGTAAGATCAGTAAGAAGACAAAGTTGCCCACTCTCACCACTATTATTCAACATAGTTTGAGAAGTTTTAGCCACCGCAATCAGAGAAGAAAAGGAAATAAAAGGAATCCAAATTGGAAAAGAAGAAGTCAAATTGTCACTGTTTGCAGATGACATGATACTATACATAGAGTATCCTAAAGATGCTACCAGAAAACTACTAGAGCTAATCAGTGAATTTGGTAAAGTAGCCAGGTAAAAATTAATGTACAGAAATCTCTTGCATTCCTACACACTAATGATACAAAATCTGAAAGAGAAATTAAGGAAATGCTCCCATTTACCACTGCAACAAAAAGAATAAAATACCTAGGAAATACAGGATAGAAAGCCCAGAGATAACACACACACATGTGGTCACCTTATCTTTGATAAAGCAGGCAAGAATATACAATGGGGAAAAGACAGCCTCTTCAATAAGTGGTGCTGGGAAAACTGGACAGCTACATGTAAAAGAATGAAATTAGAACACTCCCTAACACCATACAAAAAATAAACTCAAAATGGATTAAA
>NC_041223.1:40591928-40630557 GCF_002837175.3 Physeter macrocephalus
CCAATCCAAAAATGGGCAGAAGACCTAAATAGATATTTCTCCAAAGAAGACATACAGATTGCCAACAAACACATGAAAGGATGCTCAACATCACTAATCACTAGAGAAATGTAAATCCAAACTACAATGAGGTACCACCTCACACCAGTCAGAATGGCCATCATCAAAAAATCTACAAACAATAAATGCTGGAGAGGGTGTAGAGAAAAGGGAACCCTCTTGCACTATTGGTGGGAATGTAAATTGATACAGCCACTATGGAGAACATTTTGGAGATTCCTTAAAAAACTAAAACTAGAACTACCATATGACCCAGCAATCCCACTACTGGACATATACCCTGAGAAAACAATAATTCAAAAAGAGTCATGTACCACAATGTTCATTTCAGCACTATTTACATTATCCAGGATATGGAAGCAACCTAAGTGTCCATTGACAGATGAATGGATAAAGAAAATGTGGCACATATATACAATGCAATATTACTCAGCCATAAAAAGTAACAAAATTGAGTATTAGTAGCGAGGTGGATGGAACAAGAGACTGTCATACGGAGTGAAGTAAGTCAGAAAGAGAAAAACAAATACCATATGCTAACACTTATATTCGGAATCTCAAAAAAAAAAAAAAAAAAAAAGTGGTTCCGAAGAACCTAGGCTCAGGACAGGAATAAAGACGCAGACTTAGAGAATGTACTTGAAGACACAGGGAGTGGGAATGGTAAGCTGCAACGAAGTGAGAGAGTGGCATGGACATATATACACTACCAAATGTAAAATAGATACTAGTGGGAAGAAGACACATAGCACAGGGAGATTAGCTCGGTGCTTTGTGACCATCTAGAGGGGTGGGATAGGGAGGGTGGGAGGGAGACACAAGAGGGAGGAGATGTGGTGATGTATGTATATGTATAGCTGATTCACTTTGTTATACAGCAGAAACTAACACACCATTGTAAATCAATTATACTCCAATAAAGATGTTAAAAAAAAAAGGAAAGTGATTAGGATATATGTGTGAATGCCTGTGTGTCTTTGAGTGTTTTTGTAAAGAAAGTGCCAATTTCAATGCTGAAGCTAACTTGGCTACATCTCTTTAGATGAGTCTCTTAGTTTCTCTTGGTTCTTTAAAATGAGGGTACGTAATAGTCCCTTTCTGACTCTAAAATGTTGATTTATAAAAGTAAAATAGAAAATACTTACAAACATATTGAGAATAAAAATACTCCAGGTTAATATGTATGAATGTCTTCATGAATTGATAAACCATTATTAACATGTTTCAAGTAATGACCTAATCAAGCTGATTCTAAATGGAGATTTCTTCTTTATTATACTTAAAAAAATTTGAAACCCTTCCATGAAACTATTAATAAATGTGATAAAGGGAAAGAAGTGAGGAAGGAAAAGGGGAGCTATATGAGGTAGTGGAGAGACTGAAAACACAGAGATCGAATAGAGTGCTATTTTAAATATTGATTTGTAGGGTGATTGGAGTTTTATTGTGCTGAAAACTGCATTTGAAAGGGGAATTCTGGGGACAGTGGGCTTCTACATTCTACAGGATGCTTTCCTTAATTGAGTTATCAGGGAAAGTGATCCTTAAAACATATAATTGACAAGTATCTTCTTTCCAAAGAGGCTACAAATATAAAAGAAAGAATGTATAATTTTTTGTTTACTTGAACTGGAAGATAGAAAATAAATTGTAAGGAGTTAGGTCTCCAGATAAGACTCAGTGAAGTTTCTATTATATTTTCCAATTAAGATAGGGTTCATAACAACAACAAAAAGATTTTGCCAAACCACAATGAAATTTTAGATGTGGAAACTTTTTTAAATCTTATTTTATGATCAGATCCAAAATATTATAAATGATGGTTCAATTTGATATACTATTGTTAATTATTATTGTGACCTTCAAACCAAAGATAATCTAGTCCAGAGAAACAAAGCTGAGTTCAAGGGCGTTTCTTTGTATTCTTCCGTTTTCAAAGCAGTATGCTAATTGCATTGAAGAATACTAAAAAATGGAGATGAGACGAGGTCATTGATCCCCAAGGAAAACAAAGGTAACACACAGACAACAAATAGACAACATAAGCAAAGCCAAAATAACATACCTACAAACACACCACAAGTACCAAGGAATACAAAGCCAGGAGCTAATCTAGAAGGAGGGATGTTAGTCTGGGAAGGCATCTAGGAGAATAGGAGCCTCAAGCAAGGTCTTGGAGGAAGCAAAACCTGGGTCATGCAGCTGAGAAATGAGGGCCTTTTAGGCAGAGCAGCAACATTAGCAAAGCACATCCAGAGGTAGTATTGGACCAGATGTATGAACAAGTTGCGAATAGCTTGTTTAAAGTGAAGAGATTCTGAGATGTGACTTGGAAGACATAGGAATGGCAGATCTTCATTTGGAAGATACTTGGGTAATATTAGTACTTAGTTTGAAGCAGTGAAGGAAAGCCAGAGTTTATACAATAAAATTTTCATCCCTGTACTCCCATAATCAAGAATGTATTCTAAGTTCCTTAATGGATATTATTGCAGATTTCAACTCCTCAGCTTAGCTTTCAAAGTTCTCCTGTAAAGTCTAAACTCCTATCCTAGCATTCAGGGCTCTTCACGACATGGTACCACCTTACTGTTCTAGTCCAATGTCCTGTTTTTGTCCCATATATACCTCCCACACAGCCAAAATGAAACTGAGTATAGCTGAGGACATTTCTTTGTATTCTTTTGCACAAGAATAAGCTTTTTAGCATTTCTGCCATTGTTTCCTATTTTCAGTTCTGTCTGAAATGGCTTCCTCACTCCTATCATTCTGTGTCCTCTCCATCCTTCACACTCTGGCGGCATTCTGTGCCTGCCATAAAGCCTTCTTAGCCTCTCCATCCCACGGTGATTTCTACCCTATACACTTTTGTGTGTATAGGCACTGAAAATTTGACTTATTACATAGTTACCTTTGTGTATACAATTTATATGTATAGTTGTATATATACTTATAAATGGAGCAACTGGAGGGCAGAGTTTTCTCTAAAATTTTTCATTTCCCATAATGCCTTGTACAATGCCTTGTACATGTTCAGTGAAAATTAATACATTGACTTTTTAGACCATATGACAACAGGACTATTACTGTCTTTTATTGTTTTAGCTCAGCACCTTGTTCAGCTCATAATATATTGTATAGTATATATTTCTTCTACATAAATAGATTGAATGTACAAATGATAATATGGTAAAGTGGAAGAAGTACAGGCTCTGTAATCAGACAGATCTATGTTCAAAATCGGCCCTTTCTACTACAAGCCTTGTGACTACCTCGGGCAGATTCTCAAACTCCCTAAGCTATATTTTCCTCCATTACCAAAGAGGGTAATAAATATATAACTTGCAATATCTTTGTAAGATAACACAGATATTCTAGGCATTCAATAAATGTTATCTATTATTAAAGTTTTCCACCTGAATTTTTCCCATTAATCATTAAATGTTTATACTTTGTGATATATAAATCATTACATTGTACACCTGATACAATATAACATGTAACATGACATATGACTTATGTCGATTGTACCTCAACTGAAAAAAATTAGTCTTTATATCTAAATTCATTTTACCATTTTCAAAGTGATTTTTCTTGCATTATTAAACTCACTTGAACATTCCATCTGCCAAGACAAAAATCTTTAGAGGTTCTCTGCAGCCTAAAAGTGTTTCACATGACATTCAAAACTTTATACAATGTATTCCCAACCAACATTTGAGCTTAGTTTAGATGCTATCTACCCTAGATCAACAGTGATATCCCTCTCTGTTCTGAGCTTCTGAAGTGCATTGTGTTCACACAGTCATATGGCCTTTTCACATATTAAATTACATTGTTTATATATTTCCCTCTGCTGCTAAATTGAAATTTCCTAGAGGAAATTTTTATACATAGTTGCATCCTTTATGCTGCTAACAAAATTTGTACAAGTGATCAGTATACATCTGACCCATGTTTTTTTTCTTTACATTTTTATTATCAAATTTAAAATATTTGTGTTAGAAGCCATGACTTAAAATTTTGTAAAATATACCTATTTTGGTTATGTGAAAGGAATGTTGATCTTATCCTCTAACTTAATGGTTTGGATTACTATTAGTATGACATCTGGTCTTTGGGACTGTGTATCACATGATCAAGAGGGCAAGCTCTGAAGTCAAACTCCCTAGGTTCGAAATGTCAACTCCTCTACTTACTAGCTTTGTGACCTTGGGCAGGATGATTAACATCTTTTTTTTTGGTATATCTCCTTCATATTTAACAAGGGGAGGATAATTAATAACTACTTCATAGGTTGTGAAGAGGATTACTTGAGTGAAGATATGTAAAACTCTTCAAACAGTGGCTGGCATATGGAAAGGACTCAATAAATGTGAGTTATAATTAGTCTTCCAATTTCTATACACAAATATTATCACCTCCTACAAAGCTGCCTAGGGGGAAAATCACTACTTGGTGTTTCTATTGGGATGATAGAATTCATGTTTAGGAGACAGATAAATGTTCTCTCTCATGCATAAACCTACAGAATCCTCCATTCATAACAGAGATTTTCATCCCAAATTCTTACTTTAGGGTCAAAGGCTGGGGATCAGTGTTATTACATGAATGGTACTAAATATTAAAAAGATATGCACAAAAGATTAGCCAGCCCCTGATCCTCACTTTAAGGCCTACAGTTTTGAAAGCACACAATTATATATTCACAGTAGCCATAGTTCAAATTAAACTCCTTAAAATTAAATTTACTCTCTTGAGAATGCTCCACTCTAACCAAATAATATCAGGTTTTTTTTTTAATGTTAGCATTTGTTAATGTAGATAGAGACTTGACACAAACATTATCTTCTTCCCCAGGGAACAGGTTAATGGATAAATCTCTAAAAATTAAAAGCAATTAACACCAAAAGGCAAATGGCTAGAATATGTTCATACTAATCTGTTAGGATTATAAGTGTTTTTAGAAACTCTTGTCAAGATTCTCATGGCAAAGACCAGTCCTTCAGGGTTTGTCATTAGAAAATCATATCTCCTTTTTTTTTGTAACCATTATGGAAGAGAAGTATTAAAATTTTGTTTTTGTTTTACATATCAAATAAATAAAACTCACATGATAAAATGCTTTACAATAATCGCTCCCAGTTTAGATTTTTAGTTTGCTTCTATGGAATGAATACCAATAAGCTATACGGGTGTGTTTCTTTCATAGAACTGTTGTTTGGAAAACTGAGAAAATTCACTTTGTTTTTCCTTTTGAGACCAGAATACTACTAAATGATCTGTTTTCATTAACGTTTCCCTCAGCCAACCAGAAGGGACACTATTTCAGCTGGCTACTCTGAGGTTACACAGACTCTAACTAAGGGGTATGGTTAGACTGACCTCAAACTAAATAAAGCTATAACCAGGTTTTAGGAGAAAAAGGAAGTGAAATATGTTGTGTACCATTTCAGTCTAAAAAAAATAAATAAGGAAATGGGATGGCCCAGCAAAGAGATTCCCAAACATTTTTGGCAATGCAACACCTTTTGTTATTTGTTTGATTATGTGATCATCTTTCTGCTGTCTCCATCAGTTCCTTTCTTACATCTTAGAAAAAAGAAAAAAATATGTGAAATTATATGTTGATTCTGACAATTAGATTTAACCAAAACAATTTTGCTTTGAGAAATTGTATGAATTTCTAATAGTTCATATGCCAATTGAAAACGTCTTTGGATATTGTAAAGCCACAACCAGTAATCAATATTCAATAATCAGAGACATATTGTATGAATATGTTGTAGAGCTGAGGGTTTGACTTCACTGAGAAGTGAAATTGTACCTCCCTGTCTTTCTATCTCTTCTCTCCTCCCCTCCCAATTCTAAATGTAAATATCAACTCTTTCCTTAATTGAAAAATGAGGTCACAGTCATTGGAAACTACCCATGTAGGCACATGCATCCAATGAGGTCCGGTTGAGGCCATAGCCTTTCTAGGAGCTCAGGGAGACAGTAATGCAGCTTAGAGAATATACTTCATCGCTCAATGTCTGTATTATCCTTTAAAAAATAGAAATACATTTATGACCCATCCATACTCTTTTTTTAAAGATTAACTAAACCACACCCTCCAATGCCTTCACGCTATTGCCAAAAAGGGGATAACATTTATCTGTTTTGATCTGTACTGATATATTTTTGTGTGTGTCTACAAATACATATGATGCCTAAAATTTCACATTTGTGTGTAAGATTATTTATGTCCTTGAAGACTTTCATAGCTAATATACTTGGGAAGAGATAATACATACATAGGAAAAGAAGTAGAACAGAAGGTGAGGTAGGATAAATGCTGACTCTTTACTAGCAGTATGTGATGCAAGGGTGGAGGTGAGTAGCAACAGCTGGGTTGTAATATATACACAGATGTTAATGTACCTATGCGTGTGTACATGTGTGTGCATACAGTCGGCCCTTTGTGTCCTCAGGTTCCGCAACCACGTATTCAACCAACTGCCACTAGAAAACATTAAAAAAAAACAATTCCAGAAATTTCCAAAAAGCAAAACTTGAATTTGTTATGTGCCAGCAAGTATTTACATAGCATTTACATTGTATTTACAACTATTTGCAAAGCATTACACTGTATTAGGTTTATAAGTAATTTAGAGATGATTTAAAGTATATGGGGAATTCCCTGGTGGTCCAGTGGTTAGGACTCTGCGCTTCCACTGCAGGGGGCACGGGTTCGATCCTGGTCAGGGAACTAAGATTCTGCCAGCCGTGCAACGTGGCCAAAAAACAGTATATGGAAGAATGTGCATAGATTATATGCAAATACTGCACCAGTTCATATAAAGGACTTGAGCATCCATCCATGGATTTTGGTATCAGCGTCGGGGGGTGGTGTATTGGAACCAATCCTCCTCAGACACCTAGGGATGACTATATGTAGTATAATGCATATATTTTACATATAATGTGTAAAATATACAATGCATTTTATGTCAATTCCAATTAGCACGGGTTTATTAAATGGCTAAGCTGAATGCTGCTCGTACTTTGAAGGCACCAATAGAAAGTGTGGTGGGGCAGTGCTGTCTCTGACTTCCACCTGCCAGATTCACTCCAAATCAACACACCATCAAAGTAAAAACAAGTGTGCTTTGCTGTGCTGTTATAATTTGAATATAAGGTCTCATACCTACGTCCCTTGTTTAAAAATTCTGTAGCTATGCCTGGGCATTTTACCCATTTTAACCCAAAGTGCATGAGGATGAAGAAGATACAATCTTTCTTCAAGGAATTTGTTTCAAATCTGCCTGTCTGTACCTATGTGAAAATTTAATTAATTGCTTAAAAAGAAAACACCATATCAGGGATCAATTTCTAAGGCAGACACTACTGTGGAAATACAACTTCTGAGATGACAAGACATTTGGGGGAAAAAAACAGCACAAAAGTTCTTTTGAACATGTGCATATTATCTCAGGATTTCAGTTGTGCATAAGCTCTATGAAGAGGTTGAGCCTCATCTTTATTATATTTTGGTTCTCAGAACCAACATGACCTAAAATTTAAGGTTATTTTAGAATAATTGCACTTTAGAATCATCTATAATTAGATGAGAATATCTCAGCCTCTTGCACAATAAGGTACTGAAGTTGTCTGAATCACTCAGTTTTTGACACTTAAGCATTCTCATATAAATCCACTCAGTAAAATGCTGTTTGCTTATTTCATGTAATCAAGTTGCCTATGTCATTTCGGGAGATCAACAATTATTAATAGTAATGAACCCTCAGGCCTTGTGAACTCTTAACTGTGTGCATGTATCCTATTCTCTAGTAAATATGCTTTCAAAAATATCACCGCTAGTCTGCCAAGAGACAACTCAAAAACAGCTCTGGGCATTCATTCTGATGTTCCTCAAAATCCATTTGAACTTATCCCAGACCAGGCAGAGCTGCCCCTCATTACCCTTGCTCACCCCACCCCTAGAAAAATTGCTTAATTTGTATATTTAAGATAAATACTTGCAGTAATAAGCAAACCAGATGGACTCTGTTATCTGGCTCCAAAGAAAGATCATTACATTTTTATTAATCCAAAATTCTTTGTACATCTGCTTAGCCTTCTACCTTAAAATAAACCTCTTTTGAAGGCAAATGGGCTGAATTCTTCCCTCAGATCTAACTACAGGCAGCATAAACTACAGTTCCCACTGAGGAGGATTGAAATGGAGATGGCTCTTTACTCAGTCTTTTTTTGGGATTATACCACAGAAATCTTCCAGGGACAAATTTAAAACACATTTGTTTTAGAGTTTGCCAAGTCTGGTATTATTTTGCAATTTTAGTACTATTTGATTTCTATATAAAAGTGTTTTTCTGTCCTCACTCTGCTCCTGAAAGCCCATTTACTTTTTCTGTCTCTGATATCTCTTTTCAGCAAAGATAGTGGAAAAGGATGGGAAAATCAAAGTGGCTCTGCTTTTATTTGAATAAAGTTATGGTTCTTTCAGGAAAAACTAATCAAAAGCTTCCTGTATCACTACCCATCTTACCCCTTGTAATAGACATAGCATATATTGTTTATGGAGCTACTGGAAGCATCCTGAGAAATGACTCAAAAAATA
The DNA here is from genome assembly GCF_002837175.3 of Physeter macrocephalus. NCBI lineage: Eukaryota > Metazoa > Chordata > Mammalia > Artiodactyla > Physeteridae > Physeter > Physeter macrocephalus. The sequence goes on from NC_041223.1 coordinate 40,600,612, forward strand.
CTTGGCGGTTGGAAGGATATTTCACTATACATCTATACAGATTGAGCGCGATAGCTGAGCTTGCTGACCAAATTACACTCCTTGAGTTAGATCACTTCTTCTCCTCAAAGGATTAATAGCACCTTCTTATTTTTTGTTTCATTTGGTTTATAGTGTCTTTCTCTTAGGAGATCAGCAAATGTAAATTGCTCTTAAGTGTAGAGAACATTCCCTATAACCTGCCCTGGCCTATACTGAGGTGGAACTATGTGATTTATGCTCCTAAACACACTTTGACCATAGATGGGAGGTGCCAGTATACCAGCAGTCTGAAAGTCCAAACTGTCAACATGGTATGTTTTGTTTCATATCAAGCCTCCAGAATCCTCAGTCTTGGTCCAAGAGAATTTTCCCAATGGAAGTCTATGAGAAAGCACTGTGAAAAAGATGACTAATGGCCTGGAATAAAGGCCCACCCAATGGCTTTATTTATTTGTAAAGCTCCTTAGGATCTCACTTATCGGACATCTGTAAGCTATCATCAGAGTATGCTAAAAATTCTCTGAAGAACACCTTTCCTTAACCATATTTTAAATTAAAAACTTTAAGAAAATGAGAGTAATTTTTTTCATGATCATGATCACATATTGAGTGCTTGCAGTGGTCCTGCACTACAATGGGAAAAATGTCATAGACATTGTTTCATTTGACCATCTCCATCGCTCTGTGAGGTGACTGTTATTGACCCTACCTCAACAGATTTTAGAAACCTTACAGGAAGGTTTAGTAACTTGTTTATTTTCACATGTTCCATCAAATTCACAAATGTTCACAAAGAGTTTGAAAATTCTTAAGACTTTTCTTACCTATAAGATAGAGACAATAATAGTTACCTCATAAAGTTTAAAATCTTGTTCTTGTCAATCAGGAAACAATAACCTAAAAATTGATATACAAAGAACTAGAGGCAAATATGAAGAGAAATAGTTTTCTCCAATGGGTTTATGGAAATTGACTTCAGCATACCAACCTCCAAATTAAACTACAGATTTTAAAAAGGATATTATTGTCCAAACTACTGTTTTAGAACAAGCCTCAAAACTGCCTTCCAGATTATCTAGATGATAAAGTTGAGTGAACATGAGAATCCTATTTAAAATACCTTATCTCGGGCTTCCCTGGTGGCGCAGTGGTTAAGAATCCACCTGCCAAGGCAGGGGACACGGGCTCGAGCCCTGGCCTGGGAGGGTCCCACATGCCACAGAACAACTAAACCCGTGCGTATTGAGCCTGAGCTCTAGATCCCGCGAGCCACAACTACCGAGCCCACGTGATACAACTACTGAAGTCCGCACGCCTAGACCCCGTGTTCCGCAACAAAAGAAGCCACTGCAATGAGAAGCCCGCGCACCACAGCGAAGAGTAGCCCCGCTCCCCGCAACTAGAGAAAGCCTGTGTGCTGCAACGAAGACCCAATGCAGCCAAAAATTAATAATTAATTAATTAATTTAAAATAGATATATATATCTTATCTCTGTTTGAGTTGAACCCTCATAGCTTATTATTAAAATCACCATGCTATAACAGCTTATGTTGGAGCAACCAACAGCATGATAGGCAGAACAAAATTCTGCAAGAAATCACTGACAAATAAGAATGGGACATCATGAGCATTGGACTCTATACCCAACCTCATCATGGCCTGGTTTGTAGACAAAAGCAAGTTCCTCAGCCCACATGGGTCTCAATTCTATGAGAAAGTGATTGACTAGGGAATAGGACTCAAAGTTTCTTCAGGGACTTCCCTGGTTATCCAGTGGTTAAGACTTTGCCTTCCAATGCAGGGGGTGTAGGTTCAATTCCTGGTCAGGGAGTTAAGATCTCACATGCCTCTCTGCCAAAAAACCAAAACATAGAACAGAAGCAATATTGTAACATATTCAATAAAGACTTTAAAAATGGTCGACATTAAAAAAAATCTTTAAACACAGTTTAAGTTCTCTAATTCTAAGTAATTTTTTTTTTTTGGTGATTGAAAAGAGACAATAGCCAGACTATAATGGTGGACAGCAGTCAGCATCAGGGGTGAATCTGTCCAGCAGAAAAGTAAAGCTCATGTACTGAAACGGAAGTCCACATGGGTCTCAAGACTTGGTGTGGCACCTCTAAATGATGGGGAAGAATGTACTTCAGTTTTTCCATTTTATTTATACACATAAGTGCAACATCTTTAAGGCAACACTTCAGAATTCTTACAAAGAACAAGTAGAGGACTATTTGTGATCTTGAAGGCAATATTCAAGGGAAAATGTATATTTTCAGATTTTAAGCAAAATCAGTGTTTAACTGTATCTTTGGCAAAGAGAAAATTGTGAACAACATGGTATGCAGCTGTGTACAGAAAATCTAAAAATGGAATTGTAATTTGGTCTTAAATTAGAAACATATCTGAGTTTTGTTAACAATTTGAGTGATATTAATTTGTTTCTTTCATTCCTTAATTGTGTGTATATGTGTCAGAGAGAAGAGAGAAGAAAGAGAGAGGGAGGGGGAAGGAGAGGGGGAAAGAAGAAAGAAGAAAGGAGGAAAGGGATTAAAGACAGCAGAGGGAGAGAGAAAATACATGACAACTAAACATAGATGTCACAGTTCATATGTGAACTCCATCCTGCTTACAGTTAGGCTAAGATGGCAGGAGCCCTTTATCTAGAAAGAGCAAGTCACTGAAGTCCTTTCCAAATCGACTAAAGGCAGCACGTTTAAGAGAAACCTGACTTCTTAGCTGTACAATCCAATAGTGCTCCAGCCTTACCACTGCTTCCAATAACAGATGCACAAATACAAAACCAAACCATTAGAAAGTCCTGTGAGATATACAACTGTGAAAACTGTACTTGACTAACTTATAGAATCTAAGGACATAGAAGGGATTTACTCTTATTACCTGAGCTCAGTAATGGTTATTGAATGGCCATAAGATTCTCTCATTTAGGCCATACCCAACTGCAAACAGGCCAGCTTCCCATGAAGATTCAAGAACATCATATCTACAGCTCAAGAACAAGTCAGTTTCATAGTACTGATCTAAACAATCTAACACATTCTCTGGGAAGTTTATTTAATGTTAAAAATATGAACATTGATTGGTACTCACATGTGCCCTTTAAGTCACACAAAATCAGAAAAGAAGAAATTTTTTAAAGTTTTAACCGTTGTCACAATCTCAGATGCTACCAATTTAGTCCCTAAATGACTTCTTAATTCCCAAGAATTCCAAGTTGACTCTTTTTTGTTCTATTTCTAAATTTCTAATCCCCTCAAGGGATTGTGCTACAGTAAACCTGGACCATTAATTTGCATAAGAATAACCCAAGAGCTTGTTGACAAGGATAGTTCCTTAACTCCATCCCAGTGATTCTGATTCAGTAGGTCTGGGTTGGCACCCAGAAATACACATTTTTAATGAGAAATATCTATAGTCTAGAAAACTAACTAGGCTGCTCCTTGAGAAATGGTGGATGCCTCATTTCTAAGGGTCTTTCCAGTTATAGAATGTTTAGACCCTGTAGAACAGGAATGGGTAAAAAAAGGGCAGAGCAGTATAAGTGAGTGATGATCTAGAAGAGGGACACATTATAAAGGTAAATGAAAACCCATTCACTTATCAACACATATTGCCAATGTGTCAAGCACAGTACATGTAACTGGTGGTAAAGAGATGAAAGGGAGTTCCCAATTTGCTGGAGGTGACAGATTATAAACAAATATTTATGAAGCAGTAATGTAGTGCAATAATGGAGATGTTTCCTCTTTGAGGGGAGAAAGTGAAAAGTGATCAGCTTTGGCAGAAAGAATACTTGGGTTAAAAAAGTACGAAGATAAGAAGGAATCTAGAATGCATTAAGAAAGAGAAGGAAGTAGAGAAAAGAATCAAAGCAGTTGATGCCACAGAAAGAGGAAGAGAAAGGAAAAGTAGGAAGGTGGCTTGTAAAGTGAATAGAGCATATGAGAAATTAGCAAAGATTGAATTTTTCTCTATGTCCTTCGATTCAATATACCTCTTAGGCTTTAATCTCTCTTGCCTTTTGCTCTCAACTTTTTTCTACCAAAATTTCTACCACTTTCTAATTGATTTCTTTGAAACAATGAGTCTATATTTTATCTGTTAAAGAAGCCAGATTATCAGTGTGTCTAGATAAGTAAATCATAGTATTATTACCATCCTTTTCTGTAGTTACTGGCTTCCAAATATTGAGATTTATCAGTCATTATTATTTAGAATCTGTTGTTTATTTCCATTTGTTGTTTTCTCCTTGGATGCTCTAAAACAGAACCCTTTGGACAGTTTTTTTTTTTTTAAAGTGATTAGTAATGTATTCTTTTTGTTGTTGTTGTTTTGTTTTTTTTTAAATTTATTTATTTTTGGCTGTGTTGGGTCTTCGTTTCTGTGTGAGGGCTTTCTCTAGTTGTGGCAAGCGGGGGCCACTCTTCATTGCGGTGCGCGGGCCTCTCACTATCGCGGCCTCTCTTGTTGCAGAGCACAGGCTCCAGACGTGCAGGCTCAGTAGTTCTGGCTCACGGGCCTAGCTGCTCTGCGGCATGTGGGATATTCCCAGACCAGGGCTCGAACCCGTGTCGCCTGCATTAGCAGGCAGATTCTCAACCACTGCGCCACCAGGGAAGCCCCTGGACAGTTTTTAAACACTTGATAATTGCTTAATGAAAATCCATTCACTGGTACTGCAAACAAAACAAGACCAGGCCCTGATGTGTGTGTGTGTGTGTGTGTGTGTGTGTGTGTGTGTGTGTGTGTGTGTAATTGAAAAGGCAAGTTGACTGTTATATCCATCCATAGAAACAGTTTACCATCCTGAAGTCTTTAGTAAATTATGTGTAAAAATGCTATTCAGTTGCTAAACTTTTTGCTTCCACTGTTTTTGTTTTTATCTTTTTTTCCAAAAGAAAAATAACACTTCCACTCTCTTAACCAAACTTAGAAGAAGCATCTTATAGGAAAAGCAAGAGGATAATTCTTACTCATTGTTTTCTTCTTTATAAAAGTTTTTATTTATTTATATATAATTTACATACATGTATATATAGTTCACATATATGCATTTTATATAAATGTATAAATGTGATCATATGCATGCTTATTTTTAAATGAATTTAATTTTTCTATCTTTCTGTTTTTCTCTCTCCTTCTCCCCCTTATTATACTAACACATTCTATTATCACTTTCTAAGATGACCCATATTAAAACCTAGTGTCTTTGTCCACATTATCTCCACAGATATCACTATACTCACAGACACACACAAATATCTGACTTTTTTCGTTGTTTATATATTTTGGCAGACAGATTGATAATGTGGCCTGTCTCCTGATATTCCCACCATTCTATAATTCTCTCACCTTGAAGAGGTGGAATCTATGGCTTTCTTCTAATAAATTGAGTACCGTAAAGGTGATTGGGTGTACATGATTACACGTATGTGATTATGTTACATAAAATTGTATTGCCTGTTCTGATGAAATACTGGCTTTTCCTTGCTGACTTTGAGGAAGCAAATAGCCATATTGGAAAAGCCCACATGACAAGGAATTGAGGGCAGCCCCCAGCTGACAACCAGCAAGAAACTTAGGCCTTCCATCCAACAACTCACAAGGAACTAAATGCTGCCAATAACCACATGAGCTTGGTAGTGGATCCTTCCCTAGTTAAGCCTCAGATGAGACCCCAGCTCCAGGTGACACCTTGATTGCAGCCTTGTGATATCCTGAAGAGAGGACTCAGTTAAGCCATACCCAGACTCCTGACTCATAGAAACTGTGAAATAATAAATCTGTGATGTTTTAAGCAACTAAATTTGTGATGATATTGTTACGCAGCAGTAGATAACTAATCTACATGTAAGTGGGATTATAGCAGACACATTAAAAGGTAATTGTCTCATGGGAATTCCCTGGTGGTCCAGTGGTTAGGACTCTGTGCTTCCACTGCCGGGGGCACAGGTTTGATCCCTGGTCAGGGAACTAAGATCCTGCATGTGGTGTAGTGTGGCCAAAAAAAAAAAAAAAAAAAAGGTAACCATCTCAGTTTTGCCTGAGACCTGACTACTTGATCATCTAGACAGGATGTGCAAAGTAGAGGGCTGAAAACTAAATTTCAGACCATTTCCCAAACTTTTGTTTGAGATATAAAAGGATTGCAGTTGAAGAAGGCAGACTTGGAGATCGAAGAGAGGATTTCACTGGAGAGAACTATCATCTGCTGAGAGTGCCAATTCCTGCTCCCCTGGGAGACTGGATATAAGGGTTTACCCCTCACCTCAAGCCTACTGACAAGAACTTCAAAGAAGCCATTTGGAGAACTTGATACATGACCCCAGTGCTGATAGAGCTAACGGGTGAGAGAATTGCTGAAGGGAACTGGGTGAACAGAAGACCAAAATTGTATCTTTCCTGTGGATAAGCGTGGGACAAACAGGAAAGAGTTGGCATGGAGCTGTTATAAATCCTACCTAAAAGGACTCTCTGGAGTGGTAAAGAGGCCTCAGCAGAAGGAGGCTGAAGTGCACCAGCAGATGCCTGGGGACTAGGAAGAAGTTGGAAACTACCAGACATAAATTTGCATCAGGCTAAGTAAAGTGAATTGCAGGAAGACAGGTCCAGTAATGGGAACTTCTCCAAAGAACCCCAAAACAATCCATTAACAGTAGTCAACTTTAAACAGTTGCCAAGGCCAGAGAGCACCAACTCAGGACAACTTAGTTACGTAGAATCTCTCCTGATCCTTTACTCATTTTCTTGTTTCTTCCTCTCCCTCTACCCCTTTGATGCTGGAGGAATCAGAAACCCTGGTTAGCCAATTGTGGGCGCCAGGATAGAAACAGGCAGGCAGATAGCCTTCCCTTCAGCATCAAGCCAGAGTTGGGGAGAGGAGGAGCTCTAACTTTGAAGTCTTTAATTATTACACTGGCTGGACAGATTACTGAACTGAGCCTTTTTTAAGTCAAAATGATTGAAAAATGTTTTAATATCTAATAGTGGTAAACTACAAGTTTGCCCTAAATTTTATCCAAAAGCAGAAATTCTAACACTATACTGAATAGTTTTGTAAGAGCAGCTGTGGGTGACAAATGCTGTTGATGAGTGCATGCTATAATGCTACTGTTTCGATGTTTTTCTGCACTTTTCTCAGTCAGTGAAACTTCATGGAAGTACGCACAAGTCATCTCATATAACTCTAATGCGTTCATTCATGACGGTTTGTATGAATCATAAATCTATTTGACCTGTTAATGGGCACACTCTTTTCCTTCCTCAGGTCTTATTGCTTGTTTTGGTCCTTTGAGCAGAAATTTTGTTATTAAACATGCAAAAATTAACATACATAAATTTTTAAAAAATAATTTTTCATGGGAAAGAATTTATATTAAACGACTATATAAATAACACAAGAGGGTTTAGCATTTCCTGGCATAACAAAAAATGCACAAATAAGGGGTAAATTGTCTTTAAAATGTCTTTAGAAGAACTACATTCACTCAGTACATAAGCCACTCCTTGCAAAGATGTTAAATAGTAGATAAACTCAAGGAATCAATGAGGTTATAATCCCTTAGTGAATTACTGTTTTGTGATAGCAAGCAATATGCCAATTGCCTAAAAAAATTATTAACACAGCAAAATCTGACTTGCCCCTTTGTGTGGGGACAAATTATATAAGAAAATTCCATACCTATACTTTTTGAGAATTATTAAGAATAATATAAAATGCTATACATATTAAAATGAATAAGATATGATATTGAACAGAATACAGATAATTTTCTATTACTCCGGCTTGAAATCTCCTTAAATATTGTATGGAATTCAAAAAAATGCTTCAAAACAGTGGAAGAAAAATAAAGAAACAAAAAACAACACATGAAAAGTAAAGATTGAGAAGTCTATAAGATTGTGAAAAGAAGCATGGAGTGAGCCTGCAGTTGAATGGAGCATTATGAAATACAAATAAAAAGACGCTCTGTTTCAGTGGAGGATGGTCAACATAAGGAATTTTCATCCCTTAGAGATAGTCTTGGAAATAATCTCAGAAACTTGTTTGAATTCACACATAAGAAATATAGAATTTAATTTTAAATACAGAGATGTTATTATACACAAAGTATTTGCCAAAGATTTTGATGTATTTTAATAATCAAGTTTATGAAACATGGTCTTTACTTTCATGTAACAAAATTTTTAAGATAAATAAATGATTGGGTACATTACTTATTAACAATTGCATTTGCTGTTAAAACAACACTTTTGTCACTGTCAAAGGTAATATACTGAGATAGATGTGAGTCTCCCTGTATGATAGTTTTCCTGTTGTTTTATTAGATTAAGCACTGTCATTGTTAATCTCATCATGATCACTTTAAATGCAGCTTAAGTTATTTTTTCAGGAAAGGTATGCTTTTATTCTTCTTCCTGTAAACCTAAAGAGCAGTTTTTAATCTATATTACTTACTTAGCCCTTATGATTTGTTGCCTTTCTTTCATTCATTCTTTCAACAAATATTTGGACCACTATGCTGAACACTTTTAATATTGCTAGTTATATTTTATGGTTATGAATTTATGGCAGTATCCAACCCTTAACTAAATTGTGGGCTCTGTCAGCTCAAAGAAATATACATATATATTTATTATACACATATATTACAATTTAATATATCTAATATCTACCTATATAGGCTCTCTTTAACTATAGCATAACATCTGGAATCAGACTTCTGTTGTTCAAATTCTGGGTCCACGATTGACTAGCTGTGTGATTTTGGTTAAGTTATTTGACCTGAGCCTAATTTTCAAGTCCGCCAAATTAGGATAATAAAGTACATGGTTCAGAGGTTATAATGAATAGTAACAGAGATGATGTGTGTCATGCTGTTTGGTACATAATTGTATAACACACATGCCAGTTACTCGTATTAAAGTAGGAAGGTAGCAAAAACATTTTTAATGTAACATAATGCCTTAAATTCAGAATATAGAAATCAGGGCAGCCCCCAAAAGACCAGCAATAGATAGAAATTTTAGGAAAACATGGGCTTTTGAGGACTTACTGTCTCATTTGTAAAACCTTTAAAAATAGATAACATTTTCTTTATTTTTTTGGTTTGTTTTTTGTTGCTGTTGTTTTTTTGGCCATGCAGTGGGGCATGTGGGATCTAGTTCCCTGACCAGGGATCAAACCATGCCCCCTGTATTGGAAGCGCAAAGTCTTAATCTCTAGACTACCAGGGAAGTCCCAAAAATAGATAAAATTTTCTTTGAAGTCCATTCAAATCCTACCATTCTTTGATTCTTTCACTAAAAGAGTACTCCAGCTTCTAATCATGTGAGGTAGCATCAGTCTGATATACAAAGTGTGCAAGTCGTGTGATGATAAATTCATAATCCTTTAAGCACCTGTCTCCTTTGTGCACTCATTGCCTGCTTCTCTAAGGTGACAGGACACAGTTAAATACAGCTTAGAATGAAAGAATGAAGTAGTGCCAAAAAATAAGGCATTTTTTGTTACTAAAGGCAAAATATTGAATTACTGGAAAAGAAATAGGTAACCATGTCACAAACAAGCCAATGTTATTCATTTGGAATACATTTGCTAGGCAATACTTTTAACCATGGTAATTCAGGAAAACATAACTGCCAAACATTTTCTCAAACACTTGAAAAGGAAAAAAAAAGCTCTGTGGAAGACAGATGTTGGCTAATGGCTATTCTCCTTTTTCCCTTCACCTCCAGCCATAAATCACATATATCACCTTTAACTTTACAGTGTTTAAACCTTTTAACATTTTCACTATGAAGAAAGGATTGTAATTTCTTAAATCCCTGTAGCCTGTAGGAAGTTTTTTTTTCTAATAAAATTCATTTGAATTATTTGTGTAAAATTAATCCCAATCTCCACACAGATAGTAAAGGATAGTAACAGCGTTATCTGGATTTCATTTCAACTGCTTTGCTCAGCCTAATTGCAACAAATTCCATCATACTTTCCAATTCGATTGTGTTTCCATCAAATATTTTTGAATCCTAATCTGTGCCTTGAAGGAAAACCTTGCTTATTGGCCCCGATATAATTATCAGCAGCCATCCATGAAGCATAGCATGTATTGTACAGATATTTGGACTGATCATCTATTGTACCAGAAACTTTAAAATGTGTCTTGTTTCACACATGATTTGTCCTCTAAAAATATCGGTAGACACTGTTAACTTGACAAGAGACGGAAAGAAAAAAGATACTAATTAGATACGGGTGGGTGAAAGGGAGTGGTACTCAGTGTTTGAAAGGCAATTTTGGACCATCACTATTTATAGGAAAAGAGAAAGTGTCAGAAGCAATGGGAATGTCATAATTTGATATTCAAAGAAATAAACAGGAATAAATAAGCAGAAAGGCCCTATAATGATTCTTCTCATCTGGACATTTTTTAGTTCCCTTTCTTCAAAGCTTATTAAAGGTAAAAGAAATAATTTCAATGAGAATCAAAGAAATGCAGCTTGTTAGTTTATCCTTTCTATTGGCAACCCATGAAAAGAGACTCGAATTAGGAGTGTGACCTTAAAGGAGTTATTTCACCTTTTACACTTCAGTTTTCTCAACTAGTGTTCTGACTAGAAGGTTACCACTGTCTATTCCAGCTCTAATTTCTAGGATTTGTACATGCATGGGTGATTTGGCTGTCAAGAGAATTTTGTCATCCAAACAACAGATTAAATTAGCTATAGCAATTTCTAAATCAGCAAAGCAACTATTTGGGTTTTGTTTTGTATTGTTTTACTTTTTAACTAACTAGGCTTTCCTATTAGTGAAGAGAATATACATATAAAGAAGTGGAAACTGATGCAGCCTCAGAGACTTGGATTTAAAAAAATTCCCAAGAGAACCAAGCAAAAATAAATAATAGAGACACATGATGATGGAGTGGTGTTCAGAATTTGAAATACAACTTTGAGGATATCAGTGTTTACAAGAAAGAGAATCTATTAAAAAAGCAAGAGGATATAAATGACCACAAAAACCTAATTTTTCTTTTTAACAAAATAAATTTCAAATGGAGTCAACCAAAACTATATCTCTGAGAGTAAGAGGGAAGAAACTAGGGAAATTCAGAACAGGAAATTAGAACATAGTATAAGCTCAAAAAGTATTTGTTGAATGAAAAAATAATAGGTTTACCTGCTATTAAGATGACGAAATAGGGCTTTTGTTCAGAATGTCCCCATCAGAAGTCAGAATCTTTGAGGTTATCATGAATGTTTCCTTATTCTGAAACATTGGCACTCTCATGACCTATCAGCAAACAACTAGTCTATTAATTTAAAAATGCATTCACCAACAACTCCCTCTCTTACAGTGGAGAACTCTGATGAGACTCTACTCCCTTGCTCTCAGCCTCAGACTGCCTATCTTCTACCCCATGAGAATGTGTTTATGCACTGTCAATCCCAAAATCCATCTAGAAAAATTGAGCAAGTAGAAGTGGTTGACTTAATGTTGTTTTTATTGATTTTTCTATAATTCAATAATAGAATGGGGTTGTGAGTGAGACAAGTATGAAAATTTGATTTGGTTAGATACAATCATGGATTATCAATCAACACACATTTTTCACCCACCTAACATATGAAAAGCACTTGGCTTAATACACAGGCCATGACCAAGGAGCTCACAATCCATATCATTTATGGAGATAACTATAAATATATAAAAAGGTAAGAAAAAATTTTGTAATTCAAGAGTACTAAATGAGTAATTGGCCAATAATTACACGACACACACACACACACACACACACACACACACACACACACATAGTTATTCTCTAAGTTGAGAGGAGGATAAGATCCTGTGAGCTATAAAGAGCTGCTAATGTTTCTTGGAGAATGGTCTTAATTTAGACTTTGAAGAATTAGTGGTCTAGTTATCAGGGAAAAATGAATTTATATAAACAGATTTTATATAAATTTGAACTTATATAAACAGATTGACATTATGAAATATTTTAGAGTAGATAACATTGACTATATTATCAAAACTACTTAAAACAATGGCACACTGTAGAGGAAGCAAGTAGAATTTGAGAGGATCATTGTGAAAAACCAACTGCAATTAGAATCAGATGTAGTGATTCCATCCTTAACAATCCTATTATTAAATTTTCAATCTGATTTATTTTTAAAACACATGCTAACTTAGCAATGAACGAAGAAAAAACAGGAATGGACAAACTGGCAGATAAATAATATAGAATTATTAGAAAGGTGAACTCTAGAAGGAAAAAAGTGTTTCAAAAGTGATCATGTTTAAGATTCATGGTCATATTTGGTCTTTATGAAATGCTCTTAAAGTAAAACTTGACTTAAATTTAGACTCCAGAACTATCTGTGACACATCCCAAACCAGGATGGGTGTAACATGTGACTTCCTGACTCTTAATTTATTCTAAGCTATACTTCACAAAGATGCAACTTTACTAGTAAATGAAAAAGTGATTATGTCCAGGACTTAAAATTAACTTAAATACTAAGTGAAAATCCACTATTTCTCAATACTGAGAGTTAATTATTTTAAGATTAAATTGTTCTCTGGATTTTACATCATGATTACAAAACTTCTTCTTAGAGCTCCTTTAATAGATTTATATTTTAAGTAATCTCTTTGTTTTTTTCAGTCTTAAAAGGCTGTTTTAACCTTTGTCTCTGCTTTGCTTTTTGCCTTTTCCTTCCTGAAATATTGGTCTTTTTTAAACTACACCATAGCAACTAATGGGTGGGGCCACTTGGAAATATTTTTGCCATCGGTCTTAGTGTAATGTAAAGACTTGTGATAAATATTTAAATTCATTTCTCCATATCAAAGGAACAACAAAAGAATGAATGAGAGGAAAGAAAGAAAGAAAAGAAAAGAAAAGAAACAAAAAAGAAAAAAATAGAGAATTTTTATGAAATATAGAAGATGACCAGATGTGCTTCATTTGGGTATATTGGCCTATTTTAAAAACAATCACAACTAAGCCCATGCACCACAACTATTGAGCCCACGTGCTGAAACCACTAGAGAAAGCCTGCACACAGCAATGAAGACCCAACACAGCCAAAAATAAATTTTAATAAAAATAATAAAAACAATCAAAGATACATCACTTCTGGTTATGAAATGGTGGAAATGGTCCCTGACTTGTCCTCCCAACAAAAACAACTAAAATTTTAAAAAAAATAATAAAAACAATCAAAGATACATCACTTCTGGTTATGAAATGGTGGAAATGGTCCCTGACTTGTCCTCCCAACAAAAACAACTAGAAACTGGGCAAAATATATGTCAACGATTTTCAGGCACTGAACAACAGGAAGTTCAGTACTCTGATCCCTCAGGGAAAAGAAACATAAACGTGAGTCACATGTTCATTTTGATTCTCTGCCTGGCTTTTCTGGGATGGTGCAGAGAAGTGGAATCAAAGCTGAACAGCCTTATTGCTAAACTGAGGAAGTAGAGAGTGGAGTTCTAAGCTGCTAAAGTAGCTGGAAATTTCAGTGTACTAAACAAGAGGTAACTGCACTAGTGGCCAGAACTATAACTTATCATCAAAAACAGTGCGACAGTGGAAGCCAGACAACAATGAATAACATCTTTTAGAGTGATGAAAAAATATGTGTGTGTGTGAGTGTGTATATATATATATTCAACTTAAATGTCTATATCCAGAAAAAATTACCTTAAAAAAATGAGGGTGAAATGAAAACCTGTTGTACAAATGAAAGCTGAAAGAATTTAACGAAAAAGAGATGTGCCTACCTAAAGAAAATGCTAAACAAAATTTTTCAGCCTGAAGTCAAATAACATGAGAAGGAAATTTGGATACTCTGGAACGAGTAAAGAGCCCCAGAAATGGCAAATATTCAGGTAAGTATAAATGATTATCTTTTATTTTGTATTTTCATAGTTTCTTTAAAAAACAAATGTATTGTTTCAAGAAAAGATAACACTATATTACAGAATTTTATTACACATATGGATGTAAAATGTTTGACAATAGAATGAAGGAAGAAGATAATGTTTGGAATTTTGCATGAATACATACAGAATGAAATTTAATCAGATAAGACAAATAAAGGATGCATATTAAAATTTCTAAACCAACTACTAAGTAATAATAAATGATTAACCAAAAAAAAAGGCATAAAAGGAGTAAAAGGAATTTTAAAAACCAGTTGAGACAACTATAAAAGAGACAGCAAGATGGTATACTTAATCCAAATATATCAATAACAACATTAAATATCAATAAAATAAACTCTCTAACTGAAGATTATCAGACCAGATAAGAAAGAAAAACACATCTCTAAGGTATACACAAGAGATCCATTTCAATATAACACAGACATGAGAGTAAAAGAATAGAAAAAGATATATACAAACTGTTACAGAAATTAGAGCAGGGGACATTATTCTTTAACTTGTTTTATGATGTCAGCATAATCTTGACACTAAAACCTAAAATGATATTGTGCCAAAACAAAGAAAATTAAGAATCAACATCCATCATTAATATAGTCACAAAAATGATATAAAATGTTAGCACACTGAATTTAGCACTATATAAAAAGGATACTAAACATGGTCCTGTTGAATTGATCCCAGTAATGCAAAATTTAAATTCAAAATTTAAGCAATATAAAAATCCACCAGATTAATAGAATATGATCAGCTCAACAGAGGGAGGGAAAACATTTGACAAAATTCAACCTCCATTCATGATGAACAGTCCCAAAAAACTAGAAATAGAAGAGAATTCTTTTAATCTGAAAAAGGGCAGTTGTTTTCAGATACATCAATGAAAAACCACTACTATATCACACTTAATGGTAATCTATTAAGTTGTTTTCACCAAAGTTTAGGAAGAAGACAAGAATATCCATCTGACCACTTTTATTAAATATCGTATTGGGAGTATTAGCCAGTATCTTTAGGTAAGACAACAACAACAACAAAATGGAAAAGGAAAAAAGAATGAAGAATGGAAGAGTTAAAATGATTTTTATTGAGACGTCCCTGGTGGTCCAGTGATTAAGACTCCACACTTCCAAAGCAGGGAGCACAGATTCCATCCCTGGTCGGGGAACTAAGATCCCACCTGCTGTGCAGTGTGGCCAAAAAGAAAGATCTTTATTCACAGACAACAATTATTTTTATTTTATTTAGAAAATACAAAGGAATTTACCAAAAGCTCAAAACCAATAAGTTACTTTAGCAAGGTTTCAAAATACAAGGTCAATATTCAAAAATCAATTTATTGTGTAGCTATATACTAGAAGTAAATATTTGGAAAAATTAAATCTAAAAAATTATTTGCAATATAATATATATATATAATTATTAACAACATATCCTTAAGTTTAAAAAATTAACAAAAGATGGGCAAGAACTTTACATTAAAAATACAAAACATGCTGAAATAAAGAAGTTTTTTTTTTTTTTTTTTTTTTGTGGTACGTGGGCCTCTCACTGTTGTGGCCTCTCCTGTTGTGGAGCACAGGCTCCGGACGCACAGGCTCAGTGGCCATGGCTCACGGGCCCAGCTGCTCTGCGGCATGCGGGATCCTCCTGGACCGGGGCACGAACCCGCGTCCCCTGCATTGGCAAGCGGACTCTCAACCACTGCACCACCAGGGAAGCCCAAAGAAGTCTTAAATAAATGGAGATATATCATGTTAATGAATTAGAAAACTCAATTATTGCTAAAATGTCAATTACCTACAAATTAATCTATGGATTAAACATAATTTGAATAAGATCCCAATAAGCCTTTTTTGTTTTTTTGGTAGAAAATAACAAGTAGAATCTAAAGTTAATTTGGAAATGCAAAAGTGCTAGAGTAGACAAAACAATCTTGAAAGAGAATAGCAAAGTTGGAGGAGTCATGTTATCTGATTTCAAGCCAAATTATAAATCTACAGTAACCAAAACATTCTGGTATTGGCATAAGGATAAAAAAATACATCAGTAGAGTAGAACGGTATCCAGAAATAGACCCACACATACATAGTCAACTGGTCTTTTACAAAGGTACCATGGTAATTCAATGGCAAAAGGAAAGTTTCTTCAATAAATGGTGTAGAATAACTGGATAAATATTTAGGGGAAATGTCTCGTGTCCATTGACATTGTTATATTGGGATATGAACAACGATCTGAGATGCACTTGGCTACAAGGAGCAGTAAAGACGTTGTGCTGCTAAATTCACTATTCCCTTCCTACTACCCTCCTCTTGTGTTACTTCCTTGCATTCATAGTAGATTAAAACTTATCAGCCAAGAAAAATTTAAAAACCAGTGAGCATCTGCTATATGTCATAGAATAAATATTGCAATATCTGTCACCAAAAAAAAGTGATTATTTTTTTATGTCTATCTGGAAAGGGACTGATCATATTAAATACCTGGAGAAAGAATACAAACAACATATTAGAACATACTAGAGTGTATTGGGTGAATGAAAGTTGTAAGCTTTTATTATCTGATGGATTAGTAATTTTTAAAGCAGCTCATAGGCTACTATGAAAGATCTAACTTTAGCACCTTGCAAGCTCCAAATTCATGCAAATTAGGGGGGAAAGTTCGAAATATTTGCTGTCAAATACTGACTCCATAACTTTCAATATCAGAAATATTGCATTTATATTCTCATGAACTTGGGGTAAGTACATGATCAAAATTGATGTCTGGGCAAACTATAATCATAATACAGTTTTAGCTTTTAAAACTAAAGAATTAAAATGGGAATGTTCCTTTCACAATTATTACCAGAAGTTTTTATCCCTAAACATCCTTCTAATACTTACAAATAATGATAACCAAACTTGAAAGAGAGCTGTTTCTGCAATGGAGTTTGACCGAAGTAGGCAGTCAAGGAGGTATGTGTTGACTAAATAGTGTTTAAGTAAATGAATTTAATAAACCAACACTAGAGTAAGAGCCAGAAGACTCAGTTCTACTCAAAATCACATCACCTCTTTGAGATTTTATTTTTTCACATATAAAATAAAAATGATAAAAAAATTTTTTTTTAATAAAAAAAATAAAAGAATGATAACACTTGCCTTACCTATCTCACAAGGCTTCTGTGAATATCAGAAGAAATATTAGATGGGAAAGCAATTTAAAACAGATGGAAATATAAACTAATCCTTTTAAAGATAATAGGAAAAAGCCACATTTTTGACTACTTACAAACAATGAGTCAATAGTAACTTCATTTAGTTGAAACATTAAGAAGTTCAGAGAAAATTGGTGCTTGTAAAAAAGTGCTCACTGTAGAACTGAATGAATACACCTCTGGAATGTGAGCTTCACACAGACTTTTGTTATCAACCAGACAAAGAGGTGACCATAGTTCCTTTATTTCTTAGATTTATTGCACTAACTTAAGCAGGGTTGTTTTCTGCATCTGGGGAAGGAAAGGATTCTGCAAGAAATGTGTTTTAATCAAATGATTGAACACTCCTTAGTGTTTTCAACCAAACAAAAAACCTAAAGCAATTGTGAAAGAAAACCAAAGAAAATTGCTCCTTTATTATCTTTATTTTGGGTCAGGCTCTTTGGAAGCAAGTCCCCAAATTTTGGCTCAAGCCTGATAATGTCACCCACTGAGCTTACCAGAATGGGAAATGCTAAGGTTTGCATTCTAAATGTCCACATTTGCTTTTCTTTATATGACCAATGATCCCTCACCTAGACCATAATCTGGTAGTAAAAGGTTTAGAAATGAGCCTGGTTCATAAAATAGGTTGATACTACTGTAGTGACTACTACAAATGTATTTTGTTCAACTTTTCTGAATATTGGAGCATCCTAAAGAAAACCTTTTTAATATCTGTTACCTTAATCTACGAAATTGTTCTAGAACAAACAAAATTGTAGTGTTACTAAACTATCTAGACAGAAGCATTTACAAGTAAAAGGGACTCAGATTTTTCCACAGAGTTGTATATATCTGTACATTTTGGTAGGGGAAACACTGACTGAAACCACCCTGCCCTGGCCCAGCAAAGACAGTAACAATTTGCATGAGTTATTTTATGACAGGATATCCTGTTAAGGAACATGGAACTAACAAGCCACCACCAACCAGAAGAATATGGGAAAGGTCAAAAGGAGTGAGGATACGCAAGTCCACATGTCCTACCAACCTCTCAGAATCCTCCTTGCCTGAATCCATCTTGGCTGAGCGGTTGCGTGTGTCACCAGACCCTGAGTCAGAATGATTGGCCAGCGACAACCCAGAAACTGATCCCATCATCATAAAACCCGAGACTGTGAGCCACGTGGCAGAGCAGTTCTCCTGGGTTCACTTACCCTCTGATCTCCACACAGGCGCCCCTTCCCAATAAAGTCTCTTGCTTTGTCAGCACATGTGTCTCCTCGGACAATTCATTTCCCAGAGTTAGACAAGACCCCTCTCTCGGGTCCTGGAAGTGGTCCCCCTTCCTGCAACAATTTGGTAGAAGAAATTTAATCCAAAGGCTGCCTTGCCAGTTCTGTATTAACCAGGATTACTATAAAACTGTGTTTGCCACTAATTCAACACTAAGCAGATTGGTGTGTACTATACATATGAATTACAACTGTGCCTAATAGGCATGTGCATGATAGGAACTCAATAATTATTTATTAAATGAATGGTTGAATGAGTAATTTTTAAATTTTACAACAAACATTTTAAAGTATTATTCCCCACTCAGTTTGCATTTATTATGGAGTAAGCCTATCACAAATTGTTAATTTTGTTGACAAAATTCAAGACCCATTCATGGAAAACTCTCAGAAAAATAGGAATAGAGGGGGACTTCTTCAACTTGATAAAGGACTTCTACAAAAACCTAGAGCCAATACTGTACTTAATGGTGAGAGATTGAATGCTTTCAACCAAAGATTGGGGAAAAAGCAAGGATTTCTTCTCTTATCACCCTTAATCAACATAGGATACCGGAATTTGTAACCAGTGCAATGCAAAAAGAAGAAATAAAAGGCACAAAGATCAGTAAGGAAGAAACAAAACTTCCCTATTTGAGAATGATGTAATTGTCTATGTAGAAAAATCTCAAAGAATCTACCAAAAAAAATAAAATCCCTTGAACTAATAATGTAACAAGATAACAAGATAAACACACAAAAATCTATTGTATTTCTATATAACACCAATGAACAAAATTTAAAATACAGTATTATTGCAGTGAAATACTTAGGTGCAAATCAAAACATACACAAAATCTGTATGCTGAAAACTACAAAACACTGATAAAAGAAATCAAAGCTCTAAATAAGCGGGGGAAGATACTATGTTCATGGATTAGAAGACTCAGCATAGTAAAAATGTCAATTATTCTTAAATTGACATTTAAGTTCCATACAATTGCTATAAAATTCCCAGCAGGATTTTTTGCAACTATATTATTCAGAATAGGCAAGATTATTCTAAAATTTATATGGAAAAGCAAAGGAACTTGAATTGTTACTGGATAAATTTCCAGAATATCATACTGGAAAAGCAAAGGAACAATACTTGTTATTGGATAAATTTCCAGAGAATTATACTGAGAATTATTCCAGAGAATTATACTGAGATTGATTTTGAAAATTCAATCAAAAAATAAAAGTAACTGAAATATAATTGAAAAAAACTGAAACCTCCACTGTGAAATATAAAAGATATATATAAATGGAGAAATATGTTCTGTTCCTTGAATGCAAAGCTTAATGTAGTTAATATGCATTTCTGCAATAAATTAATCTAAATATACTAAATGATTCCAGGAAGAATCTAAATATTTTATAGAAATTTGATCAAATATTTCTAAAAGAATCTTCCTCTGCTTGCTATTAGGACTCAATTATTCATTCACTTATTAACTAAAATATCTATTAAGCCTCTACTATATGCCAAGCATTAAGCTAGACAAACAGATTACCAATGAAGACTACAAAATGTGATCACAGCTAACTGCTGTACAATCATCAACAGGAAGACACTGGAACTCACCAAAAAAGATACCCCACATCCAAAGACAAAGGAGAAGTTACAATGAGATGGTAGGAGGGACGCAATCACAGTAAAATCAAATCCCATAACTGCTGGGTGGGTGACACACAAACTGGAGAACACTTATACCACAGAAGTCCACCCACTGGAGTGAAGGTTCTGAGCCCCATGTGAGGCTTCCCAAACTGGGGGTCCGGCAACAGGAGGAAGACTTCCTCCAGAATCAGACTTTGAAGGCTAGTGATCAATAAAGGGATCAATCCAAGAAGAAGATATAACAATTATAAATATATATGCACCCAACATAGGAGCACATCAATACATAAGGCAAGTGCTAACAGTTATAAAAGAGGAAAACGACGGTAACACAATAATAGTGGGGGACTTTAACACCTTACTTACACCAATGGACAGATCATCCAAACAGAAAATGAATAAGGAAACATAAGCTTTAAATGACACAATAGACCAGATAGATTTAATTGATATTTATAGGACATTCCATCCAAAAACAGCAGATTACACTTTATTCCCAAGTGCACATGGAACATTCTCCAGGAGAGATCACATCTTGGGTCACAAATCAAGCCTCAGTAAATTTAAGAAGATCAAAATCATATGAAGCATCTTTTCTGACCAAAACATTATGAGATTAGAAATCAATTACAGGGAAAAAGTGTAAAAAGCACAAACACATGGAGGTTAAACAATACGTTACTAAATAACCAAGAGATCACTGAAGAAATCAAAGAGGAAATAAAAAAATACCTAGAGACAAATGACAATGAAGACATGACGGTCCAAAACTTATGGGATGCAGGAAAAGCAGTTCTAAGAGGGAAGTTTATAGCAATATAATCCTACCTCCAGAAACATCTCAAACAAACAATCTAACCTTACACCTAAGAACTAGAGAAAGAAGAACAAACAAAACCCAAACTTAGTAGAAGGAAAGAAATCATAAAGATCAGAGCAGAAATAAATGAAATAGAAACAAAGAAAACAATAGCAAAGATCAATAAAACTAAAAGCTGGTTCTTTGAGAAGATGAACAAAATTGATAAACCATTAGCCAGACTCATCAAGAAAAAGATGGAGAGGACTCAAATTATTAAAATTAGAAATGAAAAACAAACTCTTCCAAAAAATTGCAGAGGAAGGAACACTCCCAAACTCGTTCTATGAAGCCACCATCACCCTGATACCAAAACTAGACAAAGATATTACAAAAAAGGAAAATTACAGACCAATATCATTCATGTATATAGAAGCAAAATCTTCAAGAAAATGCTAGCAAACAGAATCCAACAACCCATTAAAAGGATCATACACCATAATCAAATGGAGTTTATCGCAGGGATACAAGGACTCTTCAATATGTGCAAATCAGTCAATGTGATACACGATATTAATAAATTGAAGAATAAAAACCACATGATCATCTCAATCGATGCAGAAAAAGCTTTTGGCAAAATTCAACACACATTTATGACAAAAACTCTCCAGAAAGTGGGCATAGAGGGAACCTACCTCAACCTAATAAAGGTCATATACGACAAACCCACAGCAAACATCACTCTCAATGGTGAAAAACTGAAAGCATTTCTTCTAAGATCAGGAAAAAGACAAGGATGTCCACTCTCACCACTAATATTCAACATAGTTTTGGAAGTCCTAGCCATGGCAATCAGAGAAGAAAAAGAAATAAAAGGAATACAAATTGGAAAAGAAGTAAAATTGTCACTGTTTGAAGATGACATGATACTGTACATAGAGAATCCTAAAAATGCCACCAGAAAACTACTAGAGCTAATCAATGAATTTGGTAAACTTGCAGGATACAAAATTAATGCACAGAAATGTCTTGCATTCCTATATGCTAATGATAAAAAATCTGAAAGAGAAACTAAGGAAGCACTCCCATTTACCATTGCAACAAAAAGAATAAAATACCTAGGAATAAACCTACCTAAGGAGACAAAAGACCTGTATGCAGAAAACTATAAGACACTGATGAAAGAAATTAAAAATGACACACACAGATGGAGAGATATACCATGTTCTTGGATTGGAAGAATAAATATTGTGAAAATGACTATACTACCCAAAGCAATCTACAGATTCAATGCAATCCCTATCAAATTATCAATGGCATTTTTTATGGAACTAGAACTAAAAATCTTAAAGTTTATATGGAGACACAAAAGACCCCGAATAGCCAAAGTGGTCTTGAGGGAAAAAACCGGAGCTGGAGGAATCAGGCTCCTGGACTTAGACTATAATACAAAGCTACAGTAATCAAGACAATATGGTACTGGCACAAAAACAGAAATATAGATCAATAGAACAGGATAGAAAGCTCAGAGATAAACCCACACACCTATGGTCAACTAATCTATGACAAAGGAGGCAAGGATATACAACGGAGAAAAGATAGTCTCTTCAATAACTGGGAAACCTGGACAGCTGCATGTAAAAGAGTGAAATTAGAACACTCCCTAACACCATATACAAAAATACACTCAAAATGGATTAGAGACCTAAAGGTAAGACTGCACACTATAAAACTCTTAGAGGAAAACATAGGAAGAACACTCAAAAATAAACAACGTAATCTAAAAATGGGCAGAAGTCCTAAATAGACATTTATCCAAGAAGACATACAGATGGCCAAGAAGCACATGAAAAGCTGCTCAACATCACTAATCATTAGAGAAATGCAAATCAAAACTGCAATGAGGTATCACTTCACCAGGATGATAGAATGGCCATCATCAAAAAATCTACAAACAATAAATACTGGAGAGGGTGTGGAGAAAGGAAACCCTCTTGCACTGCTGGTGGGAATGTAAATTGATACAGCCACTATGGAGAACAGTATGGAGGTTCCTTAAAAAACTAAAAATAGAATTACTGTATGACCCAGCAATCCCAGTACTGGGCATATACCCAGAGAAGACCATAATTCAAAAAACACATGCACCTCAATGTTCATTGCAGCACTATTTACAATAGCCAGGACATGGAAGACACCTAAATGCCCATCGACAGATGAATGGATAAAGAATTTGAGGTACATATATACAATGGAATATTACTCAGCCATAAAAAGGAATGAAATTGGGTCATTTGTAGAGATGTGGATGGATCTAGAGACTCTCATACAGAGTGAAGTAAGTCAGAAAGAGAAAAACAAATATCGTATATCAACGCATATATGTGAAATCTAGAAAAATGGGACAGACGAACCAGTTTGCAGGGCAGAAATTGAGACACAGATGCAGAGAACAAACATATGGACACCAAGAGGGGCAAGTGGGGGGGAGGTGTTGGTGGTGTGATGAATTAGGAGATTGGGATAGACATATATACACTTATATGTATAAAATGGATAGCTAATAAGAACCTGCTATATAAAAAATAAATAAAATAAAATTCAAAAAAAAAAGACTACAAAATGTATATTTGGATCCCATTTTTATAAAACATATAATCATATACAAATGGAAGTATATGTACTTAATTTTTAGGAGTAATTATCTTAGATTGCTAGGAATTTGGGTGGTAATTTCCTCAGTTTTGCTTATCTTTATTTTCATTTTTTTAAATTGAAAAAATTATCTGTGTAATTTTTCTTAGAGAAAATAATCACTTAAAAATAAAGGTATTCACTGTTTTTTATATGACTGGGATAATTTATTTTAGGAATGCTAGAGATAAGAAAGATACAGAAAACAAATTGCTAAAATTCCATTTACATATTTGCATTGTGCATGAGTTTTAATACAAAACATTTGTATCTTAATTTTTTGTATCATCTTCTTGCTACAAAGATATTCTTTAAAAAGGAAACAGATAATCATGCTTACAAATATAATAGAAATATTTGGGTCATACATTAATTTTCTTCATTCCCAAGCTTGTAATACACATACATTATAAGTTTAATACACTTTAAAATAATTTAACTGTACTAATTTGTTTTCAAATGTAATTAATACCTCCCTATCACAATAATATATTTTTCTGTCTTAGCTTTTCTTTCTGATACTTAATTTCCTTTAGGTCAAGTGTTCATATTGTTTCCTTTTACCAGATAAGAAAATAAAAGCTTGGACAGATCATCCAACTTTCCCAAGACCACACACCTAGTAAGTATTATAGCTGAGATTTGAACCCAAGCATTCTGATTCCAGAATCCATTTGTCTAACCACCACCTAATATTTGTAAGTCTCTGATTATTAAGCACCATGAGAGATATGTATCATGTTATCTGCTAACTGATTATATTAGTCACTTTACACAAAAGGGAAAGCTATTTCCCATATGGTCTATAGTCATATTCAGGATGACCCAGAGACTCAAAATAAATATTTTAAGTAATTGAAGTCAGAATAAAAAGGGAAGGAAGAAAGGCATAAAGTGAGAAGGTCAATCAGATTTATGCTGGAAAGTTTATTCATAGGAGGGGAAAGAACATAGTTTGGAGATATGATGACTCATAATGTCCATGATGTGGATAGGAAATAAACTAGGAAACAAACCACAGTTCTGAAATGAGAAGGCTTTGAGAGTACTGTAAAGTTTTTTTCAACTTAAGTTCCATGTTTTCTATAAAGTACTTGTATTTATAAATTGAAACTTCATATTTTGTGGATTAAAGCCATTCTTTTGAAAATGAAGTCATTGACTGTCCAGTAATAAACGTAAACTTAATGGTGGACTTGAAACCCTTCAAGGATAATTTCCATTTCTCTTTCCCATTTTGATTCAGTTATGATGCTGCTCGTCTTATTAACAGTTCACATTGTTCTTATTACTTTGTTTAATTTAATAAGATCCTTCCCTCTAATCGTACATGTTTACTTTGTACAGTTTTTTAAAAGTCAATGTTGGCCACTTAGCTGTCTGAATATTAAACTCAACTCCATTTAAATACAGTTAAATATAATCTGGGTTATTTTTGCTAATTGGTTAGCTATTTAAACGGTTTAGGTGGATAAACTACAAACTGTATTCTGAAATAGAAAAGACTGTGAAAATGTTTTGGTGCTTCGTTAAAAATTAAGACTTAATTGTTCTACTTTGAAAGGGAGAAGTAATATATAAAATTGCATTTTGGGGCAATAGAAACTGAAAACATTTTACTTGGTCTAGTGTTCACGTCTACAAATCCTACAAATATCATTTATTAATCCTAACAGGTTTTGGTTTTTTTTTGAAGTTGGCCAGTGATCATAAAGATGAAAAGTCTAGTTACAAAAAACTTGTAAATTTTTTTAAAAGCTATTTTCTTGACCATAAGTCAATATTAGAGACTAATAATAATACTATAGTTTCTCTATTAAGTGTAATTGGTTTTTGTCTATGGATCCCCTTAGAGGAAACTGCATTCTATCTGCTCATATTCATGAAAGAGAGAAAGAAGTATAGTGTCACTAGGATCTCAAAATATTTTTTTCATTTAATATTAGAGCAGAAGATGGTTTCTTAATCCCTTGAAGCACAATACCGAAATGTTTGGTTCTCGGTGAGAGGTAACTCTGTCTGGCTCTTATCACTAAAGAAAATTGAGTTAGAAATAAACTATATCTGTGTTAGTCACTAACAGTTATAAGGTTTATATAAGAGTGACAGTTTGCCCTACAAAATACTTAGTAATTGTATCACATCATGTGTTTCCAGGTGCCACGCAACTGTTCCTGGTTTTATTATAGATTCATTCCCTGCCAGTTTATTGTGTTTCAAACAATAGCTAATGCAGACCATGGGAACCTCGGCTAAAAAGTATTCCCTGACAGTATCTGGATGTCGTACATACATTTCTGGTGGGAAAACAAGGTGGATAACACTGTGTCATTGAATAATAAACAAATAATATATAAAGTTACTTCATTAGTATGAGGAAATTTATGCTAAATTAGGAAGCACGTTTGTTTAGGATAGGAAATGCTATATATGTTGAACATGCAAAGAAAAAAACAATTTCTTCTGTCTGGAAATTTAATAAACAAAATGCTTAGGTTTTCCAGGTGTTTGTCAGAGTTAAATTTGTTTTCCACTCATTTTCCATCCTTCTATTCTAATAGTGTTCAATTACTTTGTCTCATTCTAAGGGATGATTATAAGACATTTTTTTAAATGTTAGTGTTCTTTTTGTGATATAAGAGGTGCTAATTAAACTTACTTGTATTTTTCCCCAGAATATTTTTCAAAGAAACACCAAAATAAGTTTTATTTCAGTCTTATTAAATGCAAAAAAGGATTTAAAAGGAGTACTGTCAAATTTATCAAGAGTAAATGCATCTACTTTTTCAGTTTTTTATTTATTGTTACAGAAAGAGCACTGAGCAGGTGTACTTGGCTAACATAATGCAATGAATTAAAATTCTCTTTTAGATCTGAGGAAAAAAAATAATTTCATGTCAGATTAAATTAAGGTTTCTACATAAAAGGTAATTAAGTATTTTCAGAATTTATTCATACAAGGTAAACCTTCGTAAGGTAACACTTAGCTTCAAGAGTATTTAGTGCTTCTTAATTCTAAATTAATTACTTATATATTAATATTATATTAACATATAATATCAATTACTTACATTAATAACAATACTAAAGTGCTTTTTATTGTTTATATTGCTTGTTGCCTCAATTCCTTATGAAAAAAAAAAAACATATCCACTTTACATCAGTATGCTCTGTGTACTCAAAATAAACACATGCCAGTTGGGCTCATTCACATGGTCACATTATTGAATGTCAGGAAAGCAGCTACCTAGGCCACTTTAGGCAACCCAAATGAAAAAGTTCTCTCAGTCATCATTAGGTCACATGATTTTTTATTATTTTTTTTTTTTTACATTCGCCATTAGTTTAGCCTGGGCTTGATTATATGCTGGAGGCGGAGGTCCCTAGAGACAATGTGAAACTGTGTAAGGCAAGTGGCATCTCTGCTGCATTCTATTTCTAAAAGTAAGTCACAGGGCCAGATGAAGAGATGCTAAAAAGCCACATTGCAAAGGGCATGAATATAGGGAGGGGTGGAGAATTATGGCCATTTTTGCAATCAAATACACCATGTGTTTAATATTGAAGTGGGGGAGTGACAATACTACCACCAATATAACAAATATGCATTGAATATTTATCATGTACCAGCTGTATATGATTATGCTTCACAAAAATTTTATAAGGTTTTATTTTTCCCATTTTACTAAAGGGAAAACTGAGGCAATACAAGATGATGTTTGTGTTATAACAAAATTATTGATGACAATATTTTTATGTTCAATATTAAATAACCTTGAATTATTCTGAGATCTAAAAATCAATTATTAGAAGAAAAAAATCAGTTGTTAGGAGGAAAAAATAAAAGAACAGAATCAACTTTACAAGTGGGAGTGTCTAATACCTAAAGTAGAAATGCTATCACCTATTTCTGTTGATCAGATAATGTTGTCTTCCTGGACAAAGAACACAGTCTTTCATGAACTATTGTAATACTGAGCAGTGATAATAATATTTAAATGTCTTCCTAGCTATGTAATTAGTATAGGGAATTCCTATCAATGTTTTTGCTATATTCCATAGATGTCACCAGTGTTTTTTGAATGAGGGTAAACAGTGGTACCTTTTATCAGTACCTGTTGTTTTTTTGTTTGTTTTTGTGAAAAGTACATATACATCAAATATATATGTATATATTTTTTAATTCCCTTATTTACTGACTCACATAGCTGCAACCAGTTTACATGTCAAAGAAATGAGAGAAGGAAAGAGAAGGCACAAAGTTTCTGAAAGTCAGAAGGGTTTTATATCAAGATAGGAATTCTGTGAACTCATACTTAACCATAAACTATGGACAATAACATGATAAGAATTCCTCACTGTATTACTTAGCAAGAACAAGATTCCTAAATGTTTAGAAGGATACCTAATTTGTTTTAAAATTCTACTGTCTGGCAAGCATGATTAATTTTACCATATGGTTCATGGACATTAAAAATTAGGGAGATTATGAAAAGAAGTCAGGAGACTATTCTGAATGCTGCTCTCCATTATAAACCATGTGACTTCATGCAAATTAATTTTTGCAAGCCTCAGTTTTCCCATTTATAATGCAGTATTGAAATGATGATACTTGCCCTGCCTTCCTAACTGAATTTTGCAAAACTCAAAGTTGATGATGTGGTGATGGTGTTGTGTAAACTGTACAGCACTAGACAGATATCAGGAATGACTGATAATGGCAATGGGACATGTGTATTTGTACCTCTGCTGCACTGACCGTGGGTTATAGAAGTTTATGAACATTCTTTCATCAAAATGTGCACTCAACCTGTTTCTAATTTAGACAACACTCTATCATTTATATGGTAATAAGATAGAGGAATAGATCAAAACATTTATATTATTAGAAGTTAATAAAATATAAAGCCCCCATCTGTGTGAGACTGTGATATACAAATGGAACAGTTTTGAATCACAATAAGTAAAAAACTACTGTCAACTTTTCTATTCTTTTGCAACAATTGAATAAGGAGATGTCATGACAGATTTTATGATCTTCTAAGCAAGGTAGAATATCAGCAATTTGAGAAAAGAGGGAAATGCAGTGCATGATAAAACTGGGAGGAGCAACTGTGCCCAAGAAGTCATCTAACGTTTCAGAGATCCCACTTAATAGATGGGGATGTAAGTTTTAGTTAAGAGAAAGCAGTCCATCATGGATGATAATGTCAGTAGTAGCTACTGTGTATTTAGCTCGGTCTCTGTATCACTTCTTTACATGTACTGTTGTGTTTATTCTTAACAACATCAGTATAGACTATTAGTCTCCCTTTACAAATAAGAATACAGGTTTAAAAGATTACATAATCTGGACACAAAATGCCACCCAAACGGCTCAGTAGCAGTCTCAGTCTTGAGTCCAGCTCTAGCTATTACAAAAGGGCAAAGGATAGTAAGAAAATATTTGAGGCTTCAGTCATGTTTTTTTATTTGGAACCATCTTACTTTTTTTTTTCACTAATCCAGTATGATTTTACACAGAGTTTTATTATAGATAGTTCAGTGAGAAGAAAATTCTTTCTCCCACTTAGAGAAGTTAATTGCTTGTGAAAATATTAAAAGTTTAAAGTGTTGAGAGCTGTTTCAACACCTCATTAAGTTTGCCCAGAATTGGTAATAAATTCAAAAATTTACTTGAGTACTTATTTAGCTCCTTCACTAGACACTATAGAGAATAGAAAAAAATGAAAATATGAATTATCATTTCTTGGGGGAACTTATGGCTTCTTTGGCAATAAGACACCATAAATAAAAACAATCTAAAATTTAAATAATAAGTTTTTAAAATAGCGATCTTAAATTAAAAGTAATATGTTTAAAAATAATGAAAATACAACTTCTTAAAGCAATCTTGAGAAAGAAAAATGGAGCTGGAGGAATCAGCCTCCTGGACTTCAGACTATACTACAAAGCTACAAAAATCAAGATAGTATGGTACTGGCACAAAAACAGAACTATAGATCAATGGAACAGGATAGAAAGCCCAGAGGTAAACCCACACATCTATGGTCAACTAATCTATGACAAAGGAGGCAAGGATATACAATGGAGAAGAGACAGTCTCTTCAATAACTGGGAAACCTGGACAGCTGCATGTAAAGAGTGAAATTAGAACACTCCCTAACACCATATAAAAAATAAACTCAAAATGGATTAGAGACCTAAAGGTAAGACTTCACACTATAAAACTCTTAGAGGAAAACATAGGAAGAACACTCTTTGACGTAAATCACAGCAAGATCTTTTTTGATCCACCTCCTAGAGTAATGGAAATAAAACCAAAAATAAAC
>NC_041223.1:40631355-40660878 GCF_002837175.3 Physeter macrocephalus
ACAGAGTGAAGTAAGTCAGAAAGAGAAAAACAAATATCGTATGCTAACACATATATATGGAATCTAAAAAAAAAAAAAATAGTTCTGAAGAACCTATGGGCAGCACAGGAATTAAGATGCAGACTTAGGGAATGGACTTGAAGACATGGGGAGGGGGAAGGGTAAGGTGGGACAAAGTGAGAGAGTGGCATGGACTTATATATACTACCAAATGTAAAATAGATAGCTAGTGGGAAACAGCCACATAGCACAGGGAGATCAGCTCGGTGCTTTGTGACCACTTAGAGGAGTGGGATAGGGAGGGTGGGAGGGAGATGCAAGAGGGAGGAGATATGGGTATATATGTATATGTATAGCTGATTCACTTTGTTATAAAGCAGAAACTAATACACCATTGTAAAGCAATTATACTCCAATAAAGATGTTTAAAAAAAACAAAAAACAGTAGAGGGAACTAGAAAACCTCAATTTTTGCATTAGGACTTAGACGGGAGGCTGTTGTTACTTAGAGATTATGCATATTTCAAAATAATTTTATTGATATGCATAAATTAATTTGGAAAACACATTAAGAAATTAATAAAAATTAAAAAAAATATTTTTTGACTTAGAAAAGAAAAAGAAAACTTCCAATGAGAGGTCAGAGAAACATGGCAAGTAGGGAAAGAAGAGATTCTGAAGGCTTGGATGTTTCCATAGCATTATAGTAGAACTCTCATGGATAGAGATGGTGTGAAATTATTCTGGGTATAAGGATTTGCAAGGACTGAGGAGGCTATGAATGGTGAAGCATCCTCACTCTTTAGGTGGAGGAATAGCAAGCAGTAAATTGGAAAAAGTAGTAGAGGTGATTAAAGGCCATGTTAGGAAATTGTGATTGTATTAATTCATAAGGATAGAGTTTGAATGAAGATCTGAAAAGGACAGAGTTAAGCTTTAAAGAGATTTACCTTTTGGTGTACACGGAAAAGGAGAGACTGGATATGAGGGGCCTAGGGAGGAAACTCTTGCAAGGGATCAGTCAAGAGGTAATTAAGATCTGTTCCCGAATTGTAGGAGGGAAATAGAAAGAAAAGGCTGAATATGTAATATGGAGAATTTGCTGATTGAATGGATGTTAACTTTTTAAAAAAATGGGAAGTCTTAGTAAGTACTAACTCTTAGTTGTTCAGTCTGAGGAGGAAGTTCTTATTTAGGGTGAAATATAATGGGATCAGTTGAATTTGAAATAATGTAGAGGCCTCAAATGGGGATGTTAAGAGGACAATGAACATTTGGAATTTCAGAATAGTAATTAGATCTGATGAACATAGGTTTTGAAGTTACATACAGAGTTGAATTTGAAGTCTTGGAAGTGGATAATGAGCAAAAGAAAAGGAAATAGAGAGATAAAGATTAAAGAGGGAACTATTTGAAACACGTGCATTTAGGATTTGAGAAGAAAAAACAAAGCCTAGGATTCCGCATTCTAAAGGTTTTATTGAAAAACAAAGGCAGTTGTAAAGTGCAATAGAGGTGCCATGAAAAATAAGATTAGAGACTGGATTCCATGTTTAAGATTGCTAACATTTGAGGAAATATTTACTGTGGAACCGCAGAGCCAAATCCATATTTTTAGATACTAAAGAATGAGGAGAGAGAAGAAAAGAGGGACTTAATAAAGAGAGAGCCGATCCAGGTAATTCGATCCACTAACTGGACATATTTGGAAGTCTTGAACTTCTAGGCCAGACTTTCACTTTGATAAAATCAAATGAATGTTTTCAAGACTTTTTCTCTTTAAACTGTGTATATATAGCCCAAGACTTAAAACCTGGTTCAGGCAATCAGATTTGAAATGACAAAAATACTTATTCTTTGAAAAATTAGATGCAAACTTGCAGTCTTTTAAAATAGGAACAAAAGGAAAAATATTCAACTAAAAGAGTTCCTCAAATTGACCTTTTTAAATGGTGTACCACAGGGAAGGAACAAAACAAAGAGCCAGTCTTCCAAAGTGGAGATAAAGGTGGAATAGAACTTGCCTGGTAAGGGTAGATGTCACAGGAAGTCCAACATAGGTAATGATAGAATTTATTGGGGAAAAGATAGATTATAACTCAGTGTTTATTATGGAACATAAGTATAGCATTTATCTAAAAAAAAAAATTTTTAAAGAATTCCTCCTCGCTCATTTGAAGTGCAAAGCCCAAAGGAAATTATAGTAATTTGGGGAAATTTTACACAGCTGCCATTGTTGACCCTCTATTAAGGAGTGTCCAAATGCGAACAAAGAGAAGCAGTATGCCAATATTTCTTGTCCTTTTAAGGACACTGAGGGAGTTTGTGAGCACCATAACTTAAGCCTCTAAAATAGGCTCGCACAGTATCCAAGAAATTCATAGTGTAAAACAGAGTTAAGTGCACCATCAAAAAACACCGGACTCCAAAGCAGTATTTTCTCTGTGGTCTAAAGATTGGAACCAAGCATCTGTTTGTTACAAGGATCACCCCCCCCCACGCACGTGAGACTCTTCACCTGTTTGTGCTTCCCAATCACAAGAATCATACCACTGATTGAAAACACACACACCTAACTTTGTAAGTGATAAGTTTTCCTGATGGTCAAATATTACATTAGGTGTATTAATAAAGAAAAAAAAATTTGATGAATGAGCTTTCATTTCTTTATCAGTTGAGTAACATTTCTTCAGCTGTGTCATCAGCAAGTGACAGAGAATCTAAATTAAACATACTTACATATAAATTAAATCTATTCATTAATAATTTCACAGTCTAGATATATATACTATATTTGATTTCAGATGAGGTTTGACCCAGTGACTCAAATGGTATGACCAAAGGCCGTTTCTTCTCCATCTCTCTGTTCTGTACTCTACAATAATAACATTATCCCAAAGCTTTAAAATTGGTCTCTTTGGCAGTTTTAGGTTCTCCCCTTAGGGTAGGGAGCATAGCTTCATCAGGTGTTGGCTTCAATTCTTCACACCATGCTCCACCAGGGAAAGAAAAAGCCATTTTCCTCCCACCAATCTCAGCAAATGTTCTCTGGCATCTCATAAACTCTAGTTGGATAATAATCCAATCACTCTGTCAATCACTGTGGCTGAAGGTTGGGATAAATCAGTGGCTTAACCAAATTCTATTCCCAAAATAGAGAATGGAGTGAAGAGTGGAGTCAATCTCACCACCATCACCTATCAAGAGACTAGAAAAGAATAATTCCCCAGAGGAACGTTGTAGTCTATTTTACTCATCTCTCCTTCAAATAAAAACAAAAACAAAAGAGGGGGCATGAAATAATGCTGAGTGACAAAAACACCAGGTGTTTACAACAGTCTCTCCTAGGCTCGTTAGTTGAGGAAAAGTCTAAATAAAACATTATCCCTAACAGAGACTATTAATAGCTTCATCATATTAATACAAAGTAACGATTAGAGTAAACTGCACGCTCATTTAAAATACCAACCAAAAACAAATATTGAATCCGAAGAAAAGGAGATAGTTAGCAAAATAGAGTACTGCTGTGTACTCACCTAAGGAGAAAGTTCCTACCAGCCAAGATAAGGCTCTAGCAGATTTGTTTCTTTAGGCAGGTGTGTCTTTTCTGATTCTCTGTACTTTTCAGTACAGCCCCATTAGTATATTTAATACATTAGTATAATTTTTAGGTTCAGTTAAATCTCCCTTTCTGAGGTAGATATCCCTAATAGAAAAAAAAATTTTTTTTCAGTGTAGCTTAGTAAATTCATTCCATGGAATAAGTCAATCGCTGGAAAGGCTGACTGACATAGGTGTTCACAGGGCCTAATCAACACTTGACAATCAATAATAAAAAAAAAAGGTATTACTGAATAACTGCTATGGCATAAGCTGACTATTAGATTTTGAAATCTGTATGGCTAAGAGGTCAGACTCTGTGGGACCCATGGAAAACAAAACGTAAGGCCTTTTCTTACTTTTAATCTGCATGCAGCACTACAAGAAATACTCCACCTCTACAACAAAAAGTATGCTGGGAATTTCAGGAAACTGTAGGGCTTGTATTTCTAAGCCAAATTTTCTCATCCACTTGTGAATTTAGAAAATACTTATGAGGAGAAGGAAAGGATATTTCATAAGTGGTGGAGCACCATTCTGAAGGAAAATGAATCCTTAAATATTGATTTTAATATTAAATATTGCTGGATGAGAATCACGGAGGAGGGAAAAATTTGTACCATTATAACTTGAGCAGAACACTTCATTTTGAAAACTTGGTCATGTAAATATTTATTCTCATTAAATTCTGGGTTCTAGATTCCATGGAGGAATACCTTTAATTCTATTAATATCATGTATCATATTGATTGATTTCTGTATGTTAAACCAACCTTGCATTCCTCTGCTTTATTGTTTTATCTATCATAGAAAGTGAGGTATGGAGGTCTCCAACTATTATTTTTGAATTGTCTATTTCTTCCTTCAGTTTTATCAGTTTTTCTTCATGTATTTTTGAGACTCTGGTTTTAGTTGCATACATGTTTATAATTGCTACATCTTCCTTATGGACTTAACCTTTTATCATTATGAAATATCACTCTTCCTCCTTTTTTTGTTTTAAAGTTTATTTTGTCTGATATTAGTATAGCCACCCCAGCTCCCTTATGGTTGCTGTTTGTATGGTATATATTTTTCTATTCTTTTCTTTTCAATCTATCTGTATCTTTGAATCTAAAGTATGTCTCCTGTAGACAGCATATGTTTGGATCATGTCTTGTCATCCAATCTCTAATTTCTGCCTTTTGATTGGGTTTTTAATTCATTCACTTTTTTTCTTTTTTTCAAATCTTTATTTTTTTAGAGCAGACTTAGGCTTTCAGCAAAATTGAGGCAATGGTACAGAGACTTGTCATATGTATCCTGTTCCCACAGATGCATAGCCTCTCCCCACTATCAGCATCCCACACTAGAAGGGTACATTTTTTATAACTGTGAACCTACATTGACACATAATAATCACCCAAAGTCCATAGTTTACATTAGGGTTCACTCTTGGTGTTGTACATTCCATGAGTTTGAATAAATGTGTAATGTCACGTTTCCATCATATACACTGCATTAAAAATCTTCTGTGCTCCACCTATTCATCCCCTCCCTGACCCCATCACAAACTCCTGACAACCCCTATCTTTTATTGTCTTCATAGTTTTACCTTTTCCAGAATATCATACAACTGTTATCATAGAGTATGTAGTCTTTTCTAATTGGTTTTTCTCACTAAGTAATATGCAAAAAGTTCTTCCATGTCTTTTCATGGCTTGATAGCTCCTTTCTTTTTAGCAGTGAATAATATTCCACTGTATGGATGTACCACAGTTTATCCACTCACATACTGAAGAATCTTGGTTGCTTCCAAGTTTGGGCAATTATGAATAAAGCTGCTGTAGTCATTCACGTGCTGGTGTTTGTGTGGATGTAAGTCTGTAACCCTTTTGAATGAATATAAAGGAGTGGGATTCCTGGATAGTATGGTAAGAATACATTTCGTTTTGTGAGAAATTACCAAACTGTCTTCCAAAATAGGCACACTATTTTGCATCCCTACCAGCAATGTATTAGAGTTCTTGTTGCTCCACATCCTTGTCAGCATTTGGTATTGTCATTGTCTCAGATTTTGGCCATTCTAAATGGTATGTGGTGGTATTTAATTATTGTTTTAATCAGCATTTCCTTGATTACATATGACTTGGAGCATCTTTTCATATTCTTATTTGTCATCTGTATATTTTCTCTGGTGAGATGTCTGTTAAGGTATTTGACCCATTTTTAATCAGTTTGTTTTCTGACTGTTGAGTTTTAAGAGTTCTTTATATATATTTTAGATAACAGTCCTTTATCAGATGTGTCTTGCAAATATTTTCACCCAGTCTGTGGTTTGTCTTCTCATTCTCTTGACATTATTTTTCACAGAGCAAAAAAATTTATTTTTTTTGTTTTTTAAAACTTTATTTCAACATAACTATACTTACAGAAATACACTCATATTAGTTAAATTAGTTAATAGAATGCAATTTAACTTATCCTACATTATTCAGACCAAAAAACTTGGTACATGGTTTGCTTTAAAAAAGAAAGAAAAAGCATTTGCAATCTGGTTTATCTTTCCTATTACAAATGTATATAAAAGATCCACCATCAAATGCTGCTAAAGCAAACAGCATGAACCTTGAGAAATTAAACTTTGGTTTGTCTCTGAAAAATAACATGTATTGCACTGTAAAAGTTTATAAAATTTGTGCAACAAAACATTGTTGTAACATTTCAATGCCAGTTCACAAAGTTCGATAACTAATGGATGTTGATGAGGGTGGGGAGAGCCTATGTGTACGTGTGAAAATATAAAAGCTATCCAATCTAGTTGATATTGCATGTAGATAACAAGTTTACTCAAACCAAGATTCATATAATTTCTTGAATCTGAATTAACACTACCAGTCCAGTACATCGGTGAGGTCAACAAGGAAACTGCACAGTAGCTGTTTTTCTGATTTGTGCAAAAAGGAAAATGAAGTTTCTTCTCGGCTTTCAGTCTAGAACTGAAACTACAGGAAAGGTATTCCTTCCATTGTCAACATTCATGGAGTGATATGTGAAGACTCAAACTTAAATCTGAATTAGCACTCAGATGCAAAATAGTCTGCAAAGTTAAAGACCACATGACTTTAGAAGTGACTCTAGAGGAACTCTAAAGTCATGATAAAGATAAAATGGCCCATTTGGGGAGACCAGAGTACAACACCCAGCCACAGTTGTAAGAAATCTTAACAAAAAATGCAGGCTTTTGTGAATGACACCTCAATTTATCTTAAAAAAAAAAAAAGAAGGCAGCCCCATAGAAGCAGCTCTGAAAAGAGGAAAAAAATATAAATACCTTGAAAACCAATGTGATTATAGGTTCAGAAGATAGTTAAAATAGATATATTTTTATAAGACTACCAAGGATTAGGCTTATAATGTATTCTAATATTTCAACTTTTGCTCTAGTACTAAACATCAATCTACAAATAACATGTTCACTTTTCATTCCTTTATCAGAAGGGAAAATTCTAGCTTCAATCCTATCCAGTGGAGGATAAACTAAGAAAACAAAAAGATTCAAACAGTTCCATGCAAATATCACATTTTTCAAATGGAAGAACTCCCAACTAGACCAGAAGTTCTTACTACTAATATACTTTTCATTGAAACAATTTTTCATAAGTACAAATACATGGCATTAAGGGTCAGAACCTAATATAGGCCTGATAATCAAGTTCTTGTTTTCTAGGAGAAAGGCCTCAAGTCCACTCAATTTCCAGTAAAAATGTTTTCACAGATCACTTTAATAATAACGAGTTTTAATTTCCTTCATACTCACAGAGCAAAAATTTTTAACTTTAAGGAAGTTCAGCTTATCAGTTATTACTTTCAGAGATTGTGCTATTGGTGATATATATCTAAAAAGTCATTGCTCTACCCAAGGTCGTCTAAGTTTTTTTTCCTATGTTATCTCTTTATGTAGGAGTTTTATAATTTTGTGTTTTACATTTAGGTCTGAGATTCATTTTGAGTTAATTTTGCGAAGGGTGTTAGGTCTATGTCTATGCCTAGATTTTTTCTTTCTTTTTTCTTTTTTTTGCATGTGGATCTCCAGTTGTTCCAGCACAAACCCATCACATTTTAACATTATTATTGATATGGTTGAATTTACACCTGCCATTTTGGTTTTTGTTCTCTCAATGTCTCATGTCTTTCTTATTCCTCTATTACTCCTTTACTGTCTTTTGTATTAAGTGAATATTTTCTAGTGTAACATTTGTATTCCTTTAATAATTTTTAATTGTGTATTTTTAAGTATTTACTTTGTGTTTTATTTAAAGTTTTTAATATACATATTAACCTACAAAACCTCCTTCAGATTTATACTAAGTCAATTCTAGCAAAATAAAGAAAATTTACTCCTATATAACTCCATTCCTTACCCCTTTTATTGTGCTTTTATTGTTATACATATTAGGTCATCATATGTTTCAAACATGAATACATTGTTATAATTATTATTTTATGTAATCTTATGCCTTAAAGAAGCTGAGAGAAGAAAGTCGAATAAGTACACATTTATAAAGTTTGTTATATTAACCTTCTTATTTACCATTTATGATTCTTGTCATTTCTTTTTGTGGATTTTACTTACCATTTGGTGTCATTTTCTTGCTCCAGCACAACTTTTCTTCCACCTGCCTGCTTTGTGCTGATATTGTTAAATATATTACATGTCTGTACATACAAAAATATAATGAAATAATATGTTTTCCAAAATTTCTCCTTAAATCAGATAAAAGAAGAAAAAAGGAAATCTGTAATTATATGTTCTTTTACACAACCTGCTTAATTGCCTTTACTGGAACTCTTTTTTGTATGTATGGCTTAGATTTAATGTCCATTGTTACTCGTTTTCAGCCTAATAAACTTCCTTTAGTATTTCTTGTATGGCAGATCCACTAGCTGTACAAGAGTGAATTTTTTCAGCTTTTGTTATCTGGGAATGTTTTAATTTCACTTTCATTTTATAAAGATAGTTTTGCTATTTATAAGATTCTTTGTTGGCTGTTTTTCACTTACAGCATTTCTAACCCATCATCCCACTGAATTCTCTCATCCATTGTTTCCGATGTGTAGTCAACTATTACTCTTATCAGGGTTTTCTTACACTTGAGGAGTTGTTTTTTCTCTTGCTGCTTTCAAGATTATCTTTGTCTTTCAGCATTTTGTGTGTGATTTGTATACATATGGATATTTTGCACTTATTCTATTTGAAGTTCTTGGATGTGTAGACTAATGTTTTCCATCAAATTTGAGAAGTTCTCAGCCATTATTGCTTTATTTCATTACAGCATGTATTTTTTCTGCCCCTTTCTTTTTCCTCCCTCTGGTACTCCCATTATTCATATGTTGGTACACTTAATGGTATTCAACATTTCTCTAAGGATCTGTTCGTTTTCCTTCATTCTTTTTCTCTTCACATTCATATTCCATAATCTCTACTGATTTATCTTGAAATTTGCCAATTCTTTCTTTTGTCAGCTCAAATCTATTGTTGAGCCCCTCTAGAAAATATTTATTTTGGCCATTTTATTTTTCAACTCCAGAATTTGCATTTGGCTTTTAAAAATACTTTACAGGGTGTACTCTGATGCTTTTGCAAAAATGTTCCTATAAAAGGATTTCATCTTCAAGGAATTCACGGAAAAGACTCTGACAAGTACAGGTTTCTGGTAACTGACTATACTGCTGAACTGAATGAATAAGCATTTTCAGAACTCTAATGGAAAATTGATGAATTCGTAAAAGTGCTAACAAAAGATCAAGATGAAAAAAAATTAATTACATGGGACTGAGTGAACTGATGAGGATGATTATAATTTTTGTGACTTTCTGTTTGAATAAAAAAAAAAATCCCACAAGAACTCAGAGGCAAAAAATATACAAATCAATTTTCACTGCAAAGTAAAGGAGCTGTTACAGTGGAGGATTACTGGACTGAATGTCAATATTATGACATAGTATGAGTGTGTTTCGTGTTTGGTTAATTGCAATCATTGTTGCTTTTGTTGTGGTGATCCATTTACAATGCTTGGTGTCAGTTTATTTATCTCTTGTAAAACTAAAATGCAGTGTGTGTGTGTGAAAAAAACAAAACAATACAAGCAAATCAGTCATAGCATCTTAAAAAAATAAATTAATTAAATAAAATACATTTCTCTATTGATATTTTCTATTTGATGAAACATTTTCCTCACACCTTCCTTTAATTATTTATGTGTACATAGTTTCCTTTTGTTCTTTGCATACACTTATTATGGTGGCTTTGAAGTCTTTGCCTGCTAAGTTCCACATCTGGACTCCTTAAAAACCAGTTTCAGTTGGCTGATTTTTTTTTTCTTGCATATGGATCATCTTTTCCTATCTCTTTGCATATCTCATGATTTTTGGCTGAAAATTAGAAACTTTAAATGTGCTGTAGCAATTTCTGGATAATAACACCCTCCCTCATGGGTTAATGTAGCCACTGTTTGTTTAGTCATTTATTTATTTATTTAATGAATTGACTGATCTGACTCTATGACATCTACTTTCCCCTCATTGTGCAGCCTCTGATGTCCCTGTCAGATATTCTTGTTTTTATCTTGTAGCCTGTCTACCTAAGGGTTGCTGCAGGGACTCATAAGCCTCTTATTGATTGAAGATTGCACTTAAGCCTTCTTTGGCCAGTTAGATTTTTGCACTTCACCCTTGCATGTACATGTGGCTTGGAGGCTGTTATGACAATTCAAGGAGTTCGTGTTTTTGCCCCATGCTCAACCAGGACTTAGTAGCTTCTATTTTGCCTTTCTGATAACTTCTGAAAAGGTACAGTCTCGGGCATGCAAACAGTCTTCCACCCTACTAAGGGTGCATGTGATTTTATTTTTAAGCCTGGCATCCCAGGAGTTGCCTTAGTCAGTAAGTGTAGCTTAATATACAATTAGTGGTTGGTCAGAGGTTGTGCTTAAGGTCCTAGAGCCAGTGAGACTTCTGTCCTTTGTTGATTGATCTCTATGCTGCTTGGGGAACATTTTCAAGTTTGCCCCACTCCCTGCTCTGATTGCTCCTGAGTGAGTGATGCACAGAGCTTGCACACAGCACTCGTTACCAGCAGGGTTGACTGTGATCCCAGGAGAGCTCTTCTTGGGGGTCTCTTTTCTTGGTTCTCCCTATGAAACTTCTGCTTCCTTTATCATTTTGCTTATTTCTATTTGTATCAAGGAGTTTTGAGATTCCTTTTAATTACTTTCACCAAAATCTCTGTTCTTTTCAACAATGTCCTTTGCATGGACTTCTCCACGCTCTGTTCCACACAGTCTTTTTCCTCAGGGAGAGCTATAAAGCTCTTTGCCTTTAAGGCCTGCCCCTCCCTAGGGCAGGACCTCTATGGCACCGCACAGGAGCTGAAGACAGAGACAGTGGCCTGCTTCTCACAGAGCGTCACCTCTGCTGACAGGTATGTTCTGGGCAATCACTGGGAGCATGGAGCAGTGCTCCTTAGTCTCCCGGCTCCCAGGGTGAAATCTCTGACCTATAAAATGAGCTGGGCAGAAACGACTGGGTCCCTGCCTTTTGATCAGCCTGCCATACCTGGGTAGTTTCTATTTTATGAGTGGGGTTTATGAAGGAAGAGAGAACTGGTCTTCTCAGCTACTCTTTCTTGCCTGGAATAAAGTTTCTGCAGCATGGGACAGAGGGAAGTGAGAAAATCTGGCAGCCTGCTCCTCACAGGTTGAAAATGTAGCCCTAGACTGGAACCTTGGGGAAGACGGAGCCCCGCCTTCCTTACGGCACTCACCAGAATTAGAACTCTTGGAATAGTTTTCATGAGAAGGAGACTGTGGCAGAGGGAGAGGAAGGAAGTGGGTTGTGGCCCAAATGTCACAGACTCTCACTGTTCTTTCCGAGATTTAGTAGATTTTCTTGAATGAATGTTTCTCCATTTGCTGTATGACCTTACAGCAATTTCCAGATTCACTAAATAATTGTTTCAATATATTTTTTCCATTTAAATCGTTTTTTGTTGGGAAGAGAGTCTGCTGTGCTACTCACTCCTCTATTCTTAACAGGGCTCACAAAACACTGTGAACTTTGAAAGTCAAGATCATAAATACTCAAGTAAAATTTTTTTAAAAGAACACATTGATGAGCTTGTTTGGAATTAATTTATGACAGGGCTTCCCTGGTGGCGCAGTGGTTGGGGGTCCTCCTGCCGATGCGGGGGACGAGGGTTCGTGCCCCGGTCCGGGCCCGTGAACCATGGCCGCTGAGCCTGCGCGTCCGGAGCCTGTGCTCCGCAACGGGAGAGGCCACAACAGTGAGAGGCCCGCAAAAAAAAAAAAAAAAAAAGATTTATGACAGGTTGTAAACCAGGGTTTTCTCTAGCTGTTTAGTCAGAGTTGTGCCCTGTTTTGAGCAGTATATGGAATGCTTCTAAAGTGTGCTTTTGGTCACTGAGAGTCAAGAGGAAAGGGAAATTGAGTAAACCTCATTTTCTCTAACATTACTGCTCTGTTTAGCACAGTGAAGTTAGAGGCAAGGGA
The DNA here is from genome assembly GCF_002837175.3 of Physeter macrocephalus. NCBI lineage: Eukaryota > Metazoa > Chordata > Mammalia > Artiodactyla > Physeteridae > Physeter > Physeter macrocephalus. The sequence goes on from NC_041223.1 coordinate 40,643,505, forward strand.
GCAATTGTAGAACTCCATTTCATCTTTAAGGAAGGCTGTCATCTAGGCTTGGTAAGGCTAAACATAGACTGCCACATAACAGGGGCTACCCTGTGGGAAACCACTCAAGCATCCTGAATCAGCTCTGCCCAAGTTCTGTGCACTTCCATTCCAAATACTAGTAACCAATGGGATCCAATCATCTAGAAAATTGACTGCTCTTTCAATGGTTTCAGAAATCAAACTATTCAGGTGATAGTCTTTGGCTGAGGACTGGTTGGAAAGAATAATCAGTATCATAAACATTTAGTGGTTCAGAGAAAAGTGGAATTTCTGTGGGACACTAAGAGGATGCCACGAGTACTGACAAACTTCAGGCCCACTTACCTCCCTGAGAATTGTCTCATTCCTTTGTAACAAGTCAGGCTTAAGATGACATTATCTCCTAGATCTGTGGGAGAGTAAAACTGAAAATGACTTTAAAGGATGTGGTAGACAGAACAATGACCCCCCCAGAAAATGTCCACGTCTTAATCCCCAGAATTCATAAATATGTTATGTTACTGGCAAAGAGGAAAAAAGGTTGCAGATGTAATTAATGTGATAATCACCTGACCTTAAAAAAACCAAAATTGTAAAGATTATCCAGGTATGTCCAATGTAACCACAATAGTCCTTAAATGGGAAAAAGAGGCAGAAGAGTGAGTATAAGAGTGACGCAACGTGAAAAAGATTTAACTCAACATTACTGGCCTTGAAGATGGTAAGGAGTCATGAGCCAAGGAATGTGGGTGGCCTCTAAAAACTGGAAAAGGCAAGAAAAGGGATTCTTCCTTAGAGCCTCCAGAAGGAATCCAGCCCTGCTGACATCTTGATTTTAGTCCACTGAGGCTCATTTCAGACTTCTGACCCCCAGAACTGTAAGATAATAAATGTATGTTGTTTTAAGCCACTAAGTACGTGGTGATGTGTTATAGCAACAATAGAAAACAAAAACGAGGTGGCTGAGCTCTACACTCTCACTTTACAGCTGAGACACTGATGCTCCCAGGTGTGAGGTGACTAGCTACACATCCCACAGGCAGTAGAGGCAAAGGTCATTAATTCCAGTTCTCCACACAACTCAGACACCAACCAGCACGTTCATCCGTAGCACAGATAAAATGGGAATGATAACACATGGCTTCCGGGGTAAACTGTGGGTTAAAATATCTAGTCCCACGACTGGCAAAGACCTCATCATTGTCCAGTGTTAGCATGGGTGTCCGCTGCCCGAGCTGCCCTTTTTCTACACTACTGGTCTAACAAAACACTTCTTTATATCAAACTGTAGTTTGTCTCCCATGGTCTATGCCCATTGTTCTAATTCTACTCTTCATATCACGAACACTGCAAGTATTTGATGTTGATAGTAATCCTCCTGAACCACTTCTTCAGGCCAAACATCATGGATTTTATTCTTCATCTGGTGCAGATCAGAATCTTTGCCTCCCTGCTCCAGTTCCACAGAATGAGCGCTACTTTGCTCAAAGGCATCCTTCCTGAAAGTGACATCTAGATTCCTACACAACATCCATGTATATGCTAACAAAGGCAGAGCTGAACAGGACAATTTTCTAGCAGTCCTATTAATGGTTCCTAGATCTCACACTGGGCTGGCTCGACCACCATTGCATAAACATGTAGTTGGCTTAGGGTCCTCAATTACTCAATAAATTATGCAGCATTTGTTCATGTGAAAAATTCATCCTGCAAAGTGTAGCCCACTTTCCAAACTGTCAAGACTTTTGTAGATTCTCATTCTGTCATCCCATATAATTTGAATCTTTATCCATCTACCAGCCTGATGTCATCTTAACTGTAACACAATCTCGATAAGCATGTGGAATAAAAATGAGCATTAGGAACCCTAGTGAGCTCCCAGTACAGTGGCTCCCAGCGTTTTGGATTTCTTGGGTCAAGAAAAATTTAAATAAAGTTTGGGGGACTGACTAGAGTTAACGGTCTTTTATTTTGACAAAAGAGATAGTCAAGCAAACAGACAAACATTAACATGTACTATTACCATAATATCATAATTTTAATATTCAAAAAGTAGAAAGGACAGAAATCTCAAAAAAATTAGTCCTTTAAAAAAATAGTTGACATTTATGTGTACATATACACCCAGACACAAAATAAATATATAAACTCCATACACTGTAATTGTCTATATTTTTTCATCTATCCACAAATCAATAAAAACTTCAAGCTGGCCCACGTCCTTGGAACCACTTTTGTAGCTTGTCTAACTATATCCAGCATCCTAGATATATTTCTTTCATTTACTTATTAAAATATTTGCTAAGTAGTTTGATGATTTTTTAATGTTTACTCCATACTCTGGGATGTGATGAATCCGCGTGGGAAAATTTGAAACTGTGGGATCAAATGTTTCTGTAAATTTCTCGTCCATATTATACTTCAGTTTTCTCTTTCCAATACCTATTTTATCCTATTTAATACAAAAGTCCTTCATTGACAGGAAACATATAAGCAAAGTACTACCATGTGGCCACCTATTTTATATATCACATGCATGTCTGTAAAATACACAGGTCTTCACTTTAATTTACTAAAATAATATGAAAGGGGGGAAACATATTGATCTACTATGTAAAGGCACTACTTGGAATTGAAAGAAAAAACATACAGTTTCTGCCCTTGAATAGCATACAGACTGCACTGACACATACACTTAAAAATTAAGTTATTTCGGGCTTCCCTGGTGGCGCAGTGGTTGAGAGTCCGCCTGCCGATGCAGGGGACGCGGGTTCGTGCCCCGGTCCGGGAAGATCCCACATGACGCGGAGCGGCTGGACCCCTGAGCCATGGCCGCTGAGCCTGCGCATCCGGAGCCTGTGCTCCGCAACGGGAGAGGCCGCAACAGTGAGAGGCCCGCGTACAGCAAAAAAAAAAAAAAAAAAAAAAAAAAAATTAAGTTATTTCATATACAACTTCTCTTAAGAATGTGGAAGATTTGTTACCTCCAGTACCCAGAACCTGTGTGACAACACTCAAGTAGAGCAGAGTGACTGCCATGCTCTTGGGTGGGACAAGCTCCCTCCTTTTTTTCCCAGTCCCTTCCATTCCCGAGGGTTGTCTACACAGTGAAGCCAAGTGTTAGTTGCATCACTCATGCAGAGGCCCGCGTACAGCAAAAAAAAAAAAAAAAAAAAAAAAAAATTAAGTTATTTCATATACAGCTTCTCTTAAGAATGTGGAAGATTTGTTACCTCCAGTACCCAGAACCTGTGTGACAACACTCAAGTAGAGCAGAGTGACTGCCATGCTCTTGGGTGGGACAAGCTCCCTCCTTTTTTTCCCAGTCCCTTCCATTCCCGAGGGTTGTCTACACAGTGAAGCCAAGTGTTAGTTGCATCACTCATGCAAATGCACCATGTTTCTACCAAAAGTGGGGACAAATAGTATTGACTAACTTTTCTTAAACCTGGCCACACTTCACTCACTTATAGAGGGTAAACAGACAAGCCAAGAGGAGATTGCGATATTAGGACAACATGTGCAGTAATCGAAGTAAGCATAATACCATGTACATGAGATACACCAATCAAACAGAGCCACATCTTATAATTTAGTCCAGTGTAGCTGTGTTTAAGAATCGAAGCAATGCTGTGAATTCCAAGTGCCCAATAAACTGCTTTCTGCCCATGGCTGCAGTGCCAGCTAAACTGTGGCCCTTTCCTGGCACAGCCTCAATGAACAAGGGTTGTTTCTTTTTTTTTTGTCCCACCCAGGGACTGAATATTTTAATGGTCATGGATTTGCTTCTCACAGGTGCTAGTTTCAGTCTCAGTGGAGTATGTCATATTCTGGCAGGAGGCACTGCATGAAAGTTTTCAAGGCTGAAAATATAGCTTAGAAAAACATGCAAACAATGTGCTGCTGTGGATTTGGATTCCTTCTTATTCTGGAAAGAATTCCAATATTTCTACCATACTCCCAGCAGGAAAGACTTTTTTTCCTTCTTTCTACTTATTGATGTGGAACGTCAAGCATTCAGGGGAAGAAATTGCATCAGTGTCCCGGTTTCAGAACCATGATAATTTGTAGTTTCCCTGGTTGGTTAGGTGGGGTTGACTAATATGGAAAAGAGAAAATAATTCTCTTTGGAGTCTTCATTTTTCCAATATGCGTTAAGGAAGCACAGGTGCAAAGCTTTTGTAGTCAAGAAAAACAACATAAGTTCTAATTACTTGAGGCAAGACCACCTTCTCAGGAAGTACAATTATCTTACCCACAGATGAACTAACTTATATGTTGATAGAACCAAGCTGAGATCCTTGTAATTTTTGTGAATAATAAATAACTAATAATATTCCTCAGTCCCAACCTTCCCCAAGCAGTGTGTAGATATCTAAAATATTAGCTACCTAGAGTATGTCTATTAAATATATGCCCACCAAGTAAGCAGGGGAGAGGGTCTTTACTCCCTCTGCAGCTTCTTGCTTGGGAAGTTTAGATCTTTTAATCAAATGAAACTGACAATTTGATAAGATAAATCAAGAATGTGGAAAGACTGAGTTTGATCAATCCTAGACTTTATTCCTAATATCCACTTCAGTACAGTGTACTCTCTGTCTTCTCAGGCTCTAGTTCTTAAAATGGTCACATGCCATTTCTGATCTGCTCATCTAGATGGAAGAATGACCAAGTGTGTCCTAGCCTAGAGCCAGAGGTTGTTATAGTCCTTTCTGGCCATCCTTACTTAACAGAGGTTGTAGGTTTTCAAGATCATCTAATTTTCATCACAGTGTCTGTTGCACTCATTGTTTTCTTAGGACACCTGGACCTGTTTTTCCAGCATGGTCTTTAATGAGGTCTATACCTCATAACTACCCTCTAACTGTTATACTTCAAGTCAGAAAGTAACACACACTGTACAGTCTTCAATTTCTCTTTTTCCTTTCTTTCTTCCTTCTTTCCTCCTTCCTTTCTCAAAATAGATTGCAAATTTGTAAAATCTTCCTCCAAGTTTTAATATTTAGCAATTCCTCATCCAATTCCAATTAACTCACACATCTTGAATAGCAAGTTTAGTGAAACTAAGAACACCTTTGGTGAAAATTCACCAGCCTCACTTTGAATAGAGCTTTGCATAAGGAGAACTGCATAAAATTACACAAAAGATTGAACCATTTCATACTAAGTTTCTGAAAAGTGATATGTTACTTTGTGATGTATCTTTTTTTTTGGCCACGCCACCATGCGGCTTGTGGGATCTTAGCTCCCCAGCCAGGGATTGAACCCAGGCCACAGCAGTGAAAGTGCCGAGGCCTAACCACTGGACTGCCAGCGAAATCCTGTGATGTATTTTTAAGCCCAGTATTTTTAACTATTTTAAAGCATATGAGATATATGTATGACTGTTAGATCAAGTACCTGGAAAGACAAAATAAATAATTAAAAAGGAGATGACATCAGCAAGACAGTTAAATAGAAAGTTCTGTACCCTCTTTCTGTCCACAGACACACAGATTTAACAGTAATACATGAATTAATTCCATTTGTGAGAAATCCAGAAATGAGCTGAGAAGCACCTGCACCCAGGGTACATGCAAAGCCAACCACATTGAAGCCAGTAGGAAAATCTGTGATACTCTCTCACCATAATCTCTCCCCCAAAACAGCACCAATGATTGGGACAAAACCTCCAGTTCTCATCTTCTCTATGGGGAGGAAAAAAAAGACTGGGGCACATAGACAACATCCTGATTTTTCTGGGGGCTGCCTGAGGGACTTATTTCTGTCTTGCCTGAATCTGAGCACTAACAAAAAGACTCCAGATTGGGAGCCACTGAGAGCAAAACAGCAGTTTAGACTAGCATGCAAGCCCTCAACATAGCTGCTCCCACTGTCTCAGTGCAGTGCGAGCAGGTGAGAAAAACCCAAATCCCAAGCTTCTCCTGAAAAAGAAAGGATTTGGACCATGCATTCAATGTTCCAACTTTTCCAGGGGCTGCCAAAGGATTGGTTTCTGTCTCTCATTTCTTGGAAAGCTGATGGTCCCAGGAATACTCTAGATCTACGAGGTGCGAGAGGAAGGTTTGGATTATTACGCACTCACCCTTCAGAGCCCCTTCCTCCAGCTAGGTGCAACACAACTGGCAAGATTCCCAGTCCCTGGTGTATCTCTGGAAAGGGAAAGAGAAGACTGAAACATATGCCCAAGGGTTTCCTCTAACATCAGGAACAAGGCAGGGATACTCACTCTCTCTACTTCTATTGAAAGTAGTACTAGAAGTTCTAGCCAGAGAAATTGGACAAGAAAAAGAAACAAAAGTTTCCCAAATCAGACAGGAAGAAGTAAAATGATCTCTGTTTGCAGATGATATGATTTTAATATGTAGAAACTCCTAAATGTTCCACAAAAACTGTTAAAGCAAAAAAACAAATTCAGTAAAGGTGTAGGATACAAAATTGGCTTACAAAAATCAGTTATGTTTCTATATACTAAAAATGAATTATCTGAAAGAAAATTAAGAAAACAATTCCAATTATAATAGCATCAAAAAGAATAAAATATCTAGGAATAAACTTAATCAAGGAGGTGAAATACTTGTACACTGAAAACTACAAAACCTGATGAAAGAATTAAAGATGAACAAATAAATGGAAAGACATCCTGTATTCATGGATTGGAAGACAATATTATTAACATGTCCATACTACTCAAAGCAACCTACCCATTCAATGCAATCTCTATCAAAATTTCAATGGCATTTTAAAAAACAATCATAAAATTCTTATGGAATCATAAAGGACTTAAATAGCCAAAACAATCTTGTGAAGGAAGAACAAAACTAGAGGCATCACACATCCTAATTTAAAAATATAACACAAAGCTGAAGTAATTAAAACAGTATTGTACTGGCATCAAGACAGAGTCCAATTGAACAGAATAGGGAGACTGGAAATAAACCCATCCATATACAATAAACTAGTCTTCAACTAGATTACCAAGAATATTCAGTGGGGAAACTGGAAATCCATATGCAAAATCATGAAATTGGACCTTTATTTTCCACCATACAGAAAAATCAACTCAAAAAGGGTTAAAGACATAAGCATAAAACCTGAAACTTAAAACTCCTAGAAGAAAACATAGGGTAAAATCTTCTTGATATTTTTCTTGGTGATAACATCAAAAGCACAGACAACAAAACTAAAAAGAGACAAGTAGGACTACATCAAACTAAAAACATTTCAAACAGCAAAGGAATCAATCAATAGGGTGAGGAGACAATCTAAGGAATGGGAGAAAATATATTCAAACCATATATCTGATAAGAGGTTTATAGTCAAAACAGATAAGAAACTAATATATAGCAAAAAAAAAAAAAAACAAAAAGCAACCCACATACCAACACCACCAACAACAAATGACCCCAATTTAAAAATGGGCAAAGGATCTGAATGCATATCTCTCCAAAGAAGATGTGCAAATAGCCAACAGGTATGTGAAAAGATGCTCAATATCACAAATTGTTAAGGAAATGTAAAGTCAAAACCACAATGAGATATAGCTTCACAACTGTTAGGATGGCTATTATCAAAAAACATCTTTAAATAACAAAGTGTTGCTAGGATATGGAGAAATTGGAACCACTGTTACACTCTTGGTAAGAATGTAAAATAGTTCACCTGCTATGGAAAACAGTATGGAGCTTCCTAAAAAAATTAAAACTACAACTGCTATATGATTCAGCAATCCCACTTCTGGGTATTTATCCAAAAGAATTGAAATCAGTCTTCCAAAGAGATATTTGCACTCCCATATTCATTGCAGCATTATTCACAATAGCCAAGAGGTGGAAACAACCTAAATGTCCACTGACAGATGAACGGATAAAGAAAATGTGGTATATCCATGCGGTGGAATATTATACAGCTTTAAAAAAGAAGAGACTCCTTCCATATGAGACAGCATGGAAGAACCTTGAGAACATTGTGTTAAGTGAAATAAGCCAGTCGCAGAAGGAAAAATACTGCATGATTCCATTTATATGAGGTAGCTAATCAAATATAAGCAGAGTTGCATGGTGGTTGCCAGGGGCTGGGGAGAGAGGAAAATGTGGAGTTGCTGTTCAACAGATATAAAGTTTCAGTTTTACAAGATGAATAATTTTCAGTGATCTGCTCTACAACATCATACCTATACTTAACAATGGTGTAACGTACACTTAAAAATTTGTTAAGAAGGTAGATCTCATGTTTTCTTACCACAATTTAAAAAACAGAAATAATTGAGGTGTGTGGAACTCAATTTTGAATGAAAATGTTGGTATCATAAGCTTGTGAGATACATAATGTATTTTATTTTCATGCAAGCTATATATATAGTTTTGGAATATTCTACCTGAGAGAAGAATTTGCAGGCTTATTAAACAAAAGTGTAACTATCTCTTTTGCACAATAGGTATTAATTTGTACATATACATTGATAGAATATAGAGGTATAAAGCTAAAAAAGAAAAATGTCTGACATGAAGAAACAACTGGAAGAGGATGTAGGATGTCAAGAAGTGTGGAAATAAAATGTATCTTGCATTTTCTTTTTGCCAAGGACTGTCTCAGTTATATGATCCCTTTAACAAAGGCAAAGAGTTCAGTAGAAAATTTTTGTCAAATGAGATTAGAAAGAATAGAATTCATGATTCTTTGTAATTTGAAAAACTGAAGTAAAGATTTATGGGCACAAAACATAAAAACTACTCTTTAAATGGGAAAACGTGTAACTAAACTGAGCAGTTTGTTCTTCTCTCCCACCCCTTATTTCTTATCTGCCCAGCTCCCCCCCTCCCCGCCCGCTACACACACACACTCATATAGAACTATGTGTGTAATGGTTATTTGTACTTCTGTGCCTCAAAACACTATGCAGTGTCAGGTTTGGGTAAAAATATCAAAAGTTGCTTTCTTTTTCTTTATCCTAGACTTGCATTTGATTCTTTGCAGCTTATCTTAAGAATTCTAAGACCTTGGTAAAATTCAGAATAAAGAATGATGGCTGCCTAGGAAATGTCCATGAACTAGCTAGGTATCTCATTTCAGCCAATTTGATAACGGTAAACAGTATGGAATGCAGACATATGATTTGGTCTGTTTTCATTATCTTCCATTTGTGATAATGACAGTCAGCTATGTACAAGAAGCAGCATTTTTCTTTTTTTCCCTTTACCAAAGGCAGTGAGATACTAAAGTAATTCTGAAGATGTACAATCCATGTAATTTCTGAAGTTCTCTAGATACATAACCAAATTTTGAGCATTGTTTATCTGGCATAAGGAATTATGCTATATCACATTTGCTGATATTTGAAAGCAAGTGTAGTAACAAAACTATTTACTTGGCCTTCAGCAGATGACTACAACTACAATTTAGAATGAAATGTTTGGAAAATATATTAAGTTTCCTGTGCAGGGTCATTCACACTCAAGTTATTAACCTTCAATAGCAGCGTTGCCCAAAAAAGAAAAAAAAAAGGAATTTCCCAGAAGTCCAGTAGTTAGGACTCTGTGCTTCCATTGCAGGGGACACGGGTTCAATCCCTCGTCAGGGAACTAAGATCCCACAAGCTGCTCGTCATGGCCAAAAAAAAAAAAAAAAAACATAGTGTTGCAAATATAACTCTCTCTTATGCTACAGAATGTAATATCTGCTTGTTTATTGCTCGAGTATTCTAATCTGAATTTGAGATCATCCTTCTTGGACCATATTAATGCAGCTCTTAGTGTATGAAAAGGCAAAAATACCAAGTCCAATGGCCTATTATGATGGTGATAATGTTTCTGAAGCCATATATATAATGCCCTTTCTTTCTTTACTTTCTGGTCACGACTCAGATATCCACAATCATTTGGTCTAGGTATTTGCACTTAAATGAGGATGGCGTATGGAATGTGAAACCATGTTCTACCCAAATCTGAAACTTCTTCACCTTAATCTATCAATAGTTGAATCTTTAATTTGACCCTGAGACACTGAGCATTTTTCACCTTCAAGAGATAATGCCAGAATCACAAACAGCATTTGGTTGACTCACTTTATCTTGCCAAGCAAATGTTTATCAGCCTCAGATTGACACACCGCCCTGGCGTCATAGCCCTACTCAGATAACCATTAATACCCGCTGAAAGCACTTGATGTAAAAGTCTTCATTCTTTCTGTTAACCTGTTTTCCTGTTGGTCAACTACTTAGGGTCACTAGAGCCATTTTCTATCCATTGTTCAAGGTTCCCATCAATCCTTACAAAACAATTTTAAATTTAAGTCAAGATTGTTTATGTTTGAGACATTTAAACTATTCTAAGTTAACTTATAGGAAAACAAGTAGAATATAATTTCTTAGTTTGTTCCTGTCAACAGAAGGCTTATAATTATCAACCATATTATACTGACATTTCCACTATTAGGGAACAGAGAACACCGATAAATATAAGACATGGTCACCATGGAAACTCAAGATCTAGTTTGGTAGAAAAAGCACATAAGGATTTTTGTGTCTATATTATACAGGGTACTAATATATTAATGAAAATGTTACATGCCAAAGATTGGCATTAAAGTAGAGCTCACAAAATTCAGAGAATAGAAGGAAGGAGTAAAGGAAAAGAAGCCAAAAGCTGAGATGCACCAGTGACATTTAATGGGAGAAGTGGGACTCATGCATGGCTGTGAAAAACAGGTTGGGCTGAGAAGTGCAGGGTGGAAGGTAAGGTGTTGTGGGCACACACCTTAAATAGAACAATGTAAGTTAAATAAGCCTGTGGAAAAGTAGACTCGTATTTTCGGTATGTTTTTCAGTCTGGTATGGAATATGATGACAACTATAGGCAAAACATATGTACATGTGTATTAAATGGTACATTAAGGACACACTGTGAACAAAATAGTGCACTAAATGCTGAAAAAGAAAAAAAATACACGATGTATTTACTCAAGACACTTATATTTGTGTGAACTTTCAGCCCAGCAGTGTTAAAAAAAAAAAAGAAAAATGGGTAAACCAATAATGTTATCCTGGAGAAAACAAAAATTTTAAACTATATTGGATTATATGAGGTATCTTTAGAACTTCTGTTGTCAGAGAAAATAAAAAATACAGAGAGAGTAAAAGCAAAGGAAAACTCATTTCCCCGTTCTTCAGCGAGCCTTCTGAGCGTGTGCACAGAAATGGAAGAAGGGAGGTGGGGGAAGGGAAAGTGGAGGAGAAGTAAGGAAAGAATGGGACTAAAGGCCCCTGGCGGCCATGGTGTTACAGCACCAGTAAATTTCACACCAAGCTCAAGATAAATTGGGTCTGCCACTATTTGAATTTTCTTTACACATTAGACCCAGTGTTGGTGGATTTCCAATGAATCTCTATATAATTTTAGTCCAGTTTTTAAAAAGTGTTTCTTAGACATATTGAAACAAAAGGAAAATATAATCACCAATATCCAGGTTCGGGAATTGCTAAACAATTTGCCCAAAAAGAGAATAAGTCAATGATATAACAGGAATATATTTTTTAGGAATAAATAAAATGTTATGGGACTTAAATATTTTTTTTTCACCATCTTTTAGGTAAAAACAAGAAGTGTTTCCAGAAGGAAAATGAGTCCAGTAGGAATGTGTCAAATGTTTTAATCAATAGTCTAAATCTATGGAGTAATAATATACTTTTCTTAGGGAAATTAAATTTTGAACTCCCACACAGATTTTTTTAAACATAAATAATTTCATTTTTCCTAATACATTGCAAATAATGTAAATGTTCATTGGCTAAACTAAAACACAAACCAAAACCAAAAAAAAAAAAAAAAAATGCAAAGTGTGCTTTGAAATAGTAGCATCAAAGAGTGAAGGGAAAAAATCCTTCCCTTCCTGTTAGCTCTCCTCCCCCAAACGTTTTCATCTGTCATACTGAAATAAATAAGAGGGCCAAGGGCTTCTTTCTCTCTCAGTGCAGTTTGCGGTTAAGGAAACAATAAAGGATATTGTTACAAATAGGTAGGCAATATAATGAGAAAAAGAAGTGGCCTGTGGTCATAGTTGCAGCTGGGCAGGCAAGACATAGAGTTTTCAAGAGTGTAAGAAAGCAGCTAGAAATACCCATTAAAGAATAAAGAGGTTTTTGACCGCTGTGTACAATAAGATTATTTGGAACATGTTAGCTACATCTAAGCTTAAAGTTCTGGCCATAGACTTTACAGTTTCTGAGTGATTTTTTATTTACCATTTCTTGAGTGCCTTTGCTTTTTAGTATGTTTTCCTTCTCTGAATGTTATTTCAGTTCTTTGCAGCAACTATGTATTTTATACTAATAGTTTGACAGAGGAAGCATGAAAGTATGATCTTTGTACAGACTTGACCTACATGGAAGGTGGTGGAATATGTACCAGTACAGGGAACTAGGACAGTGGCCCTCCTCATAAGACCACAGAACGCAACATCTCAGCCTGGGATTCATGAATTTCAGGCATGACCATGAGAACAAATTGAAATGCACCCAATTAAAAAAAATTTTTTTTATTGAAGTTTAGTTGATTTACAATGTTGTGCCCATCTCTGCTGTACAGCAGTGACTCAGTTATACACATATAGACATTCTTTTTTTAAATATTCTTTTCCATTATGGTTTATCACAGGACATTGAACATAGTTTCCTGTGCTCTACAGTAGGACCTTGTTGTTTATCCATTTCATATATAATAGTTTACATCTGCTAATCCCAAACTCCAAGTCTTTCCCTCTCCCACCTCCCTCCCCCTTGGCAACCACAAGTCTGCTCTCTACGTCTGTGAGTCTGTTTCTGGTTTGTAGATAGTTGATCACAGAATCAACTGAACTGTGGTGATATCTGCTACATGACTTCCTGATTATTTGAATCAAGAGATAAAGGAACATGTACTGGCTAAGAGCGTACGACCTAGAGTGAGATGCCTCTATATAATGCCAGTGTCTTGGCACTGATAGCAGCTGTTGACCCTGGAGAAATAACTTATACTTCAGATTCTTACTTGTAAAATGGGGTTAACGATGATACTTGTATCATAGGCTTGCTTGGGTTAAACAAATGAATACATATTTTTAATAAACTTTTTATTTTTGAATAATTTTAGATATACAAGAAAAGTTGCAGAGTGTACAGAAAGTTCCTGTATAACCCTCATCCAGTTTCCTCTAATGTTATCCTCTTACATTCCTGTAGTATATTTGTCAAAACCTAAGAAACCAACACTGGTACATTGCAATTAACCAAATTCCAGACATTATTCATATTTCACCAGTTTTTCCACTAATGTCTTTTTTCCATTCCGAGATTCAATCCAGGATATCACATTACTCTTAAGAAAATGCATATTTTATTTTTCAAAACATTCAGAACAGTGTCTGGCACATAGTAAGCACCTGCTGAATGTTATTTAATCTTATTAGATGATTTTCATGTAGGTGAGACAGAATGTTTCTAACACTGTTATATATTAACAAGATTTTACACTCAATTTCTTATATTGAGGGTTCAGATATAAGAAAAATAAATAGAATTGTTTCACTAGGATATTGCAAAGAAGCTATTAATACAGAATAAGAGGTAATTTATGTTAGTAATAAAAACTGTAGGTTGATTGCTCTCAAGAGAAAAAGTTCATCTATAGGATATCTTCTAAAGGTCAAAAAAAACAAAACAAAGCAAAACAAAACATGTCTTAGTCATTTAACTCCACTCAAGAAATGTTTTTTGAGTGCCTACAATACACAGGCAGCGTGCCATGGCTCGGATACAGTGATAAATCAGACTCAGTCCCTTTTTCACATGAAGCTTACATTTTATGAAACTAACATAGTATGGTCTTAAACAAGCAATTGACATGGGAATGTGATTCACTCCACCATGAAACAGAAAGGTATGAGAATTCCCCATCTAAACATCACCGGTAACATTTACTCAGAAGTGTTGATTGATATATTAGGTGAAAAAGGGAAACAGGCACAGTTCACTTTAGTTCCAATTACCCAGATATGCAGGATCCAAGGAGGATTTAGACAAAGACATACGTGCAGGAAAAATCTGTGCCTGCCTCCAGATGCGTCCATTCCAACCGCTCTGGGGTTGCTTCCTGAAAGAAGCAGCCTTGCTTGTGACTGATAATAATATTAGCTAAATGCTATCAGGTGCTTACTCTATGCCAGACACTGTTCTAAGAGGTTTACATGCTTTAATTCGGGTAACTCTCACAAACACAACGTGAAGTTGGTAATATTATTCCCTAATTTATACATGAGAAAATGAGGCAAAGTGAGCTAATGCAAGATAAATGTAAAGAAAGACCCCAAAAATCTTTTTGTATTTTCACAACTGTCTGCATACAGAGGCACAAATTGCCCCTGGACATAAATAGTAAGATCGGCTTATTCCCACTTTACTGAAAAAAAATGGAAATGAAGCATCTTGACTTCTAGATTCTGAAAGACAACATTCCTCAGGACTAAAATCTTGGAATATTTTCTAAGATGTCTCAAATAACTGCTGAGCAAATGTATGTATAAATGTGCATGTACTAAATACTACTGGTGTCTTTTTTTCACCACTCAGTAAAACCTGCATTAATTAAGACATCTACTACTGCCTAGGCACCTGCCATATGCTACATCAAAGACAAATATGAATAAGGCAGTCTCTTCCCTCAGAGACCTTCCACTGTAATAGATGTGTTTCATTTTATTTCACACATGAGTAACCAAAAATGTGTTAAACTGAAATAAACACATCTTCAAATAGCTAAAGTGCAAAGTGGAATAAGGTAGGACCCACTAGAAACAGACAAACAATACTATGTGAGGAAAAAGATAAAAGAAACAGAAAGAATGGCACCTAGTTAGGGTGCGTGACTGTAGCATTTGAAGACTAAGTGGCATCTTAACAAGTTGAGCCAGGGTTGGATGTTCTTCATGAAAGAAACAGCACTGATGAAGGCAAAAACAGGAAATCACAGTTTGTCCCAGGAATACCAACCACTCCTGTTTGGCTGAGGTGCAGATTACAGAGGAGACAGGTGTGGTAGGACCATATCTGAACAGACTTGAGTGGCAGGATGAGAATATTGTACTTAATAGGCAGAAAATGGTAAGTTCTTAAGGACTGGGGTAGAGAATTAATTAAAACTTCACTTTAGAAAGATTAATTTGTGAGTGTGTAGGATGGATTTCAGAGTAGGGACAGAGAGGAAGCAGAGGCTCCAATTAAATTTTGTTACATATCTAGGGGAGAAATAATGACTGCCTAAAACAAAGGGAGGGCAGAAGAAATGGAAGAAAGAGGGTAGATGTGGCAATTGGGTGACTGATTTAGGAACTAGAAGAAAATAAGAGACATCTGAGATGCTTGAGGAGCCTGGATGACTGAAGAAATGGTACTATTATTAGTAGAATCTGCAAAGTCATGAGGAAACGTCCGGGATGCTTTTTTAAAGAAAATGACATGAGTTTGTACTGAACATGTTAGGTTTATGGTACGGTTGGAAGAGTTAAATGAAGAGTTTAAGCAGACAGGAAGAAATGCAGAAGAGAGGAGACTAGACACGTAGGTTCCAATGTCATCTCAGCAGAGGTGGTAATTGAAGCTGTTGGGGTGAAGAGGGAGAGATTGAAAACAGAGAAGACGGAACGCTGGGGGAGCAAAGAGGTGAGAACAAAAGAGACCAAACAAAAACAAAAACAAACAAAAGTGAAGGCCAGAGAGGTAGCAGGAGAACCACGGAAATGCTGTATTGTGTTGCACTAGGAAAATCAAGAAAGCCAGAATTTCAACAAAGCGAAAATAATCCATAGTATAAGTAGCTTCATGAATATAAAAGCAAGTTTCTTTATTTAAAATATCAATTGGCTTTATTCTGCTATGCTTCATTGAACACTAGTTCATTTAAACAATTCTCAAGCAAAAATTTCAGGAAAAATTCACCTTTAAAAGTCTAAAAATAAATTCATTAAAAGACTTTTAGCAAATCTGTAAGGTTCTATTAAGCAGCAATTAGATACATTCACATAGGTCACATATGTATTTGAAAGCTTATCCTTATGAACACATTTTTTTTGGAAAAACTATTTTAGCCTCTTACGGTTTTAGAGAAAATATGTTTGCAATTATTCCATTGCAATGCCTAACTGCAATTTGTCTTCATCCTGGGGGCTGGAAAAAATAATTTTTGCATTAGAACTTACTTCAATTTCAGAATGGTTCTTTGTTTGGTAGCTTTCTATCCATTTTCCCCATTCTAAACTTTCAAAATGGAAGAGGTTGCCAAATTCACCTTAGACCTTCTTGTAACCAAAACCGTAAGAGCTGGGAGAAAGTTGAAATCACTCTGAGAGATGAAGTTTTTTCATACATTGAACAATTGGCATTTCTTTGAAAAATTCACAATCTAAGCACAAACAATATAAAGTTCAAAAAATGAAAATTATATGAATAAATGGTGGATGGATGGCAAAAAATTGGAACTGATCAACTTAAAATTTCCTATATTGTGGTACAGTTTGCTTCCAAATGCCAGCCCATTCCAATATAGAAAACTAAGGAGGAACTTGTCTAGCAATTTGCTTTTTGTGATGCAAATAGAAAGATGGCAAACAGACACACAGGAATTTCTTCATCTTCAGAGTTTGTCCACTTCCACCCCACCCAAACTTCTGAGCTGTCGATACCACCAGGAGTAAGAGGATATACAAACACAGTTCCTGAATCTTAAGTTGTAACTAGGAATGCATTTTTGATAAAGCAGCTGTAGGTCACAGGGCCTTATTAATATTCCTTTTCACAGGCACTTTGGATTAAATAAGATTTGATGTTCTAATTTTTGAGAGTTAAACTGCATCAAAATTTTATCTGTGAAAAAAATACATCCTAGGGCTTCCCTGGTGGCGCAGTGGTTGAGAGTCCGCCTGCTGATGCAGCGGACACGGGTTCGTGCCCCGGTCCGGGAGGATCCCGCATGCAGCGGAGCGGCTGGGCCCGTGAGCCATGGCCACTGAGCCTGCGCGTCCGGAGCCTGTGCTCCGCAGCGGGAGAGGCCACAACAGTGAGAGGCTCGCGTACCGCAAAAAAAAAAAAAAAAAAAAAAAAAAAAATACATCCTAAACTCAAAAAGATAAAACTACAAGGAACATTCTAAAATATAGTATGTTCATTCATAAACTATAAAGTGAACATTTATAGACTTATATAAGTATGCATATAAATATATGTAAAATTGATCATTTTATAATATTAAAAAGTAGTTGGGCTTCCCTGGTGGCGCAGTGGTTGCGCGTCCGCCTGCCGATGCAGGGGAACCGGGTTCGCGCCCCGGTC